>NC_066628.1:29716287-30030141 GCF_025201925.1 Gopherus flavomarginatus
GAGAGAAAAGACCCGGAGAGTGAGCTGAGGGCAGAGTCCTCAGACAGAGAAAGCCTCCAATACATGGATACTGCCACTAATCTTACCCAAGAGACCTAGAAAACCGTCTCAGATAACTACCTTCACAGAGGCCTGTACACAACTTATTTCTGCCCTGGTATTAAATGATTTCTGCAGGAGAAGATGCAAAATTTATGAGATGCTAAGGGAGTGGAGAAAGGTCACAGAGGGAGGATAAAGAAGCCTCTATCCAGACCAATTGCAACTGCATCACCAGTAGTATACATCTCCTGACACTCGCGTCCTTCGTTATCAATTCACAGCCCTAGCGCTGACAACGGCTCAAGGCATTTTCCAGTTCCTTAGTTCTTCCTGTGTCAGCAACCAATCAGGTGGTCACTCAGTCCCCAACTCCTCCCAGACAGTCGCTGAGGAAATGCTCGGTGCTAAGATAGCCCCTGACCCGCTCCTGCACTCCTAACTGAGCGGTCCCAAGAGAAGAGATTCACTTGCTGGCTCGGCTGGTTTTGTATTTCAGCAGAGCAAAGATGATTCCAAAGAAAGCGACTGGTGCAGCAAAACTGCTGTAGGAGGCCTGCCCTGTGACCTACAAGGACCTGTGTATCATTTACACAGCCTCATATAGTAAAGCCGCCCAGGGAACGGAAACACCATACACTAGAACAGCCTGCATGAACCCTTTCATTGCCAGTCCTCCCCACTCCTGCTCATACCATCAACCATTAACATTCAGTGGCTTCGCTACTTACCTGGGCCACTGAGCAGTGGAGCTGTTGTTACTAGCAAAGCTATTTTACTGAGAAATACTCATGGAATTTCAAAGCACAGTCTTGCTCTGAAAAGTTATTCCGAAAAGGGGTATGGTCGCCAGGCTCCTTATTTACTGGATCTCTGTGACTCTGGATCAAGTATGATCAGCTGGCAAAGAAAAGGTATTATTTTCCTAACTGCCACCTAGAGTGACCAGGCAGCAAATGTGAAAAATCGGGACAGGGGTGGGGAGTAATAGGAGCCTATATAAGAAAAGGACCCCAAAATCAGAACTGTTCCTATAAAATTGGGACATCTGGTCACCCTACAGCCAGCTCACCCTGCAAGTCTGAGTCAAGTCTGGTTCTTTCTATGTCATGCATCATTGCCAGGCATCTTGACTCAGCTGTGGTATATTATTACTCCCGTTAAGCTATGCATGTCTGCCCCTAGAAGGAAAAGATGCTGCCATAGGAACTGAATTAAACAATAGAGTAAATAATGTGCAAACCAAACAAAACTGCAGCTCCCTCCCCAGTAGCTGCAATGGCTTTACAATGTAAATGGCAGAGAACCATATTATGGGCTCTAACGTCAGCAGCAGGAGTCTGAACACAGCAAGAGAACAGGTTTGCAGAATAAAAGAGCCCCCCCAGTCATTGTTCTAACTAAAACCTTTGCAAGTTGCTTCAGGACTCAGAGGCTGAGATTTTCAAAGCCACCAAAGGTGTCCAGTTCCTATTGATTTTAATTTGAAAAGGGTGATCATAATGCTTCAATAGCCTGTTGTTTTGGAACTAGTCTACATGCTCAAACCAGACCCTCCTGTCTTAATGATGAGAAGAGCTTGAATAAATGGTTTAACATAAACACGGGTGTCAAACCAGGATACATTCGCTCACCTCTCCTGTTTGTCATTGCCACTAACTTCATGACGAGAAGCGTGGATGAATACAACACAAGCCTCATGGTTTAATTACAATATGTTCGAAAATTTAGGTTTTGCTGGCAACACAGCTCTTCTAAATGGCAGCTCCACCAATATGTAAGCAAAGGACACCCAGAAGCGCAAGAAAGATGGATTTAAAAATCAGTTATGAAAAAACAGATCTAATGAGAACCCCAGCAACTCCCAACTCCCAGATTACATTAGAAGGCAAAGGAAGGTAAGAGTTCACATGTTTTGGTAGTAACATGCAAGCCAGTGGGGATGTCCAGGAAGAAATAATGTCACAACCTGGCACTTAACCAGTATAAACAAGATTTGGTCGTCAAAAATCTATCACTTAAAGACGAAACTACGAATCTTCAACTCCAATGTCACTGCCACCTTAACATACAGATGTGCAAGCTAGAAATCCTCCCAAAGGTAACGACATCTCAATGCCTCAGAAAGCAAATGCCTTAGGTATTAAATACAAATACTAGGTATTCACTTGAATGAATTTATAATAAATGTCAAGATCCATGAGAGTGTTCAACAACCCCTTATCCCTGAAGTTACCCAGAAAAGATGGAAATAGTTCATGTTGAGAATGAAGCCAGAGAGTCTGCCATTGTGCAGGAAATGCGCAAAACAGGACGACTGAGAGAATCCCTGTGTCGAACAGAGTGGAAAAGCTTCAAGGACTTAATGTGGCGGACAAGCAAAGAGCAGCCCAGGATAGACAGGGAAGATGGTTTATGCCCTAAGTGACATGTGACAGCACAAAAAGGTTTTAGACTGGTATGCTGGGTGTAACTGGATTCTGACTGTCTGGCTGTCAATGAAGTTACAGTTAAAGTCCTATGCAGCACATTATGCAGTAGGAACCTATATGGCAGAAACCCTTGAATTATGCCACCATTTGCTCCACTAAGCCCTCTCCTCCTTACTGCTTTGCTAAGTCCCCAATACCCCTTTCTCCCTCAATATTAATTTAATTTGCAATTCAAGGTCAATTGGACATTGCCCCTAAATTGTCAGTGGCTGCAGATTTTTGCACTGAACACACTGGACTGCTTTGTAGAGGTTGCTGGGTAACGGGGGCAGACGTTTGAAGTTTCTTTGTACTGGAGAGGTAGATGCAGCTCTTCTTTCCCTCCCCTTTCTGGGTAGAGGTTACTCCGAATTTGGAAGTGGGAGGGTCCGAATTCCTTGTTTTCAACCCCCTTCAAAGCTGAATAGCAACCAATCATCCCATTGCTCCCCACTGGCAACAACTGGCAGACAAATATATTAGCTTAACCTTTTTAATAAAATGATCTACAGTGAAATATTTGAAATGCCAACATTATCTTTCATTAATGCCAACATTAGCCTTCAGGATTAACGTCCCTAAACTGAGATTATTGGGGCAGTTCCTACCTCTTAGCTCTTTTGTTTCAGAAGATTTGCACAGGCAGCACTACATCATTACCCACGGGTCACATTTTGAAGGTTTTCTTCACAACCTTTAGTGGTTAAACACATTTGAGAAGAAAGACAGAAAGAAAGAAAGCTGATTCTGGAAAAGAGTTCTGCATATCCAGTAAGGAAGACAATTATGTATTAATTAATGTGGCTGCACAATCACATTATAATATACAACAAGGAGTCTTGTGGCACCTTAAAGACTAACAGATTTATTTGGGGATAAGCTTTCGTGGCTAAAGAACCTCACTTCTTCCTTGTTGTTTTTATGGATACAGACTAACACGGCTCCCCCCGATACATGATTATAATATACAGTATCCCAGTTACGCTTATGTCAGTGAAGTTCCATAACTGCAGGAGCCAGACAGGTTTGTCCTGCTTTTAGGCACAAATTCCATGTGATAACAGTGATAAGACACTCCAGGCTGCGTATTTCAGGGAGGCTGCATCATCTTTTCGGTGGGCAGGATACCACACTGTGAAGACCCAGATTTAGGGGTGTTGCAAAACCCCAACTTTCTGACCAGCTTCAATCCATTTAGATCTGCTTTAAGGCTGACAGAGAGATTGACAGCGTGAGGAACTTCCCTCTTCTGATCTAAGAGGTGATTGACAAATAAATACCGAACAGCTGCCTCATTCAGCGAGCCCTGAATCAGGCAAGGGGCTGCAGAAACGACATACGATTTCAGGGCAAAAGCCCTGCCCACTAGGAAGATAAATAACGTTGCACTTGTAACCTGACCTTTGGCATTGCCCAACTTCTGCCTGGTTTGCTTACAACATTAGTGCTGTGGTAATAAATGTGGTATTATTTATGATCTGATCTGTGTACACAGGAGGCATAGCCAGCAACTCAATGGTTAATTCAACAATGTTTCGGTTTTTCATTCAACGGTACCTCTGACCAGCTTGTGTCTCAGAAGCCAATGTGATTTGAAGAACACATTTCCTGAACTTCACTACTCTCTTTGCTGGGCTTTGGTAAGTCGCTGTAATCAAATCTTTCACACAGTGGGGTTTCCCTCTGTCATCGTCACCCTAGACTGCAGCACCTTCCTGGGAAAGTCCCAGGACACAAAAGATTTTCAAGAAAGTTGCTGTCCCAAGAGTGGGGCCCAGAGCTGCCGGGAACCTGGCTGATTTTGACAAAGCAAGAAGGATGTTAGGATCAGGGGACAGGTTGGGGCAAAGGCTGGGCATGATCTGGATTGATCTGGATGCAAACCACCTTGCGTTCGGCTAGACTGATTTGGACAGTAGGGGTCAGGTGGGTTTGCCTATTGCTAAGGCAAATCAGGCTGTTTGGAACAGACGCCTTTGAGACCAGATGCCTCATTGCTGAGAAGGGAAAAATCCAAGGCAACAAAGTGGAATTTACAAAAGCAGCGAGGACTGAAATACACCTCGGTAAATTGCCGGATGAGGAGAACTCCATTTCCTGTGCGAGCACAGCCATAAGTACAAATAACCCAATGAGGTGCATGCTCTTTCCTTCCTCTCATCACTAGCAAGAGAGAAGGAAATCACAGTGCTGACTGGCTGCTTTATTCTGGACTGAATGAGATGGGGGCCAAGGGGCTGGATTCCTTCCAAAAGGAGAGAGACAACAAGCTCTTAGAAAATGGACAACAGGGAAGGTGAGGAAGGAGGGATGAGGGTGGGGGCTAAGGCAAGTATCAAAGATGCTGGTTTGAGATCACATGAGCCACTCTTGTAATCACAGGGTCTCCCAGAACATAGGGCCAAACCCACGATAATGCGGCAAAGCAATATTCAAATCCTGCCCCAGGAGATAGAGTGGAACCTGTTTGATACAGGGAGCTGGATAATCAAAGTTCCCTCGTTACAGCAGGAACACAGATGACTCAGGCAGAGGGGACAGCTGCTGCAGAGCTTAGGCCAGCATAACTCCATGGGACATCCGCAGCCTTCACTGACCAGTTTGGTAAGCCAGGGCAGTGCTGTGTCCCTGTTAAAAATATATTCAAGCAAAAGCATTCCAGCCCTGAAATCCACGGGAAGCCAGGAACATGTGCCCAATGAAGCAGTACTGGGCCAGCAGTGACCACCATGGATTCAGGGTTCCAGGCCTCTGCAGGAATTCTGGACTCCGACCACCATCACCATGTTACATCCACACCAGCTTTGCATCATGGGTATTCAGGACCTTTATATGAGTGCTGGAGAGTCCTGGATCTCTAACCCTGTCACCGCACGCTACGGCTACATTTAGACACGAACATGCTGCCTATGAGGATTGGTCAGAAGATCACAGGCTACCTTTAAAGCAAGCGGGACATTTAGTCACAAACTCCACTTCCTTCTACAGGTGTCATCGAGGGATGCAATGCAGTCTGCCGAGAAGGGAGAGCGGAGCACACCTCAGTTCTGCTGCGACAGGAGGGTATTTTTATGAAATACAGCATAAAGCAATTCAGTGTCCTGTAATTCGTGATGTATCTGCTGTAACATGTAGACAACACATCCCAGTCATGCCAATAGCAGCCCCTTTCTGCAACTCTTGTGAACAAGCCTTTAAAGTAAGGCCACAAGCACCCAGCACATGTGACCATTGCACCATCGCCACATAATTAATGAACTTGTTGGGTAAGGCTGAATTCTTGCCCTCATATCCCCCCATTATAATCCACTGTTCTCAGGCAGCTTTTTGCCTTTCCTGGTGTAATAAGTCCTAAGGGTTTTCTTTGGGGATTGAACCTGGGGGCTCTGGACCTAAAAGCAAAGGCCACCCCAGTCACAGACTTCAAGGCCAGAAAGGACCATTGTGATCATCTAGTCCAGGGATCAGCAACCTTACAGAAGTGGTGTGCTGAGTCTTCATTTATTCACTCTAATTTAAGATTTTGCGTGCCAGTAATACATTTTAACGTTTTTAGAAGGTCTCTTTCTATAAGTCTATAATATATAACTAAACTATTGTTATAAAGTAAAGAAGGTTTTTAAAATGTTTAAGCAGCATCAAATGCAGAGCCCCTCAGACTGGTGGCCAGGACCCGGGCAGTGCGAGTGCCACTGAAAATCAGCTCGTGTTCCGCCTTCGGCACACATGCCATAGGTTGCCTACCTCTGATCTAGTCTGACCTCCTGTATAGCACAGGCCAGAGACCCGCCCCCAAAATAATTCCTAAAGCTGAGTTTTTAGAAAAACCCTCCAATCTTGATTTAAAAATGGTCAGTGATGGAGAATCCACCATGACCCTTGGTAAATAGTTCCCATGGTTAATTACTCTCATTGTTAAAAAATTATGCCTTATTTCCAGTCTCAATTTGCCTAGCTTCAACTTCCAGCCAATGGATTGTGTTATACCTTCCTCTGCTAGATTAAGGAGACACTTTTAAACATTTGTTCACCATATAGCTACTTATAGACTGTGATCAAGCCACCCCTCCACCTTCTCTTCGTTAAGCTAAATAGATTGAGTTCCTTAAGTCTCTCACACTGTAAGGCAGGTTTTCTAAACTTATAATTATTCTTGTGGCTCTTCTCTGAGCCGTCTCCAATTTAAAACCGTCCTTCTTGAACTGTGGGTACCAAAACTGGACACAGTATTCCAGCAGTGGTCACACCAGTGCCAAATTGAAAGGTAAAAACCTCTCTACTATTACTCAAGACTCCCCCGTTTATGCATCCCAGAATTGTATTAGCTCTTTTGGCCTCAGCATCACAATGGGAGTTCACGTTCAGCTGATTATCCACCACAACCCCAAATCTTTTTCAGGGTCTCTGCTTGAGGATAGAGTCCCCCTCCTGTAAGCATGGCCTCTATTATTTTTTCCTAGATGGATACATTTACATTTAGCGGTATTAAAATGCATATTGTTTGCCTACATCCAGTTTACCAAGCGATCCAGATCATTCTGTATCAGTGACCTGTCCTCGTCATTATTTACCACTCCCACAGTTTGTGTGTCATTTGCAAACTTTATTGGAATGATTTTATCAGGTCACTGATAAAAATGTTAAATAACATAAGGCCAAGAACTGATCTCTGTGGAACCCAACTGGAAATATACCAAGAGGAGTAAATCACCTTAGGTGGGAGACCAAACCTGAAAATGTGATTTTCCCAGCAAAGCCACAAATGCATGAACATAATTTTATCAGTGACAATGTTTTGCAGCCAGTGGCGAAGGCTATAATCACACCTTAATTCACGGTTATTGCGCTCAATACAGGGGTAGCTGCTGGGTGAAATTCTACAACCTGTGTTATAAAGGAGGTTAGACTAGCTGATCTAATGGCCCCCTCTGGCCTTAAAAATCTTTGAATTTCAGCTTGCCGTGGTCCAAATGCACGACAGAGACCCACAGTGAGGGGCACAGAAATTATTCATGCAGGAAACTGACAATGCTCGGGGGCCCGTCCTTTTAGGGTATCTATCTGACTTTTGCACCATGATTCTTCATTTCAGATTTAAATAATTCTCAACATAATAAGTGAAGGAAGCCAGATGAGTGCAGTGTGTACTGAACTTTGGGTCTGTAATGAGGGACATCCCTAGAAATGAGGCACGCTGGTGATACATGTCTGCAATCAGTCAGTCATTCTTAATGAAGTGCTGTTCTCAGGTGAAGACCAGCCCAGGCAATGTGTGAGCACTGGAGTTGGTAGAGAGAACACTCCTGTCCTTACCAACCTAAGCCCATTAGTGAGGCAGGGCCTACCTAGCTCAGGTTCAGGCACTTGCCAGCTGAGGGCACTGGAAAGTTAAATACAAAATCTGTTTAAGATCCTAAAGGAAAACGTTCCTTCTTCTAGGGCATGCAGGTGGGCTGACTATTCTCTCAGTTGGATGAGATGTGCAATCTGAAGCAATGAGAGCCCGTTTACATTGTTCTACAGCACACTGATTCTGGGCTGACCTCAGTGCAGAAGCGATGAACGCATTGCAGAGAACAGACGCTATATATAAGCTCACACAGTGACTTAGGACTAGTCCTTCTGCTCCAAAACCACACATCTCTGCCACCTAAACTATAGAAGACCCCAAAACAGGGAAATTGGAATCATGGTGGAACATCCTATAGCCTGTCTATGGGCAGGTCATTAAAGGGTAACATCATCCACGCACACTGAGTTGGAGCATTGCAGTGCAGCCACTCCGGCACACACAAAGAATTAAGACAGGCAAGAAGGTGGTGAGGCCTGGAAGGGTATCCCAGTAGCTCTGTTCCCTCCTTGGACACACTATGCTGAGACAAATGCAGAGCAGCAGCAGGGTTCTGTAGAGAGCTGTCCATTACAAAGACAAGACCCTTGCAAGTTTAGTAGGCAGGTAAATATGAGAAAACAGAGACAGATTATTAACAGCCTTGTCTTCAGAAGTGCTGAGCACTCCTGAGTCCCACGGTAGTTCAGCATCTTTGAAAAAAGCCAAAGTCATCAGCCACTTGCTGAAGGACAGCAAGTCAGTGGAAGAAGTGGGATTAGACCACAACGATCCTCACTTTCTGACCCATGCTCCAACCAGCAGACCACACTGCCTCCAACACCAAGTCAGGATAGGCCGAGCTGTTTTTTGCAGCTAAGAAATTAACAAGAAAGTCCAACAACTTGTGACTGAACAGCCAGTCCCAGAGAAATCTCACTTTAGTACAGGAAACAGAGACTCACCAGCTGCTCTTTGGGGCAGAGACCATCATTTTGGTTTGTTTGTATAGCACCTAGCACAACCGGGTCCCAGTCCATGACCGAGGCTCCTAGGTGCTAGGATAATACAAATAAATATTACAAACACTGAGTTTGGACTAGCGCCTGAATCACGTTACATAGACTTGTACAGAATAGCACCTTGAAATGTTTCTGCTTTGATCTCCAGTGTCAACAAAGATTACAACATCACACCTCGAATCGAGCAACAGCCAGCCAATATCAGGGCCGGGGGAGGTGGCTAGGAAGGATGAGGCTTGAAGGTTTCTTTTCTCAGAATTACACTGCAATACTTGGCATCAGTATGCCTTCTCCAGCGGCTGCTACCTCCTGAATTCTGCAGCTGTGGTTAACACTTCCCCTTTGCTTCTTGTTAAAATGGACAACTGTCAACTTCAAAAAAAAATAATAAACCAAACTCGCCACATGACTCTGAGCCAGCTGGTACAAGTGACACCCAAGATCAGTAGAACAGACACAGGTTGCCAGAGTGAAAAACATTTGTCTATTTTTTCACTTTGTTTCCATTGTGCACTTGATATCTCATTGTGACTAAATCAATTCACTGTAATAATTTGCCTGTGTGTATGAATCTTTAAAGTCTTGTAAGTTAAAGGAACATTGGGAAAAATTTTCAAAATGTGTCTAAATCCCGCTGAAAAAAAATCAAGTCAGTCAATAGGACTTAGGTGCTTTTGAAGACTGTACTCATTGTCAGGGTTCACATCCCTAAAATGTGTCCCAGTCCCCTCCCTTGATTTTTGTTCCACTGAGTTCTAGGTACATCTCCCACTTCTCCTTACAAGTCAAATATTTCAGTGGGCTTTTTTCTTTGATCTAAACAAAAGAATAGCAGTAACCCTGTATCCAGGGGCAGCCCCATGCTAAGCCAGACACTCACTATGGAGCAAAGGCTTGCAAGCATAGTACTGGAAAATAAAATACAGTATTAAATATGCAGATATGCAGAAAATTATCTGTGATCATAGAATCAGGATCAGGTATACCTATGTTTCCAGCACAAACAGTAACTGCTTTCCTTTCAAGTCAGTTACTTATTTCAGATTAAGGAACACAGCAAAAGCAAGAAAGAGCCAAAATAAATTGGCAAAGCAATTAATAAAAGGATGCAAAAAGCATCAATGCAAAACTGTGGTCAGTAGGCTTAAGGTTAAGAAGGAATTCTTTAAATATATATTAGGAATAAACAATCTCCTTGCAATAGTATAGGTCTGATACTAGACAAGGATGGTAAAATTGTCACTCATGGTGCAGAAAAAGCAGAAGTGATTCAATAAATATTTCTGTTCTGTATTTGGAAAGACGCACGATGGTGAATTCATATACCACAGTGATAATGAAATGCTTTCTATTCCATCAGTAACTAGGGAGGATGTGAAAGAGTTGAGGATGTTAAAGTTAATTTTTTTTTAAATCGGCAGGACCAGAGAAGTTGCTCCCAGGAGTAGCAAAAGAATTGGCTAATGAGCCTTTGAAACCATTAATAGTAATTTTTAACAAATCTTGGAACACTGGGGAAGTTCCAGAGGACTGGAAAAAAAGTAAATGTTTTGTCAATATTTTAAAAAGTTAAACAGGAGGATCCAGGTAACTATAGGCCAGCTAGTCAGATACTAATGCTCACTAAAATCATGGAAAAACTGACGTGGGATGCAAATTAGTAAAGAATTAAGGAATAGTAATAAAATTAATGCCACTCAACATAGTTTTATGAAAACAAGACTTGTCAAATTTCTGGGTTTTTTTTAATGGGATCACAAATTTGGCTGGTGAAGATAACTGTGTTGATATAATAGATTTATACTTCTGGATGATGTTTTAGACCCGTGTGACATTCTGATAAAAACGTAGCCCAAATTAAATGGATTAAAAACCCGTTAAATGGGGAATCATCATTGAATGGGGGTGTTTCTAAGGGGGCCCCACAGGGGTCTGTTCTTGGCCCAATTAAGTTCAATATCTTTATTTGTGAATTGGAAAAAATATAAAATCAATACTAGTAAAATTTGCTGAAGGCACAAACATTGATAGAGTGGTAAATAATGATGAGGACAGGTCAGTTATACGGAGCAACCTGGATTGCTTGGCAAGGCAGGGTCATTTGAACAACGTGTTTTAATAGATATAGCCAAATGCAAGGCCATACAACCAGGAACAAGGAATGTAGGTCATATTTACAAGCTGAAGGTATATATCCGGGAATTCAGTGACACTAAATGACTTAATGGCCATGGTAAAAATCCATTTGAACATAAGCTAACAGCATGATGCTGTAGCTAAGAGGTTGCAAGCAATCACTAGATATATACGCAAAGGAATATTGAATAGAAGTAAGGGGTTGATATTACCTCTATATACAACATTATCAAGATCACTACTTCATGCCATGCCCAGTTCTTGTGTCCAAACTTGAAAAGGGATGTTGAAAAATTGGAAAGCATTCAGAAAAGAGCTACAGGTTGAACCTCTTTAATCTGGTACTCCCTGATCCGGCAACATCCATGGCCCGGCATGGGCACTGACTCCATGGCTGCTCCAGGGCTGAAGCACCCATGGGGAAAAATTACTAGGTGCCTTCTGTCCTCCTCTCTCCATGCCTCTCGTGCTTACCAACTCCTCCTACTCCCTCCCAGCGCTTCCAGAGCTCCGTGAACAGCTGATTCACAGTGTTCAAGCTCCAGGAGGGAGGGAGAGGGCCTGGGACCAGTGGCTAGAACCCCAGGCGAGGGGCTGGCGGCTGGGACCTGGGGCTGGCATCAGAGCCCCCGGGGGCGGGGAGCAGCAGCGGGGCTCCCAAGCAGGGGGCCACACTGGGTGCAAAGCAGGGGGGTGCTGCTGTAGCCCCCGTAACCTACTTCCTGTGCTTATGGAGACCTGCTGGCACTCTGCATTGACCTCCCATAGTTCGGCAAATTATCTGGTTTGCACCAGTCATGTCCCAAGGCTGCCGAACTAGAGAGGTTCAACCTGTACAAGAATGATTCAAGGTCGGGAAAACCTGCCTTCCAGTGTGAGATTAAAGCAGCTCAATCTATTCAGTTTATCCAAGAGGAGGTTAAAAAGTGACTTGATCAGAGCTTACAAGTATCTATGTGAGAAGAGATTTCTGACAGACTGGTCTTTAATCTAGCAGATAAAGGCTTGACAAGATCTAATAGCCGGAAGATGAAGCTAGACAAATTCAGATTAGAAATTAGGCACATTTTTTAACACGTGTCATTACTCAATTTATCTATGGTTTCTCCATCATTTGAAGTCTTTAATTCAAAATTAGATACATTTCTAAAAGATATGATATAGCTCAAACCAAAGATATGGGCTTTATGCCAAAGTTTCAAGGTGAGTGTTTTTGGCCAGGGTTTTGCAGGAGGTCAGACTAGATAATCATTATGATCCATCTGGCCTTAGAAACCTATGAATCTAAAGTCTCCACGAAAACGTGCAGCATTCAACTCCTTGATAGCATACTGTATTATCTCTGTCTTACAAAACAGCAGCTGCAGACAAGCACATATCTAGAAACATAAAGGTGCCAAGTACTGAAAACAACCCGTGACAGTTGCACACACCAACACAGCAAACCCAAAGCTGGGACACACCCATTCTTTTTCCATTCCCCGATTTAAAGATGGCTGACTCAGCTGGCTGAAAAAGGGCTGTATACTTTAGTCATCTCAGGGGAAAGGGAAGAAGGTTGGTAGTTATCTCAGGCTGAAACCTGGCTCTAAGATCTCAGTCCAGAGTTACTGATATCCAAGTTATAAAACCCTGAAAATAAGGGTAGCAAAGACAGACAGTCCCTGAACTGCAGTGACCAGCGAGTAAAGCACAGAGATACCAGTAGCAAGACAGAAATTCAGGGCCAGTTTCTGACGTGCTTACTCACACAGAGTAATACTTTACTCTATACACAGTCTCCATGTCTTCAGTGATGCTGCCTGACATGACTAAACGACAGACATGGGAGGGGGAATATTTTAATGAGACGATGTAAATGCAGTTCCATGGAACCGTTTAATCTCTGGTTAACAGAACACCCACTCCCCCAGTTAACTGAATGTTGTCACACACCCCGGCACTGAATGCTAGGTGAGACTGCCAGAATAGTCAGTGCTGAGCTAACTCTGCTCCCACTGCAATCTACAGGAACTTTACCATTGACTTTAATGGGACAGAGCAAGGCCAGCACTGAGTCCCTTGGCAAATGCCATCCACCATGTTTCATTGTCTCCCTTGTCCCAAAACTCCAGTGAACACCCCCTACCACTGCCCTGGCCCCAGAAATACAGGTTTGAGCTGCGTTTGCCTCAAAGCAAGACCACACCAGCTAGTCAAAGAACAGGTGTCATCCCTTGTAGTGAATGGAGGTTCCTATCCTTTTCAGCCAGTGCTCTGACCAGTTCGCATACACCATAGTACTTTTACTCACTGCCTTAAACTTAACAAGAATCTCTCAACATCTTGGCACATCTTTCAAACTAGGTGAAGGACTTGGGAAGGCACAAGTGGGTAAGTACAGCAGACCCACCTCTAACTCATGTATTGAAGGGAAGGTGATTCTGACCCCAAAGTTGCTAGAGGAATGGGGTGGTAGTTCCTTGCCACATTACCTTCCTGCTGCTTGGGCAGAATGTTACCAGGAAATGGACAAGACGTACAAATATCAACAGAAAGGGCAGGAAGAATCCCAGGACATTTATGACACAAGGTTTGGTGAGGATACCCTGGGCCTTCATGGGTCACCTACCCGTCCATGTGGTGGAGGAGGCTGTACTTCTGCTCAGCCCATGTAGACATCTTTCCAATGCATGATGGATCCTGTCCTCTGTGCAAGTTGTGTGCTGCATTTTAGTTCATCTCCTAAATGGGGAGAGAGAGAGAGAGAGAAGAGTTAATATCACCAGGCCGTACCCAGGAGCACTCTGCTGAGCAGAGAACACAAAAGAACTCCCTGAAGTCTTGACAAGCAACGAGATCCACTTTTAAATTTCACCCAGTTAAGAGTCTCTTCCTGACCTTTTCAACTACCTTGTAATCTTTTTTGCCAATCACCTGTCTTCCCAACTGTCAGCAAAGCAAGAGACATTGTCAACTCAATCAAGAGAAGCTGCAGGGTCTCTTTGCTGTGACCAGGGGGCGTAAGATCCTCCAGAACTGCAGTACACGCGCGTGCATTTTCTCGCAACTACCTTTCCCTGGAGAGAGCAAGACTGGCTCATGTGTTTGCAATGATGAAGAAGTCTAGTGGCTACAGGCTGGCAAAGAGTCTTAACATAACTGACAGCTAAGGTAGTCTCGTGGCTTAGATGGTAAAGGGAGCGGATGGTTCCGAGTTCTTTCCATCCCACAGTGAAGGCATGTAATTTAAATGGTGACCGGGATGGACATTGTTGGTGGCTATGGATTCATCCTATGGTGCCTCTGCTAACAGATCATAGTTCTAGCCTTAGACAACCTGTGGGACTGCAAAGGGGAGCTGGGACTGCTCCTTCTCCAGCCACTCCCTGCTGCTGACTGGCCAACTTAAGGCAAAGGCCAAAAGGCTATTGAGGTAACACAGGACACACATGGCCATGGAATCTGGGCTCTAGGATAGAGCACCTCGTCATGCAGGATGGTCACAGCCATGTTGAAATAGCACATTGCACGCACATTTCACCATTGATTTCACCGTATGGAAAATACCCTTCCACCCCTACTACTTAGGGATCAAACCCACTAGGCAGGTCATCACATGATGAGTTGCACATGACGTAGCATCCTCCCTCTTACAGCATGACATCCAACTGAAGGGAGCGGCGGGTGACACAATGGTGGTAAGAAAACTAGCCTTTCAGTTAAGCATCATGGCAGTGATCATGTATCTTCTCCTATTACAAATAATGAAGAGACTACTGAGTTAAGGCCACCACCCCTGCAATCAGAACTGAACATTCAGATGGCTACTGCTGAGTGTGCACCTTCCCCTCTCTAGCCAGGGGCCTTAGTGAGGTCTCAGAGCTTCCTTGCTTCTTGATTAAAAAAAAAAATAAAAAAAAAAAATCTAAAATCCATCTCTGCTGGGAGGAAGATTTAGCCAGTGCAGCCTTTGCCTGTGGATGGCTGGAGCAGCCTCCTATTCATTCTCTACACACACTAGGATCCTAGAAGAGCCTCGAAGTGTTGAACTTGAGTCTGGGGCATCCCAGCATTTCTCTTGGCTTGATTCTCCAATGTATCCAAGCAGAACTCGGCGATCATGACTCTTCAATTCACAGCCACTGTGGGCAGCTTACGTTCAGTGGAGAACCCAGTGTAACAGAGCTGTGCTCCACCCTATGCCTCCCTGCCCACCCACTACCTCCCTCACGTCAGTAGGCAGGGAGGAGGGTTCTGGCACGGCAGAGCTGGCCTAGCCACACCATCAGCTGTATGCTGGTGGAGATTGCCCTGCACAGGGGAAGATCTCTAATGGAGGCCTCTAGCTGCGTTGGGCTCCTAAGCAGGGCAAAATGAACTTGGCGAGTTAGAAAATCAAGCCCCTATTCCTACCTCATACACACTTCAGAGAATCCACACGTGGGTCCTTCCAGGGAAAAGTGGCACTGATGCACAGGCATGGCAGGTGAAAGCACTCTGCTTTACTGGGACGTGAAGAGCTTCTTCGGCATGTTGGCACCAGACTCTGCCATGGACTGGGTTGGTTTCCTGTCAGCGAGCATATGCACTCCCACCGACTGACTCTGCTATGGCAGTGTAGGGAGAAGAGATTCTGCCACAAAGTGTCTGAAGTGAACAGACAGAGAGTATGTGCTCATCTTCCGATCCACTTGGCATTTCACTCATGACTCGTGGCAAGCGTCAAAAGGAAAGCGGTGACTAAGAAGGCAATGACTCATGTATCACCCAGCACATTGCCACAGGGCACAAAAATCCTATATGTCAGCTTGTTCGAGAACATAGCTGGGTCATCTGAAGAAATGCTAATGTTAGTCTAGTGTTCAACAAAGAAAAACTAGGAAATGTCTCTTGCCTGTTGAGAACGCCTGATCCACTCGCAACGCACTGTCCCAGAACGGCAGAATTCCTTCCCTTATGCCCCTGGATTTTGAAATAGGAAGCTGATGTTGGGACCTTAAGGGAAAGTTGTTACCGTAATTTTCAAACCACAAAGTACAGATGCATCTGTCTGTTTCCTAATGTGTCTATGGTGACCACATACGTCTCCAAGGCTTGTCATATTCAACAAAGTCTGTTGAAAATTTAATGTAAAAAGGACTTTGGAATGTGTCCAGAATGGTGAACTAGCAACATTTCATTCCCCCTCACATCATCCCCCACCAAACAGATCCACAACTTGTGCAAAATTACGTTACAGGGGACAGTTGGGAAAGTGCAAGTCAGACTTTCCAAGCGGCCTTGCTAAGGGTCTGCCTACATCGCAGAGGGAGGTAGATGTATCCGAGCTAGCTTTATTCTACTTAGCTCAGGTACTGGAGCAGTGAAGCCACAGTGACCCAGGCTGTACAAGCCCACCTACTCGGGCAGTAATCAAGATGGCCCATTTCAAATAGCTGACAAGAAGGTGTGAGTATGAGCAGGGAGGAAGCTAGTTTTTGTAGTGACCCAGCCATTCCCAGTCTTTATTCAGGCCTAATTTGATGGCATCCAGTTTGCAAATTAATTCCAGCTCTGCAGTTTCTCATTGGAGTCTGTTTTTGAAGTTTTTTTTGTTGAAGAATTGCCACTTTTAAGTCTGTTATTTAGTATCCAGGGAGATTGATTAGATTCAACTCATTAGCAATACAAAAGTGATTTTTCTTCCCTTCCTGTCAACTGTTGAGAATAGCCCACTTCCACCTTAATTGAATTGGTTCATTAGCACTGACCCCCGCACTTGGTAAGGCAACTCCCATCTTTTCATATGCAGTGTATACCTCTCTACTGTATTTTCCACTCCATGAATCTGATGAAGTGGGTTTTAGCCAAGGACTCCTCGTTGTTTTTGCTGATACAGACCAATATAGCTACCCCTCTGAAACCTGAGTCTTCTGAAAAGAGACAGATAATCTCACTAGACAGAGTTTTCTAGTGCAACTCATCAGAATAGTAGATACTGATAGCTGATCAGATAGGACAGACTTCTACCGTTATACATGCTTCCATGAAGAACCAGCCTCTCTCTTCCCCACTCATGAGTGGCACTGCACAACTAGATTAATTAATGAAGCAGCTTCTTACTGATCAAGGGGAAGTGATTGAGAATGAGAGGACAACAGGAAAGCTTAGAATCACTGTCCGCCAACTATGTGAATTACAAAGAAGTAGCGTGATCAGTTCACAGAAAGCAAGTTTTGCTCGGCATTTTAAACGCCTTTAACAGCAGCAACAACAAAATAAAGCTACGCTGCCTCTCACAGCAGCATACGTTTTTTGAGTACCAATTATGCAATGTTTGCTAGATTTAGTTTGGTTTTTGAAAGATGGGGTGTGGAGGATACAAGCTTAGATGGGCCCAAAGCAGAGCCAGAGCTGATCTAAGCCCCACTAAGGAGAAGTCTGGATTTGAATAGAGCTGGTTGGGAATTTTCTGATTAAATGGGTTTTTCCCCCCCATCAGAAAATACTGATTGGTCGACACCAAAATGGTTGGCAGGAAAGAGTTGGATCTGACAAGTTTCCCAATTTGGAAAAAAAAAATCAACTTTTTCCGAACCAAAGAGCTGTGAGCTTTGGTACAAAACAACTTTTTGTTTCAAAATGTTAGTTAATTTATAGTAAAAAAAAAAAAAAAAAAAAAAAGTTCAGTTTTTTTAAAAGGCCAAAATTGAAAGGAAACTTTTTGACTGACCCATTCCAAATTTTTTTTTGGACTGGCTGTTCACAAAACAGAATCTGAGATTTCGACTTTTTGTCCCAGAGGCAGGGCAGATAAATTCTCAATATCTTGAAAATTCTCATGGGATAGTAAATCAATTTCCCACCCAGTTCTAGATCTGAACCATGCAATTTGAGGCCACCTTTCAGTTATTAGCGGAGGGTTTCATCTCTATTAGCCAGGCCAGAAAGCACTGCAGAAATAGTCAGGTGGGAATGCGCAGGTTAAACATTAGGTGAGGGCATGGATTCCTCTGTATCCATGGTTTGGTTTAGTTTAGTTTCCATCCTTTGGCTCAGATCACAGAGGAAGTCCTAGTTTCTGCCATTCTTAGCAGCCCAGCTTCTAGGATCTCCTCCTCCTCCTGTGCACACAATTCACTAGGAGGGTGATGAAGCACTGGAATGGGTTACCTAGGAAGGTGGTGGAATCTCCTTCCTTAGAGGTTTTTAAGGCCCGGTTTGACAAAACTCTGGCTGGGATGATTTAGTAGGGAATTGGTCCTGCTTTGAGCCGAGTGTTGGACTAGATGACCTGCTGAGGTCCCTTCCAACCCTGAGATTCTATGAATTCCTAAGTACCAGGGTCAAAAGGTGGAGTCCCGGAGCAGAAAGCAGCCGTAGGATGTTTCTTGTGGGATTCGGAGCACAGCAGGGAGAAACCCACAATTTCTTATGATCCTCACAGCTCAGACACAGTCATCATCTGTGTTTACGCTCAAGTATGAACAGAGCATCAAAGTGCAGGGAGATGAATAAGATAAGAAGTTCGTTCAAACCCTGCAAAGGTGGCATATCAAAGGATCCAGAAGGCAACAGGTTTGACAAACATCCGCTTGCAAAAGGCAAGTGAACCATCCAAACACCCAGGCTGTAAACATTATTTCCTTATTGGGTCACCAGTTCCTGGCCTACTGAGGTAGGAAGTGAGCTGATCGGACAGCGGGGCTGTTGGAAGACAGCAGCATACAAGCCGAAGTATGCGACTGGGAGCAATTCTCTCCACTCAGACTGTTGGAAGCCAAGTCCCCCTGGTGACATGGGGTACTCAAATTTCATCACTGATCTGAGAATCACCACTAGCCTCAGAGGGGAAACCAGCATCTGACACAGAATCAGAGGGTCTTTCCCCACAGCCAAAGGAGGAGGGATTGCCTCAGTCACAAACCAAGCCCTTAACATAGCCTGAGAGTGAGGTCACAGTGGTCACAGGCCAATGGCTAGGAATGGTCCTCTAGAAATAAGAGAAGTGTAAACTTGTTTTGATTCATCATGTAAAAACCAAGTGCACAAGTGACTGTGTGGGCCCAGATGGTCTGTTTATAATAGCCAGGGTTGCCAAACCTCCAGGATTGGCCTGGAGTCTCCAGGAATTAAAGATTCATTAAAGATTATGTCATGTGATGAAATCTCCAAGAATACAGCCAACCAGAACAGGCAACCCTAATAATAGCATGGACACAGAGAGGAAGCTTGGGCCTAAGTCTGAAAATCAATAGCTCCTGGGTCTTCTTCAGGACTTCACTCATCTCCTGCTGAAGTCAGTGGGAGCAATACTGGGCCCTCACTGTGTAACCATCTCTGCTCCACTTTTCCTATCTGTACATTGAGGATGATACGATTATTTGAACAGGGTAGTGCCTATAGATCCCCAACCAAGAGAAGGTCCCTGTGGCACTAGATGCTGTACATACACATAGTAAGAGACAGTCCCCTACCCCAAAGAGGTTAAGATCCAAGGGGATGAGATACAAAAAGGATCATTATCCCCATTTTACAGATGGGGAAAATGAGGCACAGAGAGATTAATAGACTGGGCCAAGGTCACACGGGGACTCTGCAGTAGAGCCAAGAATTGAACCCAGCTGCCCTGAGCCAGAGTCTAGTGCAAGCCTGCACAACATGTGGCTCACGGAGCGTCACTGTGCAGCCCGTGGGGGGATTCTAAATCCCCTGCACAGGGTGCTCTGCGGGCAGCCCAGAGCCCTTTGAATCCTGGTCGCAGCACGGAATCAAAGAGATCTGCACTGCCCGCAGCTGCAGGGAGCCCAGAGCCCTTTAAATCTCAGCCCCAGCGGGCAGTCAAAGGGCTCTGCGCTGCCGGCAGCCGCGGGGAGCCCTGAGCCCTTTAACTCCCAGCCGCGGCCGGGAGTCAAACAGCTCTGGGCTGCTCACGGAGATTCCCAGCTACGCCTGGGATTTAAAGTGCTCAGAGCTCCCCATGGCTGCAGGCACCTCAGAGCCCTTTGAATCCCAGCCGCAGCTCTGGCGGTGGGGCAGGCTGGGATTTAAAGGGCTCAGGGCTCCCCGCGGCTGCGGGCAGCCCAGAGGACTTTGAATCCCGGCTCGCGGCTGCTGATTGCCCCCTCCCCGGATGCCTGCCCCAACTGCCCCCCCCAGGACCTCCACCCCTATCTAAGCACCACTGGTCCTTGTCCCCTGATACTCCTCTCCTGGGACCCCTGCCCCTAACTGCCCCCCAGGACCGCACCCCCTATCTAAATGCCGCTGCTTCTTGTCCCCCAACTGCCCCCTCCTGAGACTCCTGCCCCTAACTGCCCCTTGGGACCCCAGCCCCTATCTAAGCCTCCCTTCTCCTTGTCCCCAACTGCCCACTCCTGAGACCCCCTCAACTTCCCCCTAGGACCCCACCTCCTTCCTGTCCCCTGATAAACCCCTGGGACTCCCATGCCTATCCAACTGCTGCCTGTCCCGACTGCCCCCCAGAACCTCCGCCCCATCCAACCCCCCCGCTCCCTGTCCCTTGACTGCCCCCCGGAACCCCCTATCCCTTCTCCAACCCCCAGCCCCCTTACCATGCCACTCAGACCAGCGTGTCTGGCTCCGTGTAGCTCCAGACACGTTGCTGCCATGCTCCCCAGCGGAGGCCAAACCTTCCCCCACCCCACCCCCAGCACCTGCCTTCCAGATTTGAACACTTCAAAATTCAGGAGTGCTCAAGCTCAGTTTGGGCAGCTGTTACTTCATTTCTCCCCAATCAAATATACTGATCCACTGTAACTTGCTGTAGAAAAAGTAGGATAAAATTGAGCAAGAAATGCTTATTAGGACTGGAATTGCTATTTTCAACAGCCATTGCCTTTTTGGTTGTTTAAAAGGAAGACAGTGATATTGCATTGGTAAATTCCCCATAGAAAGAAAGAGTGGAACAAAAGAACAATAAAGGCACCTCAACTTTTCCTCATTTATGGAGGACAGTCTTATAATATGCATCCAGATATCCTCCAATCACACCAGCTGAAAATTGTTCCACTTTACTGCAGCTCTGTAACCATATCGGAACCAATCCTGTCTGTGTTTTGTGCACATCCAAAATTCCTGCTGAATGACCCACCCTGGGAGCGAGTTACCAGTGACTCAGGTCTGGGGCGGCAGGAGGTGTGGGGGGGGGGTTATGGGAGGGGGAGCCCAGAGCTGGGGCAGCAGCAGGGTAGGGGGGAGGGCACTAGTGGGGAGGAAAGGGGGAAGCCCAGTGCTGGGGAGGCAGGGGGGGTGGGCGGGTAGGGGGAGAGCCCAGGACTGCGGCAGCAGGGGGGTACGGGGGGAGCCCAGGGCTGGACGGGGGACAGCCAATTTTTTTTTGCTTGGGGCAGCAAAAAACCTAGAGCCGGCCCTGCCGGGTTCCCCCAGCCACCAGAGCCCCGGGCCCTTTAATTTGACCCTGAGGGCTCCCAGACATCTCTTCAGCTGGGAGCCCATGGTTGATTTAAAATAAAGTATCACCTCCCCACCCCCAACCTTTCTTTTTGTCCCACAGCTGTTTTGGTGGGGTGGCGCTGGGGAAGTGGGGGTTGTTTCCGCAGGGCTGGGCGGCCCTGAGGCCCTCAGCTGTTTTCTTTGGAGTAATGCGGCCCTCGCCGCTTTACAAGTTGTGCAGGCCTGGTCTAGTGCCTTAGCCACAAGACCACACAGCTCCATACTACTAGTCTACTTCATACTTCAAGGGCCATAGAAGACTTTAAGAGCAGGTCGTTATCTCCATCCCAATTAGGCCAGCAGGTGCCACTCACTCATGCTTTCTTCCTAAATGGAGCAAGAAGCCTATAACATCTTAACTTCAGTTGAGCATTGAGGCTGCTGAGCATCTCTCAGGCCTTAGTGAGCCAAGGATGTATGGCATGGTTAAGCAACACCTAAGTACAGGGAACATGGGTGGCCATCTACAAGAATCTCATTCCAAATATGGAAAGAAATTACATACTTCAGGGTGAGGGGATGTGGGTATAGATATATATGGGGATAATGGGGCAGAACTTAAAGAAATGAATAGTTCAGAATACAAGCAAAACTTTCCAACAGCAACAGCTCTGCAGCTAGTGATTATACTCCGCAAGGAAGCAATCCAAGTCCCAACACTGGGAACATTTAAGATTGAACTGGACAAAGCGCACACACACATGCACAGTATGGAATAACCCTGGAATAATTCTTGCTTTCTATTATCCAAAATGGAGACCTATGCTTCTGCTCTTCTCCAGTTTGTCATGTACACTGACAATGGAATGTCTTTTTAGCTAGTGGTGTATTAGATTTTACTACTTCATATTTATTTTCTGGCCACAGTCAAGCCCCGTAGAATATTCTACATCAATCTGCAGAGTGTTTTGCTACCCATCTAGATGAAATGTGCTGCAGAAATGTAAAGGCAGAAAGTTGCACCACCATGTGGATTACTGCAGCGTAAGAACAAGGCACGGGAGGGACTATGAATTGTCTCAACTCAACGTTATGGCTGTATTGCAGCTCAGCACTAGGTATCCAGGAAGTAAAAATCAACGGTGCCCTTCCACAGGAGGGGCATGTATTGTGATCATGAAAGAGAAGATTGGCCAAGTGCACTGACCTGCAAAAAAGCCAGAACATTATAGCGCAAATATTCTCTACTAAGCAGAAATACAGAAGGAAGAGCAACTTCCTGAAGCGTTACCAGCTGCTGGAGATAAATATTTAAAAAACACACACCAGTGAACCTGGGTGACTAATTTTCCAGCTCTGGATACCAAAGTGCTGGCCCTTTTTAATGAGTTAGTCATGTGTGGTTTATTCCTCCAACTTCCTCTGGTACAGCTTCTTCTGCTTAGCTTTCACTAAGTGCCTACAGATAAGGGGATCAAAAGGGAAAGCCAACAGGAAGCTGAGAGCTGCTTAAGAAATGTCATCACCACATAAATTCCTCTCTCCAAGCCTTTCACGCTGCTGAAAATAGGAATTATTGAACAGGATTTCCCCAATTCCACCCTGGAGATTAATTGCATCATCAGCAGTCGCTTAATGCTAGGATTCGTGCATCGGAGGGACCACAAACCTGCAAAACCAAAACTAGACACACTTATCAACATCAAATATCCAAGAAGTTGACGTGGCTTCCAGGGACCCAGAATATCTAGGTTCAGTGGCAGACTTTGCCAGTTTCCCTGTGTGACACTAGACGGGGTGGGTAATAAAACACAGACTGCATTCAGTTCCCAGCTCTGCTACGGGCTCTCTGCGGGTATGTCCACATTGCATAGTAAACCCGGCTCTGTGGGACCTGTGCCTGCAGCTCCTTCTTTCCAAGCTTGTGCTGGAGCATTCACACTGCATTGCTATGCGAGCCTCAAACCAGTGTCGCGGGCAAATAACGTACAGTAATATTTTCAAAAGCACCTAAGTGACACAGGACCCTAAATCTCATTGACTTTCAATGAGACTCAGTCTACGTCTACCCTACAAACAACTGGCGGAGGCAGGTAGCATATGTGCAGCTACATGCCACAGTGAAAGCAAGCTGCATCCACACTGTGCTGTATAGCTACAGTGGCAGTGAAAGGCTCTGGCAAAGGCGAGACTGCGAGAGTCACCAGCAGCAGGGCCCTGCCCAAGCCTTTCCCCGCTGCCAGAGGCTATTCCTGAGGCAGGGAAAGGCTCCAGCAGTGGGGAAACAGTGGGACACTACACTGCTAGAAAGAGCAGTGTAAACACAGACAGAGCTTGGGTGAGTGGAGAGCGATGTAGGGTGTGTACTCAGGTTCATACCCACATCCTTCATCCGTGTCTTTACTTACTTAAACCATGTCTCACTGTCTACACTGCTACTTATACCCATGCCAGGGGGCTACATGGGTATGTACCTTACATGCACTTTTGAAATTTTTACTTTAGCCTCTGGGCCAGATTTTTAAAGGTATTTAGGCACCTAAAGATGCAATGAAATCCATGGGTGTTTTGGCCCCTATGTGCTTTTGAAAATCCCATTAGGTGCCTAAATACCTTTGATATTTGGCCCTTTGTGCCTCAAATCCCCCATCTGTAAACTGAAGATATTTCCTTTCTCTGTTTAGTTTGTAAACTCTTTGGGGGAGTTTGTACTGTGCCTAGCTGCCATTGCACTCCGATCTTGGTTGGGGTCTCTAGCCATTACTGTAGCACAAATAATAATGGTCCTCCTCCTTTTTTTTTCTGCTTGGTTTCTTAAGTCTCTTTCTTCTCCAGGACTGCTTTTATAATCTTCTTATCTTCCTCTTAACAAAGAAACCAGGCGCATGAACCTGAAGACTTCATAGAATTCTTTTGTAACAGTGGATTCAAGACATCACAGCTGAATGTCTGTCTCTGGTATTTACCTGACGCTCCATGCCTGTAGTACCTGAGAGCCTCACAGTCTTTAATGCAGAGGTCGGCAACCTCTGGCACATGGCTCACCACGGTAAGCACCCTGGCGGGCTGGGCCAGTTTGTTTACCTGCCGCGTCAGCAGGTTCAGACGAATGCGGCTCCCACTGGCCACAGTTCGCTATCCCAGGCCAATGGGGGTGGTGGGAAGCCGTGGCCAGCACATCCCTCGCCGGCACCACTTCCGCTGGGGACGGCAAACCGCAGCCAGTAGGAGCAGCTATCAGCCAAACCTGCTGATGCGGCAGGTAAACAAACTGGCCCTGCCCACCAGGGTGCTTACCGTGGTGAGCCATGTGCCAGAGGTTGCCGACCTCTGCATTAAAGACTGTGAGGCTCTCAGGTACTACAGGCATGGAGCGTCAGGTAAATACCAGAGACAGACATTCAGCTGTGATGTCTTGAATCCACTGTTACAAAAGAATTCTATGAAGTCTTCAGGTTCATGAGCCTGGTTTCTTTGTGCCAGAGGTTGCCAATTCCTGCTTTAATGAATTTATCCTCGTCACATCCCTTCAAGGTAGGGCAGTATCCCAATTGCACAGCTAGGGAACTGAGGCAGCAAGAGATTAAATTGATTTGCTCAAGGTCACACAAAAAGCCTGCTCCTAAAACTTCTCATGAATGGAAGAACTTTTCAGTCATTTAACCACCTGGCTTTGTGGCTGGAGGGAAAGATGTAACTACAAGAATGAACACCAGCAGACCTGCAGAACAGAACTCCGCAAGCCTGTCAGGTCCCAAGAGAGCTACTGCTACCTCGACAGATGTCTCAGGGCAGGAAGACACTTGTCTCACAAGCAGAGAGCCCATAGTGGTGTTTATCTAGTAGTTCCTGTTTTTAGCTTTGTCTCTTTTCTCTGTCTTTGTTCCAAAAATTGAATTGTTGTGATGGTGATACATGGCTTGCCTAGAGAAGGGTGAAGAGGTTATGCATTTGGGCTTTCAACTTCCCTTCATTAATAAAAGAACTGAAGCCTTGACATTCAAACAAACCAAGTTCAGAACAAAACTAAAAGCCATAGTACCACACTGGTGGGTTTTTTTTAATGTACTGGAGCAGACAACAGCTGCTCTGGACTGTCTGGATTTGAAGGGACACATTCACCTTTGATGTGCTGCCACTAAAAGTCCGAGAAGTTATACCAGGGATGAACATGACCCTAAAGCAGCAATGAGGTAAGAGGCTCTCACTGGGGACAGGCCAGTTCAGCTCTCATATGTCTGAGTTTGTAGGATTTTTCACCCCCATTACTGGAAAGCAACCCATCCTTACAACTGCAGCTATCGTGTGAAGTGTGGATAACAACACAGGGGCGCTGCAAAGATAAATGCACGAGAGAGAGACTGTGACGCACCGTGAGATCTACTAATGACAAGTGCTCTGTAACAGCCAGCTATTATTGTTCTTGCCCATCACATGCTTCTGTTGTTGTCTCAAAAGCTTCCATTGCACCAGGCTCTTAGTTCAAAACTGCAGCGCTGTCAGGTGATGCACTGCTGACAACACATGCAAACCAGTCCTGGTGTCTAATTTGGCAGATCTGAAATGGTGGAAACTACAGTTACTTCAGCCAAGTGCAGAGGCTGCAGCAAGATGCCGCTGGCAAAAAGTGCTTTGTTTGTTCCATTTGTAGGGGCCCATCATTGGAACTCTCACTCTGTAGGCAGGAGCACAGGCAAACATCCTGATTGGCACCGGGGGGCAGGATCTTCACAGTCGGGTCGGCCGTGCCAAGGGTCTTACCCCAGAGCACAGCAGCAGTTTGAAGAAAGCTGGAAGCACCCTGGCAGATCCAGTTCAGCAGTTTCTCCTTTATTCACTCCCACAGACATGCTGTAGGGTCAAGGCTCACTCGTGTTCTTCCTCAAGTCTTTCTTGTGCATGGTCCCATCCCCCTCACCACCCAATCCATACCCTGACAGACAGGCAGACAGACAGCCAGATTTAATCCTTTCCAGGCAGGTCAAATAAGGGCTACAGACTGAGCCCGCCCTTCACATCAAGAGCTGTAGCCCAGTTGCCGAAAAAGCAAATCTTTCCACAAACACCAGGCCACAAACACAGATGTGGCTAAGTTACGCGTCAGCTGTCCCTCACATGAGCTTGCTGAAGAGAAGCAGGACTCTGAGAACTTACAGTTGGGTGCCAGACTCTGAGAATCATTGGAGGCTACACACCGATATCGCTTCAGCACTGTCCCTCTTCTGCAGCCATGTTTCAACTCCTCACCTTTGTTTTCAAGGCCCTGTGTCTCTGGGTTCTCCCTTGTATTCGACAAGAAAGGGCTCTTCAATCTAGCAGACAAAGGCGTAACAGGACCAATGGCTGGAAGATGAGGTTAGATAAATTCAGACAGAAATAAGGTGCACATTTGCAATAGTGAAGGTAATTAGCCATTGGAACCACTTACATAGGAAAGTGGTGGATTCTCCATCACTGGGCATTTTTTAAGACTATTATCTGAGCACCTCTCAGTCTTTAATATATTTATCCTTGCAGAAAGTCAGGGAGTGCTAGTATCCCCAGTTTATAGATAGGGAACTGCCCCAAGTCACGAATGGAGTCTGTGGTAGAGCGAGGAATTGAGCCTGGGGCTATCACGTCCCAGGTTACCGCCCTGTTGGGCTATTCTTCCTGCTTCAATAAGGGTATAAAACCATGATTTGGGGTTCTTGTTCTTCCTCTTACTCCTCCTCCTCCTCGTATTTTATTGATCTATGACCCTCACTCCTTGTGTCACATCTGAATTCAGCTGGTCACTCTTTGGAATAGAGACTGTTTCTTTATTTCAGTGACATGCCTAGACACACTTTGGGCTGCTCAAAAGAAGCTAAATAGCTCAGGTGCTGCAGCCCAGCACCATCGTGTCTTGTTGTAACACAACATCTAGGAGACTCAGAGAATGAGCCTGCAGTGTTACCAATTCCAAGCATTCAAAAACCACAAGTGAGGCTTTCCTCCTCTCTCCCCTCTCCAAAAGATTTTAAGCCAAACAACTTTTAGTATTTTGATTTGCCTTCTGGTGTTTGAACCTTCAGGGGTCACATTTTCCAACTTTTCTCTGTAACCAGGAGGATTAGGATCATAACATCCATTAAAAAGAGACATCAAATATCACAAAATTCAATGAAATTGACAAAGCTAGCCACCCTCCGGTTGTTCATGTGCACCACACCCTACTTTCCAAATAACCATGAGATTGCATAGGGATTGAACTAAATAGCTACTACAATCCCCAATCCTTTTAGCAAAGAAACTCCTTAGCACCTAGTGTTTGCATCAAACAGCAATTTACTCTTATGGCAGAAAACTGATCGTCCATTTTCTGAGAGGACAAATGTTATGCTACATGTAAATTTCTTTTGTCACATCTTTTGTAAGTTTCTAACCATTCATCTGCAAAACTCATTCCAGTAACTGTACCAGCTGGGAGAATTTCCCCATCTGTCATACTTAATGAGCACAAATTTAACTATCCTCTAATCACCAAAGGTATTGTTCTTGGTATCAGCCAGAGAAGAGAGAAAGATGCCTCAAAATGAGTCAGCAGCAGGAACAATGTGACTAAAGGATTTTTTATTTTTTGGGGGGTGGGGGTGGGGGGAACTATTGATAATCTTGCATACAGCAACTACCATAATTCCCTCATCTGTTGCAGTGGCAAAGCCGCATACAGAGCCCTGGGGACATGATCAGAGTGGTCATTTCCTTGGAAGATCCTGATTGGCTGGCCCAACAGCAGGCCAGGCCATATTTTAGGGTCTATCTCTAAGAGTTTCCAAAAGGGTTGAGAGATTACGGGTGCTGAGCCCCAACCCTGTGGAAATCAGGCTCCTTTAAGGGTGTCTCAGCCCCTTTCAGCCAACCCAACAGTGCAGAGCAGATTTAAAGCTCCAATAAATGCCCAGCTATGGAGTCCATCTGCATAGAGGAGTCCTTTAGTGGCATAGAACAGGGCCTATGCAATCCCCAACCTTGCAGCCCCTGGCACAGGAGAGACAATCCTGGAAAAGGGGGCAAGGACAAGAGCCCCTTTGCTCTCCAAACCCATGGAGGCCACTCCTGCTGGCACAATTTAGCACAGTCTCAGGTTGCTCTAAGCTGCTCCTTGGTAGAACCAGACTAGCAGGCCAGGGAATCAAATGGCTACAGACCAGCCCCAGGATCTGGCCTGTGTAATAACCTTAGTCCCAGATTTGGACCTTAGCGTCCAAAATATGGGGGTTAGCATGAAAACCTCCAAGCTTAGTTACCAGCTTGGACCTGGTACCTGCTGCCACCACCCAAAAAATTAGAGTGTTTTGGGGCACTCTGGTCCCTCTGAAAAACCTTCCCTGGGGACCCCAAGACCCAAATCCCTTGAGTCTCACAACCAAGGGAAATAATCCTTTTTCCCTTCCCCCCTCCAGGTGCTCCTGGAGAGATACACAGACACAAGCTCTGTGAAACTACACAGAGTGAATCTCCCTCTCTGTTCCCAATCCTGGAAACAAAAAGTACTTTCCTATTCCCCCAGAGGGAATGCAACATCAGGCTAGCAATCCAACACACAGATCTCCCCTGATTTCTTCCTCCCACCAATTCCCTGGTGAGTACAGACTCAATTTCCCTGCAGTAAAGAAAAACTCCAACAGGTCTTAAAAGAAAGCTTTATATAAAAAAGAAAGAAAAAATACAAATAGTCTCTCTGTATTAAGATGACACAATACAGGGCAATTTCTTAAAAGAATATTGAATAAACAGCCTTATTCAAAAAGAATACAAATCAAAGCACTCCAGCACTTATATTCATGCAAATACCAAAGAAAAGAAACCATATAACTTACTATCTGATCTCTTTGTCCTTACACTTAGAAACAGAAGACTAGAAAGTAGAACTACTTCTCCAAAGCTCAGAGAAAGCAGGCAGGCAGACAAAGACTGAGACACTCAATTCCCTCCACCCAAAGTTGAAAAAATCCGGTTTCCTGATTGGTCCTCTGGTCAGGTGCTTCAGGTGAAAGAGACATTAACCCTTAGCTATCTGTTTATGACACGCCCCCCAAATTGCAGACAGTGGGGAAGCTCACTGGCGGCGATTTCCTTCTAGAACTTGAAAATAAACAGATTAATACAACACATACACCTTTACATATACTCCTAAGTATATAACTAACAGACTTCTACATTTTAAGAACACTTTTTAACTACTGAATTCTGGGAAACTCTCACGGGAGAGTGCATCAGCAACTTTATTAGAAGCTCCTGTGATGTGTTGAATTTCAAAATCAAAATCTTGGAGAGCTAAACTCCAACGAAGAAGTTTCTTGTTGTTCCCCTTGGCAGTATGAAGCCACTTTAGTGCAGCATGGTCAGTTTGTAGTTGGAACCGCCGTCCCCAAACATATGGGCGTAGCTTTTCCAGGGCGTACACAATGGCATAGCATTCCTTTTCACTGACTGACCAGTGACTTTCCCTCTCAGACAGTTTCTTACTGAGAAACACGACAGGATGGAAGTTGTGATCTGTTGCTTCCTGCATGAGCACTGCTCCTATACCACGCTCAGATGCATCTGTGGTTACTAGGAATGGCTTGTCAAAGTCCGGGGCCCTGAGCACAGGGTCAGACATGAGCGTTGCCTTAAGTTGGGTAAAGGCCTTTTGACACTCATCAGTCCACTTAACGGCATTTGGCTGGGTCTTTTTGGTCAGGTCAGTCAATGGGGCAGCGATTTGGCTGTAGTGTGGTACAAATCGCCTGTAGTATCCGGCCAAGCCTAAGAAGGATTGGACCTGCTTCTTTGACTTTGGGACAGGCCACTTTTGGATAGCATGAACCTTGGCCTGTAGGGGGTTTATGGTTCCTCGACCCACCTGGTGCCCCAGGTAAGTCACTCTGTTTTGGCCTATTTGACACTTTTTGGCCTTAACAGTTAGTCCTGCCTGCCTGATGCGCTCAAAGACCTTTTCCAGGTGTAGTAGGTGTTCGGGCCAGGAGTCTGAAAAAATGGCCACATCATCGAGGTAGGCAACTGCAAATTCTCCCAGTCCAGCTAGTAGACCATCTACCAGCCTCTGGAAGGTGGCGGGTGCATTTCGAAGGCCGAAAGGGAGGACATTGAATTCATACACCCCCGCATGGGTGACGAATGCTGACCTCTCCTTGGCAGGTTCATCTAGCGGTACTTGCCAGTACCCCTTGGTTAAGTCTATTGTAGAGATGAACTGGGCACATCCCAACTTTTCCAATAGCTCATCGGTACGTGGCATTGGATAGTTGTCCGGACGAGTTACAGCATTTAGCTTACGGTAGTCCACGCAAAAGCGTATTTCCCCATCTGGTTTGGGTACCAGAACCACTGGAGATGCCCATGCACTGGTAGATGGGCGGATTATACCCATCTGTAGCATGTTCTGGATCTCCCGTTCTATAGCAGCTTGGGCATGAGGAGACACTCGGTAGGGTGGGGTTCTGATTGGGTGAGCATTACCTGTATCAATGGAGTGGTATGCCCGTTCAGTCCGTCCTGGGGTGGCTGAGAACAATGGGGCGAAGCTAGTGCACAGCTCCTTGATTTGTTGCCGCTGCAGACGTTCCAGGGTGGTTGAGAGGTTCACCTCTTCCACGCCACCGTCTTTTTTCCCGTCGTAGTAGACACCGTCAGGCCACTCAGCATCCTCTCCCTGGACTGTAAACTGACAAACCTGTAAGTCTCTGGAATAGAAAGGCTTGAGAGAATTAACATGGTACACTTTAGGCTTTAGTGAGGAATTGGGAAATGCTATGAGGTAGTTTACAGCTCCCAGGCGCTCTTGGACCGTGAATGGCCCTTCCCATGAGGCTTCCATCTTATGGGCCTGTTGCGCCTTCAAGACCATAACCTGGTCTCCTACCTTGAAGGACCGATCTCTGGCATGTCTGTCATACCAGGCCTTTTGCTCTTCTTGAGCATCCTTTAGGTTCTCTCTAGCAAGGGCTAAAGAGTGTCGGAGGGTGCTTTGTAGGTTGCTTACAAAGTCCAGAATGTTAGTTCCTGGAGAAGGCATAAACCCCTCCCATTGCTGCTTCACCAACTGTAATGGCCCCTTAACCTCGTGACCATACACAAGTTCAAATGGTGAAAACCCTAAACTGGGATGTGGTACAGCCCTGTAGGCAAACAGCAACTGCTGCAACACTAGGTCCCAATTATTGGAGAATTCGTTGATGAATTTTCGTATCATGGCCCCCAAAGTTCCATTGAACCTTTCCACCAGGCCATTGGTTTGATGGTGGTACGGGGTGGCAACCAAGTGATTCACCCCATGAGTTTCCCACAGTTTTTCCATGGTCCCTGCCAGGAAATTAGACCCTGAATCTGTAAGGATGTCAGAGGGCCAACCTACCCTGGCAAAGATGTCTGTTAGGGCCAGGCACACAGTGTTAGCCCTGGTGTTGCCTAGAGCGACTGCTTCTGGCCATCGGGTAGTAAAGTCCACTAAAGTCAGTACGTACTGCTTTCCTCTGGGCGTCTTTTTTGGGAAAGGGCCCAGAATATCCACAGCTACTCGCTGAAATGGGACCTCAATTATGGGGAGTGGCTGGAGAGGGGCCTTGACCTGGTCTTGAGGCTTTCCCACTCTTTGGCATACCTCACAAGACCGGACATACTTGGCAACGTCCTTGCCCATCCCCTCCCAGTGGAAGGACTTCCCCAACCGGTCCTTGGTTCGGTTCACCCCAGCATGGCCACTGGGATGATCATGGGCTAAGCTTAAGAGCTTCCCCCGGTACTTAGTTGGAACCACCAACTGTTTTTGCGGCTGCCATTCTTCCCGGTGTCCACCAGAAAGAATTTCCTTGTATAAAAGTCCTTGGTCTATAACAAACCGGGATCGATTAGAAGAGCTGAGAGGCGGTGGGGTGCTCCGTGCCGCCGCCCAAGCTTTCTGAAGGCTGTCATCTGCTTCCTGCTCAGTCTGGAACTGTTCCCTTGAGGCTGGGGTCACCAGTTCTTCCTCAGACTGTGGACTTGGGCTTGGTCCCTCTGGAAGCGATGTAGGTGATGGGGTTGTTTCCGTTGCTGGTGTACCGCTCTCCGCTGGTGCACCTGAGGGTATTTCAGGCTCTGGCTGAGCCTTTTGGGTATGGCTGTCTTTTGCTTCTGCCAGTTCTGGCTCGCTGGCGCCCTCTGGCGTTGAGTTTGAAGATGGGGTTGCACTTGCTGGTGCTGGTTGCTGTTCCAGTTCCGGGCCTGGGACTGGAGGTGCTGTGGCTGTTTCAGTGGTTGGCATGGAATCCGGGTCCACTACCTCTGTCTGGGTCTCTGGTAACACAGACGGGGCCTCTGTGGACGGCTCAGGAACAGGAAGGGGTCTGGAAGCTTGCCTGGTTTGGCTACGTGTAACCATTCCCACTCTCTTGGCCCGCCTCACCTGGTTGGCCAAGTCTTCCCCCAGTAGCATGGGGATAGGATAATTGTCATAGACTGCAAAAGTCCACATTCCTGACCAGCCTTTGTACTGGACAGGCAGTTGAGCTGTAGGCAAGTCTACAGCTTGTGACATGAAGGGGTAAATTGTAACTTTGGCCTTTAGGTTGATGAATTTGGGGTCAACGAAGGATTGGTGGATAGCTGACACTTGTGCCCCCGTGTCTCTCCACGCAGTAACCTTCTTTCCGCCCACTCTCAAATTTTCCCTTCGCTCCAAGGGTATTTGAGAGGCATCCGGGCCTGGGGATCTTTGGTGTGATGGTGGTGTAATGAATTGCACTCGCATGGTGTTCTTGGGACACTTGGCCTTGATATGTCCCAGTTCATTACACTTAAAGCATCTTCCATCTGATGGGTCACTGGGCCGAGGTGAGTTACTGGAGACTGGTGAGGTTGAAGGGTAGGGTATCTGTGGCTTTACTTGGGTGGTATGTGGGGTCTTTGGCTGTCCTCGGTTGTAGGGTTTATGGTCTGTGTGCCCCCTGGGGTAATCGTTCCCCTTGACAGTAGCTTTCTTGCTTTCTGCCAGTTCCATCCATTTGGCTCCAATCTCCCCCGCCTCAGCGATATTCTTGGGGTTTCCATCTTGTATGTACCGTGTGATGTCTTCAGGAACACCATCCAAGAACTGCTCCATTTGTATGAGGAGGTTCAGTTCTTCCAAGGTTTGAATGTTGTTTCCTGTTAGCCAGGCCTCATAGTTTTTTGCAATGTAGTAGGCGTGTTTGGGAAATGACACCTCTGGTTTCCACTTTTGGGTTCTGAAGCGCCGACGGGCATGATCTGGGGTTATCCCCATCCTGTATCTGGCCTTGGTTAGAAAAAGTTTATAGTCATTCATTTGGTGCTTAGGCATTTCAGCTGCCACCTCTGCTAAAGGTCCACTGAGCTGTGACCTCAATTCTACCATGTACTGGTCTTCGGGAATGCTGTACCCAAGACAGGCTCTTTCAAAATTTTCCAAGAAGGCCTCGGTGTCATCACCTGCCTTGTAGGTGGGAAATTTCCTGTGCTGTGGAGCAATAATTGGCGCCGGGTTGTTAGGGTTGGCTGGAGTCTGTTGCTTAGCCTTTTCTAATTCCATGGCCTGTTGGTGGGCTTCCCTCTGGAGTTCCATCTGTCTTCTGTGGGCTGCCTCGTCTTCTGCTTGTTTCCTTCGGTGGGCCGCCACTTCTTCTTCTAGTTTTCTTTTGTGTGCTGCCTCTTTGGCTGCCTGTTCTCTTTGGTAGGCTGCCAGTTTGATGCTTTCTTCCTTTTCTTTCAGCTCCACCTCTTTTTGTCTTTTTTCCAGTTGTCGCCTGTGTTCAGCTTCTTTGATTTGTTCCTCAGCCTCCATTTTTGTCTTGGTAGACATGGTTCCTGTTTTCTTGTGTTGGGGTGCCCTCCGGTGTTTATCTTCTGAACTGCAGGTTCTCTGTTGCCTCCTGAAGTCTGCCTAGCAACAGTGCCTTTAGCTAATCTTCAATGTCAAGTAAACCTGAAAAACCACTTTATTTGCATTCATATAGTGCTGGTATGACTCTCAATGGGAGTGCTATTGTGTGACAAAAGACTGTTAATAGTCCTTAACGACTTCTGCTTAACATGCAAGCCACAAACTGCCAGAGAGAGCAGAAAAAAAAAATTTCTCTCTGGTTCCCTTTTAAAACCAAACTGTTTCTCTCTGCTAAAAAGCCCTTAGCAGAGAAAAGAAAAATATAATATTCCTACTGGCTTCTGGATTCTGTCTATATCCCACCGCTGCTACTCATGTAATAACCTTAGTCCCAGATTTGGACCTTAGCGTCCAAAATATGGGGGTTAGCATGAAAACCTCCAAGCTTAGTTACCAGCTTGGACCTGGTACCTGCTGCCACCACCCAAAAAATTAGAGTGTTTTGGGGCACTCTGGTCCCTCTGAAAAACCTTCCCTGGGGACCCCAAGACCCAAATCCCTTGAGTCTCACAACCAAGGGAAATAATCCTTTTTCCCTCCCCCCCTCCAGGTGCTCCTGGAGAGATACACAGACACAAGCTCTGTGAAACTACACAGAGTGAATCTCCCTCTCTGTTCCCAATCCTGGAAACAAAAAGTACTTTCCTATTCCCCCAGAGGGAATGCAACATCAGGCTAGCAATCCAACACACAGATCTCCCCTGATTTCTTCCTCCCACCAATTCCCTGGTGAGTACAGACTCAATTTCCCTGCAGTAAAGAAAAACTCCAACAGGTCTTAAAAGAAAGCTTTATATAAAAAAGAAAGAAAAAATACAAATAGTCTCTCTGTATTAAGATGACACAATACAGGGCAATTTCTTAAAAGAATATTGAATAAACAGCCTTATTCAAAAAGAATACAAATCAAAGCACTCCAGCACTTATATTCATGCAAATACCAAAGAAAAGAAACCATATAACTTACTATCTGATCTCTTTGTCCTTACACTTAGAAACAGAAGACTAGAAAGTAGAACTACTTCTCCAAAGCTCAGAGAAAGCAGGCAGGCAGACAAAGACTGAGACACTCAATTCCCTCCACCCAAAGTTGAAAAAATCCGGTTTCCTGATTGGTCCTCTGGTCAGGTGCTTCAGGTGAAAGAGACATTAACCCTTAGCTATCTGTTTATGACAGCCTGACTTATCTAAGTTAGTGGAACACTGCACGCTTTGCAGAAAAATAGCACAGGTGGGTGTCACCTTACCCAAGAACTCCTATAAGGCTACACAACATGCTCACCATGTGCCATAACCCTCTCTGTTACATAGGCCCTCTACCCTCTACTACATATGTCCTTTGGCTCCCTACTGCTCTTTCACCCCTAACTAACCTTTCCACCTAGGGATTTGTGCACTTTCTTGTGAGCATCTAATGTTCATTATGCTTCACGCAGATAGCAGACTACACTTGCTTGTTGTTATATTGCTGACATTTCTGGAAAGTTAAGATTTAAAGTTGGTTTATTTTTTTAAGAATTGCTAGCCTTACTCTCTTTGGAAGTTCCTTTCAATTGCATCCCTGCGGCAAGTGAAGAGTGGGTCTCAACATCTCAGCTGCAAGAAAAGGCTCTGCCTGTTATTGTGATCAATTACCAGCCAGCCATTACAAGGAATTCCACTCCTGGGTTATAACACGGCAATTAAGTTCAGATACTGCAAAAATGATCTGGGTTGAATACCGCGACCTGCCTGACCACTAGTCCAAAGGCAACGCACAGCGAATCTAGCCTGCACTTAGACGTAATCCTTACAGAGAAATCCTGGGCAACCATATGGAAGAGCAGCTCTCTCATTTCATCCTCCAAAGTGTTACGTTGTAAGACGCATACACACACACACAGCAGATCGACTGGACTTGGCGACACATCAAAGAGGAAGCACAGTCCAATGGTTTGGGCTCTAGGCTGGGACTCCGAAAATGTAGTTTAGTTCACCGCTCAGCTCAAGGTCACCCAGGAAGTCAGTGGCAAGTCACTGAGTCTCTGTGCCTCAGTTTACTGTCTGGGAAAATGGGTGTGGGTAATGGTAATAACAGAGCTTCAATAGCTCTCAGAAGTGTTGAGAAAATAAACATTAAAAACTGAGGTGTTCCAAGACTATGGTATTGGGGGCCAGATAAGTACCTAAGACAGAGAGAAACCCTAACACTGTCTCCCCAACAACCTAGTGTACTGTCCAGATGTCATAACTACAGTAAGACGGTGTTGCCTAGTGGCTAGAAGGGGAACTGAAAGTCAAGACTCCTAGCTTCTACTTCTGACTCTGCAAGTGAGTCACTGCACAACTTAAGGTGATGTGTCAGTGCCTCAGTTTACTCTTCTGTGAAATGGTGATCTCCTACATGCCTCACAGGGGTGCTAGGAGGCTCTGATAGTTAAGGCTTGCAAAGCAGCACAAGAGTAGCAGATGAGAAGCATTATTTTTTCTTACACCATCTTGTTTTTAGTGAGAATAAAGACCCTTCTTTGACCTTAAAAGGAGCAGGGTGCATACATTGAAAGCTTCTTTTTAAAAAAGACAAACAAACTATATTTCATAGAGGTTTTTTTCTAACCCACAAGAACCACTTGTTTTAACCAAGACATCCTGTCAGGGGTACCTCAGAAGCAGTACACACCAATGACTGAAGCTTTAAAGTCATGTAATTAGGTTAAACACTCAAATACACAAAAGAGCTCAGATCACTTCAACCAAGAAAGCAAAGCTATGCTATGCAAAGTTATCTAAGGTCAGATCCTGAGCTGGTGTAAAACACAGCAGGTCCCCTGAAGTGCACAAAGCTATCCGGACTTAGGACAGCTGAGGATCTGGCCCCTGGAGATTTCACATTTCCACTTGCGAAATCTAATTCATGAGCAATGAAAAGTTTAATTAGTTTGCTAGCTATTTTGCCCACTATTGCCAAATAGATAAATAAAAGATTTAGCTGTGGCAATGGGCTGGCCTCTACTCCAGCCAAGGGAGCTAGGAACCTGGTACAGAGCACGCAGGAGCAGCAAAAAAAAAAAAAAAATTAGAAAAAACAAAACAGATTAGTGTTTTAAAAACACAAGCATATAAATCTGCTTATCTCTTATATAAAGCTGTGCTAAAGTGGGCAGAAGAGGGTAAGACCATAGGCACAGCACCCCAATAATGCTGTGCACAGTACACCAGTTAAGCTGCATTTTGCTTGTGGTTGGGAATCTAACAAAATGCAAACTGTGACGGGGAAAAAGGACTTGTTTTAAAAGTAGCATTAAGATCCTAATTTTGTACAGAAAGTTGTTGGTTAAAGAAAGCCTGCCAAAGGCAGGTTTCAGAGTGGCAGCGGTGTTAGTCTGTATCAGCAAAAACAACAAGGAGTCCTTGTGGCACCTTAGAGACTAACAAATGTATTTGGGCATAAGCTTTCATGGGCTAAAACCCACTTTGTCAGATGCATGGAGTGGAACATACCAAAGGCAGGAAATTCACAAATACTCTTAAAGTTTGAAAATACTGGAATGCAGCATTATGGTTACAATGCCTCCTTCAAGGGAAAGGATGGTGGGGTGGTTATGGCTCTGGGCTAGGACTCAGAAGATCTGGGTTCAAATCTAGCTCTGCCACTGACTACCTGTATAACCTTGGGTGAGTTACTTACTTTCCTTGGCCCTGACTCCTCCTCTGAACATTAATGTCAAAAATACTTCCCTGGGAGCATATGAGACTAAATTCAGTGTTTGTTAGATGCTCAGATACTATAGTGATAGGGCCCATATAAGTACCTAGCTAGACAGAGATCGATCTTTACTCTGCCACTTTGCAACCCTCCTCATTCTCTACAGGAACTCAGTCTGTGATCCACACAAAACATTATCATTAACACAACAATAAGGCTGGGAAGTCAAACCCTGAAGAGACAGGACACAGTAATAGGCTGAACTTTACAAATACAGCGAGATGGAGTCCCTAATTCAAATGGAAAGATCGTTTGTTAGTTGATACAACAGTGCTGTGCCACGCTGGAGTTTATCACAGACAGTGAGCTTCAGGAGCTGTAGCCTGAGATCTTGGCTTGGTATTTAAACCTCAGTGAAATCTACAAGACAAGTGACTAAAGAAAAGTAAACCAATGGCTTTGAAGTTAGGAACTTGGAAAAATCAAGTTGAAAATTCTTCTGGATCAGCTCCAATCTAGAGTGTTTTAACACTGACTGAGCTGAGACTCGTCAGCAGTGAGAGGATCAATACCTTGAAATCTATTACTATTCTATGGATTCCAGCAGCCTCTGGAGGTTCCAGCCGAGATCAGGGCTCCATTGTGCTAGGCAGTGTACAGACATAGAGGCAGGGCCAGGACTTGGAAGGCTTTGCTGGTATAACTATGCCAGTACACTATACTGGCCAACTGCTGCTACTGAGGACAAGGTTGATAGCGGTATTGCTTATTTCAGCTCCCTCAAGTGAAATAAACTATACCAGCAAAAGTGCAATTTTGCCAGTATAACATAGGAGTCTGGAACAGCAATGGAGCTGCAGTTCATCACAATCCCGACCGTCGTAGATGGGCCAGCAAAAGTTTTCAGTATAAACCTAGCCACAGCGAGAGACTTCCTACCCCCAAAGTGCTTACAGTCGCAACAGAGCAAGATGAAGGTTGAAAGAGGAAACAGAGGTGCAGAGTGGGAAAGTGACTTGCCCAGGGCCTCACAACAGGACAGTGGCAGAGCTGCGAATAGAACCTGGATCTCCTGATTCCCACACCACCCTGCCTAGCTAAAAGCTCTTTTGTGACTGCACCTGTTGGTTCTAGGAAATGCTTCCTCCTCCCCAGGCCTTCCAGGTCTCTCTTCCCCTTTGTACACACCCATAACATGTCACACCCCTTCCAGCTCTGTGGACGGCAACATAGCCAGGACACAAAAAGGGATGACTGATGACTAGGCAGGGACATGCTCTCTTCCTCCAAGCTGCAGGAGGCACTTAATATAACAAAAAAGAAGGCTCTTATATTTAATCCTTGGTGCTCTAAAGATGATGTTTGCATACAGGGTGCTGCCAGGCAGGTAAGCATCATTGTCCCCACCTGTACCATGGGGACATGGAACCTGAGAGAGGTTAAGGGACTTATCCAGGGTCACACAACAAGCCACTATCAAACCTGGATCTCCAGAATCCAAAGCCAAATCCAATCCTCAATCTCACCCTGAGGGAACTTATTTACTGCATCTGTGTCTCAATTTTCCCATAACAAAAAGTTGGGGCCAACCCTTGGGTTCTGAAGGTGGAGGAAGTAACCAGGGGAACAGCCATTTTAGACTTGATTCTGGCCAACGGTCAGGAATTGGTTGTGAATTTGAAGATACATTTCACGATTCTAAGGAAAGGAAGGAGTGAGAAGCAGAATAAGGACAGTGGACTTCAAATAAAGCAGGCTTCAACGGCCTCAGAGAGCTGGCAGGTAAGGTCCCATGGGAAGAAAATCAAAGGGATAAAGGTGTTCAGGAGAGCTGGCGGTTTCTCAGGGAGACAATATTAAATGCAGAACTACCAACTATCCCGATGGGAAGGAAAGACAGGAAGACTAGTAAGAGGCCAATATGGCTCCATCAGGAGCTCTTTAATGACCTGAAAATAAAAAGGGATCCTACAAAAGGAGGAAACATGGCCAAATTGCTAAGGAGGAGTACAAACGAGTAGCCCAAGCATGTAGGGACAATACCTAAGGTACAAAATGAGTTACACCTAGCAAGGGATATAAAAGACAATAAGACGAGGTTCTTTAAATACATTAGGAGCAAAAGAAAGATGAAGGAAAGTGGAGGTCCCTCCTTGGCAGGGAAGGAGAGCTAATGACTGATGGCATAAGGTGGCTGAGGTGTTTAATGCCTATTTTGCTTCAGTCTTCACTAAAAAGGTCAGTGGTGACTGATACTAAACACAATTACTATCAACAACAATGGGCAAGGAATGAAGCCAAAATAGGAAAAGAACAGGTTAAAGAATACTGAGGTAAGTTAGATGTATTCAAGTTGGCGGGGCATAAAGAAATTCATCATAGCGTACATAAGGAACTAGCTAAAGCAATCTCAGAACTATTAGCAAGTATCTTTGAGAACTCATGGAGGATGGGTGAGGTTCCAGATGACTGGAGAAGGGCAAACAAACATAGTACTTGTCTTTAAAAAGGGAACAAAGATGACCCAGGGAATTATAGTGCAGCCAGCCTACCTTCAATACCTGGAAAGACACTGGATCAAATTATTACTTATCAATTTGTAAGCACCTAGAGGATAATAGGGTTATCAGGAATACCAACATGGATTTATCAAGAACAAATCATGCCAAACAAACTAATTTGCTTCTTTGACAGGCTTACCGGACTAGCAGATGGGGGAAGCAAATGATGTGATAGATCTTGATTTTAGTAAGGCTTTTGACAGTCCCACATGACATTCTCATCATGAAACTAGGGAAATGTGGTCTGGATGAATTATTATAAGGTGGGTGCACAACTGTTGAAAGACTGTACTTAGTGACAAGTTATCCATTGTTCACTGCCAGACTGGGAGGGTGAGTCTAATGGGGTCCCACAAGGGTCTTTTCTGGGTCTGGTACTACTCAATATTTTCATTTATGACTGGGATAATGGGGTGGAGAGCATGCTTATAAAATTTGATGACACAAAACTGGGAGGGGTTGCAAGAGCTTTGGAGGACAGGATTCAAAGTGACTGACAAATTGGAGAACTGGTCTGAATTCAACAAGATGAAATTCAATAAAGATAAGGGCAAAGTATGATACTACATGATGCTCTTCCGCTAACATAGCATTGTCCACATTGGTGCTTTTGTCAGTGAAATTTGTGTCCAGCAGGGGGGGCCAGGAGAGTGGGTTTCACACCCCAACAAACAAAAATGCTAGTGTAGACAAAGCCTAAGATTAGATACCAGGAAAAACTTTCTAACAATAAGACTAGTTAAGCTCTGGACCAGGCTTCCAAGGGAGGTTGTGGAATCCCTGTCACTGGAGGTTTAAGGACAGGTTGGCCAAACACTTGTGAGCGATGGTCTAGATTTATTTGGTACTGCCTCAGTGCAAGAGGCCGGACTTGATGACTTCTTGAGGTCCCTTCCAGCCCTACATTTCTATGAATCTTATGCACCACATCAGCCCCATTTGTTGTGGGATGGGAAACCATACAAAAACCTTACAGAATCAGTAAACCCAAGTTCTAATCTTGGTTTTGAAAACAACTGGCTGTGTGACTTTGGGTATGTCACTCACATATCTGGAATGTGCTGGCTTCAGATATGTATTTGCATATGCTACTTCCCTGTGTTGTTTTTATCCGCTGCTCAGAAAACGTAGAGTTGAGTAATCAAATTACATCAAAGAAAACTCCAACAAAAAAAAACCCGACATGTCAGCCTTTTCCCCAGTTGCGACAATGATGAACAAATTGTTGACATCCTAAATAGTGCAATAGCGGTCTGTTAATTCGCTCCCTTCCCCTTTGACGAGGGAGAAGAGAAACTGTGGACACAACCTGAGCTGCCATTTTGGGTCCAGAATACACCTGAAGAGTTTACACTCTACAGCAGACTAGACTTCAACTCAGGACACAGTTCAGTGGCAGGTGGGGAGCTTTCCCCAATAATTCCCAACAGCACTACGGAAAGAGACTCTTCAAAGAAAACAGTCAGTTCCTCTCAGCCTCTTTCATTTTATACTGATACACTTCCTGTCTGAAGAGGAAGCCACAAGCTGTGTGGCTGAATCCATCCTCATGAACACATGTACCAAGGCCAAAATGCTTTGGAGCCTGAAGAGGAAGCTCCCATTAGCTAAAAATGGTTTCCACCAGTATCCTACACTTCTGCATTTTCTGAAGAGATCCTCTTATTTCACCTTCTCATATGATCACCCAAAGGAGAAGCACTCTGGATTCAGAAGGAAGTTCTGCTGCAGTTTCCTATTCTGGGCTATGACTTCAGCCTCCTCCCACTGCTGAGCTGCACGCATGTTATCCCTTTGCACTATGCAGCTGATCTGTGTGGTCACTAACAGTCAAGGACTTTGGTCTAGTCTGTACAGTACCAGGAAACATAGAGAGAGTGCGTGTGTGAGTATTCAAGAGAAAAATAAACCACATACAAGTTATTCAGAGCCAAGAAATAACCACATTATCAAAAGGCAAATCACCCAGCAGGTTACTTACCAAGAGAATTATCCAATTCGCTACCAAAGGAGATGCGGGATTTAAGTGGGGGGTGGGGGGAGGAGCCTGTCAAAGGTGGGCAGAAGCTTGGACAATGAAACTGATACAGACACAGGAAGTGAGAGGATTCACAGCCAACACCCCATGTCCACAAATACCATCCCTCCTCTACAGCCATTGATACTCCCCACCCTTGCAGAACCAGTGTGGTTGCACCATACAGACATAGGGCATAATTCGGAGAGCCAAGAAGTCAAAGGATGCCCTCTCCTTGCACTAAGAGAAATACAGCTTCCCCTCGACTCCCTGCATGTTGCCAGGCAGTGGGGATTGGAGACAAGGCATCCACCACCTTCCCTGCAGAGGCTATTCCAACCTTGACATCAGAGTAGCAGTTGCAGATTGGCTGCCATAAAGTGTCCTAAAGAAAAGACTCCTTCCATCTCCATACCCAGAGGAATTCCCTAGGGCGCAGTCCTTCTGCTCAGCCTATGCACTGAGGCCAGGATTTGCAGTGCCTCAGAGAGTTCAGGTCTCACTGCTGTTTCAGGCTGTCTGCAAACTCAGGTAGGTATCACTGCCTCAGTTACACTAAGAAGGCTTTCGTCACAACCATAGTCGCTTAAGTCCAAAAGAGTCAGATGGGTAGATCCCCTGTACCTACTAGGGAAAATTTCTTGCTCTCCAACCTGCCAAGGGGATTTGTCCAGAAGAAACCTTTTTATAGCAGAGCTATGTGTCAGGTTTGATTCATAAAATATTCCCTGCTTCAAATTTACTGTTGTAGGCTCATCACCAGATTCACATGTCTAAATATTTTTAGAGGTAATAGTTCCTAATCACCCTATGACTCTTCACTATGGGAATTACAGTGTATTAATTGGCAAGCAAAAGGCCAAAGACCTATGCCTGTAATTCACACCTTATTTAGTCTACTGCATAATTAGGAAGTGTGAAAATCTGCCCTTGGACTGAAGACGCTAGAAAGGCAGGTGTGTTTTGTCATAAAAAATTCCTTAAGTCAAGCAAACCTCTCACAGCACACTTATTTTCTGTCCCTGCCACCTGTACAGAACACGTGGTATGGAACAAAGGTTTTACTGCTGAGTTTGGGATGTCCAGATTCCTCATAGAGGCAAATCCAAGGAACATGGTGAGAACACAGTCCGCTTCACCTCCATTATCACTGGCAATACACTTCCAGCTTTTCAGAACCATCATCTGGCACTTCTGAAACAAATCTAATTGTGGATCTGAGGGCTGCTAAAGGAAAAGGCCCAAATGGTCTTGTTAATATCCAAAGGCTTCTCTGCCTGTGCACGAAATTGCTAGTGTTATGGATAAGTATTAATCTGTATTTCAGTTGCAATGGCTCCACCTACTCTTGACAACTGATACAGTCTCTCAGGATTGAAAGTGTGCATCTGACCCCCTGGGTGATGGGGCCAGTTCTTCATGGCTGATTAAGGACAGTGGAGATATTAGGTGTCTATTACTGATAAGTGTGTCCCTGTGAAGGCCAGTCACACTTACACAAGTTACAATAAGACCCTTGCTCAAGAAGCCATCTTTAATGACCACGTCATGATGCCAATGCCCTGTCTTGAAACTCTCTCCTTTGGGTAAAGTTTATGAGTCATTTTCTTGACCCATACCAGTATCAGTTATGGGTATGGACACTAGATGGCATCGATATCAATAAGTGCTTATGAGCTACCAACAGCAAAGGTAATGATACGTGCAGCTTTTATTAGCTTTTGATTCATAAACAGATTCAAAGATTCCAAGGCCAAGTGATCATCTACTCTGACCTCCTGCATGACATAGGCCATAGAACTCCCCCATAATCATTCTAGAGCAGCTCTTTTAGAAAACATCCCATCTGGATTTTAAAATTGCCAACGATGGAGAATCTACCCCAGCCCTTGGTATATTGTTCCAATGATTAATTCCACTCACCATTAAAAATTTATGCCTTAGTTCCAGTCTGAAATGGTCCAGCCTTAACTTCCAGCCACTGGATCCTGTTACACTTTGTCTGATATTCTGAGGATCCTGTTTTGAAACATTTGCTCCCACTAGACAAGATGGATCTTCCAAGATGGACTGAGAGACTCCCCAATGGGCTCTTTCCTCCCCAAGCAGTCCCCAATTTGAGGTTCTGCAGGGTTCCATTTTGTGACCTCCACTCTGTTCAATGGGCACGTGAAGCCATTACGGGGAACAATAAATAACTGTAGACTGCATGGTCACCCATATCCTGACGGCCAGCTTTATGCATCTTTTTCGGCTACCCAGACTCTGGTGTCACTACACACACACACTGAGTGTCTGACCAAGATAAGGATCCAGATGAAAGTGAACTCTTTACAGCTCAACCCCGAGGGTTTAAAGGAGTACTGCTTGTTGGTAGGAGGTCAGTTTAAAGGGTCACGGCTTCATCTACATCATCTATTGTGGGCACATACATACACCTTTTACGATAGTGATTTATAGCTTTCGTCTCCTTTTGGACTCATGAATGCCCCTGGATTCTCACCATCTATGCTAAAGTCTCTGCAAAGGCTTCCTGTTCATTTCCAGGCACCATTCAAGGTGCTGGTGAAAAATCTTTAAAGCCTTGAATGTTCTTGGAGCCAGTTATCTAATATACACTATGCACTATATACTGTCACGCAATGCCTCACGAGTGCAGTTAAGATTGGCTGGGAAGCTGTTAAAATCTGTTCCAAGTTCTCCGTACCATCACAGCCAGAACACAGCAAAGTATAAGGCTATGATGCAAGATATTTAGGGGGTAAAGGTCAAAGATGGTCCAATGCTCAGGGAGTCACCTAGGTCTTGGGAGACCCAGGTTCAATTTCCTGCTCTGTTATATGCTTTCTCTGGGACCTCTGGCAAATCACTTAGGGTGGGATCCACGAAGGTACTTAAGTCCTAATTTTAGGCAACACTACAAACCACAAAACTCCTCTCAGCTGCCGCCTAACCCTGTGGGTGCTGAGTGAGTGTAGGCACCCAAGCTTTTCCTCTCGGCATGCACACTGCAGCCTCCCTCTAGGCACCTGGGAACCTGTCTCCCAACTAAGCCCCACAGCAATTCACAAACTCAGATAGATAGGTGTTCTGCTGCCTAAGTTGCATGGGGAGGCCCTGTCTAGCAGGCAGCTTTTGAGTATGCCTACCAGATCAAGCCCCTCAGGCAAGTACACGCAAAATAGCTGGGAAGCTTTGTGGAGGCCCTCTCTTATAACCTTTAGACTAGTGGACAGGGTACTCACCAGGCTAGGGGAGACCCTGGGTTCAAGTCCCCTCGACATCTGAAGGGGAGAAGGGATTTAATCAGGGATCTGCTACCTCTCAGGGGAGTGCCCCAGCCACGAGGCCACAGGATAATTCTGATGTGAGGCTCCCTCAAGCACTCCTATTGAAGTTGTTTCATTTTAATTAAACAATGGCATACTTAAATATTACTTAGGCCAGAGAAAGAGTTGGAATGACTCTATAGCCTAGTGTCTGGGGCACCCAACTAAGAGATCCCTGTTCAAATCCCTTTTCCCTCCTTCAGTCACGGGCACTTGAATGGGGGGTCTCCCACATCCTGGATGAGTACCCTATCCACTAGGCTAAAGGTTATAAGAGAGGTCTTCCTTCTCCTCCTGCAGCCCCATTTGGTTTAGGTCCCGACTGCAACTTAGGCTGCCAGACACCCATCTTCCTCCACTTCTCCACCAGTTCATGAATCGCAAGCAGAGATAGGCATTTCCCGGTAGCCCAGATTTAGGTACTTATTTCCAAGAGAGGAGCAGGGCCTAGGTGAGGCCCCTCTTGTCAGCATCTCTTATTGGCTGGCTTAGGCAGCTCCCTGCCCAGCATGCTGGATTTTGTGAATTGCTTAGGCTCCTATCTCTCCCCGTTCACCCTATAGGGAGCCTAGGCAGCTAACTCAGCTTGGTGGATCGCACTGTTGTTCCTATGATTTTCTAGATACCTAAAAGTTAGGTGCTGCAATGCCCAGCATTGTATCACTTAAAGTCCCTTCATGGATTCCACCCTTAGTCTCTTGGTGCTTTAAGTCTGGATCTGCAAAATGGAAATAACAGCACTTCTCTACTTCACAGAGGTGTTGTGAAGATAAACCACATTAAAGACTGGGAGGAGCTCAGACATTACAATACAAGTGTGCAAGATAGATTCATCTGGTTTTGCTTTAACTTGGTGTGTCTGCAAAGTTTGATTTGTCAAAAATGACAACAGAAGTCAATCTTTCTGTAGGTGGCCACAGGAGCTAGAGTTCTCCAAGGGTATCCACTATACCTTCACTTTTGGACAAGTGAGGTGTAAACTTCGTAGAGACGCATCCAGCTACTGGTAACGAAGAGCCATCTATAAATCGGAGAACCAGGCAGGTAGTAAGATGCGTACGACATGCAGATTCCTACCATAAAAAACCCCAAGCTTGCTCCCACATTCATCATAAAGAATTTGTACTTCATAAACACCCAGGGTCGATTTTTAATAGACATTACATGGAAACCTTATATTAGATGACTGACCGTGTACCCAAACCAAAGAGTGAATAAATTCCAAATTAAATATTACTTTAGGGCTGACAAAAGGTTCTGGATTGACAATCCTGGTTGACAAAGTCCAACAGATACACAACAGGCAGCACAGACTTCATCTCCCCATGGGCCCCATCACAGATGTATGCCCTGGAGACACCAGGCCATAGGTGAAATCCTAGCTCCACTGAACTCAATGGCAAAACTCCTGTAGACTTCAATGAAACCAGAATTTCGCCCTATATCTTCAATGGATGCAAATCAGTGTAACTCAATGGAGTTACACCAGTCTGTCGCTACTGAGCACCCAGCCCAGCCCCTCTAGAAAAGAAAGATAGTCCAATCTTTAATTCGATCCTTTACACCTCTATTGAGGCTACCAGTAAGATTGCCAATGACAACTAAGGTCTGAATCAAAAAGAGAGGCTCAATATACCCCAACCCTCTAATTCACTCAGTCCCCCAAGGGTTGTACAGGCAACAGGGTTCTTCTTTGTTCTTGTTTTAAGTAGCTCTCTGAGCTATTAAGACTATAACCCTGACCTCATAGAACAGCTTACATTCGCTTCTTGGTGGGAAAGTTTAGAGACAGGCAGGCAGGGTTGCACCAAAAGTTAGCAAAATGTGACCACAGCACCATTTTAGTTATTTCAGAGTAAAACCACTCGTATAAAATGGACAGAAGCATTCACATTATAATTCTGTTGATTAGACTCAGTAGCCACTGAGGTTTGCTCTAGGGCTTTTAGTCCCTTCAGAAGTGGGACAGGATGCCCCCACTAAGGACTGAACTGAAAGTCAGAGATAAAGATTTCTCTTTGCAATGGAGCTACTGAACTGGAGGGATCAGAAGAAAAGTGCTGGCGCCAGACTCTGTTCTCAGTTACACCAGGTAATTCTGGGGTAACCCCCTGGCTTTAATAACAAAGCGATTTTACTTCCATGGAATAGCTCTGGGTTTGCACCAGATATCAAAGAGCAGAGACTAGCCCCTGGTGTCTTGCATAACTGCACGGCACAGCTGATGCAAGAGGTGCTATCACAGTAGCACGAGCCTTTCCAAAGTGAACAGTCTGTGTAGCAGAGCTGGATAGTGGTGCTGGCACCTCACTGTGAGGTTTCTGACCTGCAGAGCTGCTCCGGGGGTCCTGGTGCCCTCCTTGCAGACAGAGCCTTTGGGCTACCAGGGTATATTTTTCATTTTGCAGGAAGAAATTGGAAGGGGCCAAGAGGGCTTGGAGGGCAGGGAAAGTGGGGCTGGAATCCTACATGTGTTAAGGAGGGAATGGGGCTAGAACCCCACATTTTGGAGGAGGGGAGCTGGAGCTGCACGTTCTTAATTCTCAGCCGAGGGCCCCTAGCTACAGAACCCCCTCCAGAGAAGATTAAACTGAGCCCAACCCTCACTGTGCCAAGATCCAAATGCCAGCCAGCCACAACTGTCTGATAGAGACATTCCCCCCTCCCTCAAAACGACGTCTCCCTCCAACAGACCCACATGGGAACAAACAGGAGGGAGGAGAGGAAACACCACAAAGTGGGAGGATCTCTCCTCTCAAGGGAAGGATGCTTGAGAATATCCCTGAGGAAAGGGGATGCTAAAAAAGCCCAGGCCTTTGTGGGCTCAGTACTTCTCACTGGTTGCCTGGCACCAGATGCCCAGGTGCCAGGGACCATTGGGGTACCCAATATTAAATTGATGGGGAATTGGTGCATGACAGAACCACATGGTGGGAGCAGCGGATGAAGGGATAACTGGTGCTGTCTAGAAGATCTTTGTACTTGTAACATGCTAGGCTAGCAATGTGTAGGCATGAGTTCCGGCAGGTCACCAGGGACAGGTTTTCCCTCTCATGGTGTGTGCAGATGGTGGGAGGAGAAGGGACAGATCAAGCAGTGAACTCACTAGGAAGGCATTTAACATGAGCAGGGGTGAGGAGCTGTGTATGGTCTGTGACTCCCCCCCTCTGGCCCCTCTGAGACAGTTTCCCACTCTAGACTTCTGCTTTTGGTTTCGGGCACAATTGCTCACACCCCTTCGAACAGCACAACATCTCTTACAGCCCTTTCCACCATTCATAACTAACACCCCAAACGCAGAGCAGTTACAGTTTTACTGGGCCCAACCTCCTCAGCCCCCTGCCACCCACCCCAATCACATGTTTACGCCGGTCAATTCAGCTTTCCCCTCCTTTGATCTCCTCCCCTTACTCCAACTTGGCAAATTATTACAGACGCAGAGATCACACTGATGGGTGGAGCTTACCCACAGAGTCAATTGATAGAGCAGGTTGTGAAACACAGGAACTTACATGATGTTATCACAACCATCTACAGAGTGTGGCATAAATCTCTCTAATTATTGCACAGATATGTTTGAATTCACTGCAGACAAAATGAGAGCAGTTTTATGGGAATACAAAAAGAGTTAAATTCACACAGATCTTTCTAAAAAATCACTTTCAGAAATCTAACAATACGTATGACTTGCCCCCTGGCTCTGTAGGCCACTGAGGTCCTTGCTGCTCTCACAATTTGTCCCACTTCTCTCTGTCAAGGCTTCTTTTCCCCAGTGATGATAATTTACATTATAGCTATTAGAATTTGTTCAGTATTATCCCTCAGGGCCGGCCTTAGGGAAAATGGCGTCCTGGCTGAACTTGTATTTTGGTGCCCGTCGCTCCCATGGGTATGGTGCCCCCCACTGTCCCTGGCCACTGTGGACTTTCCAGGCTCCTCAACTCCTGTGCCCCCCTACTGCACCCCTAACTCTGATCACCCCTCCTGCATTCCTAACCTCTGCACTGTGCCCCCTTTGCCCCTAATCCCGGCACCCTAACCTTTACAATATGCTCTCTACACTCCCTTCCTGTGCCCCAAACCACTGCATTCTGCCGCTTCCACCTCTAATTCCTGCACTCCCCGCCTGCACCCCAACCCCCTCTGCCTGTGCCCCTAATCTGCACACTGTCCCCATTCACCCCAATCCCTCCTCACCTGCATCGCTAACCCCTACACTGTGACCCTGCACTCCTAACCTCTGCCCCTCTCTTGTGCTCCAACCACTTCACTGTGCCCCCTTTGCCCTGGATCCCCCTGTGCCCACTTGGGGAAACTAACCTGGATGCATGGAGCAGCTGGCATTGTTGCTCATTCACCCTCTCCAATGCTGCTCCTCAGCGCCCACCTAAGGGCTGTGAGGGAGCAGGGAGTGAGGAGCGACATCAGGGCTCCATGCATCCAAGTCACTTTTCCCACCTTGGCTGCATAAGGGGAGGGCAGAGAGCAGCAGCTCCTGATGCTTGCCTCACAGCACAGCCCAGGTGAGGAAAGTGACCTTGATGCATGTAGCTGTTGGTCTTTCTCCTCGATCCCCACCTCACAGGCCCCTGGGGGGGTACATAGGACCACTGGGGGGAGCAGTATCTGCACCACCTCTTGCCCTGCCACCCCATGTTCCTCTGCTGTGAGGAAGTAGGGAGAAATCTGGAGGCCCCACCACCAGCCGGGAGCAGTTTCTGATTTTACACCAGCAGCATGCACTTCTGAGCTGCCACATGGCGCCCTCTTGACCATGGTGCCCCTGGTGGGTCACCTGGGTGGCCCACCCTTAAGGCCGGCCCTGTTATCTCTCCATCTTCTCCTTGGTTGGCCATGAGGTTGGACACCATAAGAATATCCTTCTAAGAGAAACTTAGCTGATCATCATCCTAACCCTATCCCCTAAAGCTGCTTCACTGCACAGAACTCCCACCATTCCCTATTAGATCTTTTCCACACATCATTTTCCCTTACTGGACCAAAAATTCATCTCAACGCTTTATTTCTGAAGGAATTTAGTGGTTTTTCTTCCTTCTTAGTAAGTGCCCAGGTATCCCATCCATAAAAAACAACAGACCTTATCATGGTCTCTTGTTTATCCGAAGCTTGGTCTTTCTCAGAAGTTGGTAGCTGAAAATTCTCTGCAGAGAAATGTAACAGGCATTCCTGCTCTCCATCCGTGCTTTAATTTCCTCTCTCATCAAATTGTTGTTGGTAATTAATGCTCTTCGGTATTTTAAATGGTTTAACTTGTTGATATCTAGGAGTACTGACAGCTAGGTAAGCTTGTCCAAGATTTTCTCACCAGCTCACAGCCATATATTACGTTTTATCTTCATTGACATAAGCTGCATATGTCTTGCTGCTTCCTTCACATCTCCAGTCATCCTCTGTACCACATCATCTCTCTCTCTCTTACAATAGCCAGGCCACTAGCATATCCAAAAATGAGGTACAGCTCATTTAAATTCACCCCATCCTAAGAATTCTGCAATGATCGTACAGCTTTCCACAACCAAATTAAAGAGTATGGGGGATTGTGCATCTCCCTCCCTGAATCCAGTGTTGATGTCAAATAGGGCAGATTTCATAGAGTTTAAGTCCAGAAGGGACCATTAGATCATCTAGTCTGACCTCCTGTATATCACAGGCCATTCAATTTCACCTACTTACCCCTCTACTGAGCCCATGAACTTGTGTTTGACTAAAGCATATTCCCTCCTCAGACTCTACTTTTTGAACCCTCAAAAATATGTATTGATAGGACGAATTATATAAGGCAACTGGGGAAGACAAGACTTCAGTGTCATCTAGGAGTTTGGGTGACATCCAATAACAGGGGCAAAGGAACCAGGAGTCTGGAACCTCCAGTCTGGCAGTTCAAATCCAGCCTAGCTTTGTGAAAGAGCAAGTGATTAAAAACTGGATATAATTTGATGGCGGTTCAGTGGATCCACTGCACAAGATCTGCCACCATAATCTGCAATGTCACGAACAACCTCTACAGAGAAGCAAATGACTAAACAGCTATGGAAAATGGAAAGTGAAAAAGTAAAGGAGAATGAGTCATGTACCTGGGAAATTGATAGGAAAGAAAGGGAGACAAGATAAAGGGGTTGTCTAAGTGCTCATCTCATTCTCAACATGCAATTGATGCCAACTGCACTAACTTCAACATGAGTCTGCTTCTGAGACAGGTCACCAGCTGGTTCATTACTTGGGAAAGGCTGGTGCAATCTACATGATGGGTGGGAAATACAATACATTTAGCCACAATCCAGGTGCAGCGCTGCCTGAGGCAAGCTTTCTACAGCATGGATCTGTGCCCCATTCCTGACCAGGAGATGTGCTTCTACCTGCAAGAAGGAAAGTCTCTATCAAAGAGCCACTGGGTCTTTGGCTTCTGTGCCAAGACCGTCAACTATGGTCACCTAGTCAGAAGTTACCAGTGATAGAGAGTGTCCAACTTCAAACACCTTAAAAGGGCTGGATCTTCAGGAAGTGCTGAGCACTCCTCCTCTGCAAAACAGGCAGCAGCCCCTTCTAAGGTGTCTCATATTGAACATCCAAAATCAGTAGCCACTTTTGGGAATCGTGGCGCCAACACATCTGTCAGCTAGGAGCTAGAATGAGACCAACACCCCATTTTCACATTGAAAAAAAATCTATATTGACGTGAGCTGGATTCAAACTAGTGCTTTGGCTGTTGCAACTATATGCTTCCATGTTAGGGACCCGAGTTCAGACATAACCGCATAACATCTTGTCCACAGGACTAGTGAAGTCTGGAAGCACCATGAGGTACTTTGCAGGCTTTCAGAAGTTAAAAGACACTAATCAGGGGACACTTTCTTCCTAGCAGACAACCTCCCCACAATTAACTAAGCAACATGAATTATGAGATTTCACAGAGAACAGGTCTAGCTTTAGATGCTAGCAGCAAGAACGTAAGAATGGCCATACTGGGTCATACCCAAGGTCCATTTAGCCCAGTATCCTGTCTTCCAACAGTAGCCAATGCCAGGTGCCCCAGAGGGGATGAACAGAACACAATCATCAGGTGATCCATTCCCTGTCTCCCATTCCCAGCTTCCGGTAAACGTAGGTTAGAGATACTATCCCTGGCCATCCTGGCTAATAGCCATTGATGGACCTATCCTCCATGAATTTATCTAGTTCTTTTTGAACGTTGTTATGGTCTTGGCCTTCACAACATCCTCTGGCAAAGAGTTCCACAGACTGACTGCATTATGTGAAGAAATACTTCCTTTTGTTTGTTTTAATATTGCTGCCTATTAATTTCATTTGGTGACCCCTAGTTCTTTTGTTATGAGAAGGAGTAAATAACACTTCCTTATTTACTTTCTCCACACCAGTCATAATTTTATAGATGGGGCGACCACATCCACACGCAGACTTTGGGGAATCAGCACAATGTGGTACTGACCAGGACAGAACTGTTTGCAGAATGGTTGCAAAGGAGATGTGCCAACTATCACTTCCTCCAGGCTTATTTTTAAAACATCTTTCTTGGTATTAGCACTGTCACAGGACAGCTCTATTTTTGTTTTTGATGTACAGAAAGATAGGGGGGGAATTCCACTCCCGACCCTTCTAAAGCGACAAAGGAGGATTTTGATCAAGCTGAGAAATAATGTTGCTAATTTTGCCCCATCAAGTCATCTCCAGCACAGACTGCAACAAATCCATATCTTGCTCACCAGACCAAATCTTCCTCCAAGAGACTATCCTCCATGTAAGCTATTCCACAGAGAAGCACATAAATGTTGGGCTGGAAGAAACCTTGAGGGGCCATCTAGTCCAGCGGTTCTCAACCAGGGGTCTGCAGCCCCCAGCCGCTTTCAGGCAGAAAAATCAAAGCCCTGAACCCCAGCACCCCAAAGCAGCAGCCCTGAGCATCCTCTGCCAGGCCCTGGAGCTTTTAAAACATGTTGGGGGGGGGGGCTCAGGAAAAAATAAAAGGTTGAGAACCCCTGCTCTAGTCCATCCACCTGCACTGAGGCAAGAACATGCATACCTAGAGCATCCCTGACAGGTGTTTGCCCAGCCTGTTCCTAAAAACCTCCAGTGACAGGGATTCCACAACCTCTCTCGGAGCCTATTCCATGGCTTACCTACCCTTAGAGATAGTAAGTTTTTCCTAATATTTAACCAAAATCTTCCTTGCTGCAGATTAAGCCCATTACTACTTCTCCTACCTTTTGCGGACATGGAGAACAATTGATCACCATCCTCTTTATAACAGACCATAACATATTTGAAGACTGTTATCAGGTCTCCCCCTCAATCTTCTTTTCTCAAAACAAAACATACCCAGTTTTTTTAACTTTTCCTCACAGATCAGTGTTTCTAAACCTTCTATCATTTTCGTTGCTCTCCTCTGGGCTCTCTTCAATTTGTACTCATCTTTCCTAAAGTGTGTGCTCAATACTGGACACAGTACTCCAGCTAAGCCCTCACTAGTGCCAAGCAGACAGGGACAATTATCTCCCATGTCTTACATATGACACACCTGTTAACACACCCCAGAACATTAGCTTTTTTTGCAACTGCATCATACCATAACACATATGTGATTCACTATAACCTCCAGATCCTCTTCAGCAGTACCAGTCCGTCAAGCCAGTTATTCCCTATTTTGTATACAGGGACTTGATTTTTCCTTCCTATATGTAGTACTTTGCATTTGTCTTGACTGAATTTCTTCTTGTTCATTTCAAACCAGCTCTGTAATATATCCAGCCTGTTTTGAATTCGAATCTTGTCCTCCAACAAGCTTGCAACCCTTCCCAGCTTGGTGTCATCCATACATTTTATAAGTGGAAACGAAAATATCGAGCCCAGGACTGACCCCTGTTGGACCTCACAAGATACACCCTCCCAGTTCAACAGCAAGCTATTGATAACTACTCCTTGAGTAAGTTTTTGTCAACTGGTTTTGCTCCCACATTACAGTAATTTCATCTAGACCACATTTCGCTTATTTCCTTATCAGAATGTCACGTGGGACTGTGCCAAAAGCTTACTAAAACATCAAGATATATCATGCTAATCTCCCAACACAGAGCAGTCTTCAAATGGCAGACGCGCTCACTTTTTGTTTTTGTTTTTATAAACAAACATGCATCTCGTCAGAAAGCAGCTAAATGCAGAAGAGACATATGTTCTTCTCACCAGCTCTGTATTCTAGATATCATTTCTAGGAAGAAGGTATTCCCTCCCATGCTACTTTATTAGAGGATTTCTTCCAACTGTTACAAGTGTCAAAAATTGAGGGCAGTCAGAAAAAGACAACTCAGCCCTTTAGATTGATTCATAGCATAGAGGTAACATTCTAATATCTTAATAAGGAGATCTATTAGTCTCTGAAATAAGCTCCTAAGGGAAACTATGGAAGCCCTATTGCTGAAGAAATTTAAAAACTAGACTGGAAAAGACTGCTGTAGTATATGCACTGCACAAATATGCATAAATATGCACCGGTAGAAAATGGGTTAGATGTGGGAGATAGAAAAGACCTAATAGGTCTCATCTACGGTTACTTAAATGCTACCACTATATGCTGGGTTTTCTTCTTTCTGAAGTGCAGCTCTACTCTGAAAGGTAACGTTGTAAAAACAACACCATGGGGCTCCTTGTTTCTTATTGCACAGTAATTCTAGATCAATTGTGCTCAATTTACAAATCGAAAGATGTTTTAACTGTCAGTCCTGCAGATTAAACCTAGGATCTGAGAGTCAAGCTGATTTCTTCCTTTCTCAAGCATCTTCAGCGGTAATAAAAAGTCACATAGTATAAGATGTATCCTCGGCAACACCTGTCCTCACAAAAATTGCTCTCAGTAATACCTGAGCAGTCCCACTGCCTTTTATGGAGTTGCAGAGGTGTAACTGAATTCAGTAACCATCCTGTTGAACACAATCCATCTCTGTGTGTGATATGTCAGGCTAACTGTGGTGTGTGGCAGCTTGTTCTCCTCACAGCAGCAATGACTCCAAACACAAACACGTATCTGATTTGACGATTAAGTAAAGGTCAGTACATAGTCACTTTTCTGAGAGACAATTCACTTGTTCCTGGAATCAATTACAAAAAAAGAAACCCACCTTGGAGACACCATGGAAGAGTTAATTTTAGCACATATCAGTCTTTATCATAGCCAAGAAGCTTAGTTTCACTCAGTATGATACTATCAACTACAACTTCAGTATCAAGCCTGAAGAAGATTTAACTTGAGATAGCGGTGGGGTTTGACAGTTTCACTTCGGGGATTTAGCATTCTGTCACTGGCACGCAATGGAAACTCCTCCATTGCTATTCACAGGGCATAGAAAAGGGAAGAATTGTTAAGGAAGTTATAAAAGTGACCAGGTGCTTTATAATACCTAGCTTCTTATCCTGCTAAAGCAACACTCCCTAACCTGGGGAGCATAGAGCAGCAGGGTTGGGGAACACTGCAGGACCCTGAGCCTGCCCCAGACCTACTGGGAAAATGTTTAAAAGTGACCCAAATCCATCCATAGAGTCTAAATCCAGAAGCACTACCCCTAGAGTCTAACGGATCACTGCAATCATCTAGCCTGAGCACCTTTTTAAACACAGTCAACAGAAGTTCTCTGAAATAACTCTTGTTTGAACTAGAGCCTATCCTGAAGGCACAGGACAATTACTGGCATTTGAAAAGGCTTGCTGGGGATTTGAACCCAGGACCTCTCCCACATGCTCGGTAAGAATTATATGTTTATACCAACAAGTTACTCATAGGTGACAGGTGAAGCTTCCCCGGGGGAAGGCTAACTCCCTGCTCCACCTCTTCTGCCCTCGACCCCACCCCAGGCCATCCCCCCCCCCACATGCCGTGTCCCGCCACGAGACCCCCAATCTGCCTGGTCCCTCCTTGCCTGCCTCATCCCTCCTCACACACCCCCATCTGCCGTGAGACCCCTCTCCCACTTACCCACCCACCGCTCTCTGCCACCATTGGCTCACTGTATCCCTCTTCACACCTCCTGCCCCAATGGAGGAAAGGGGGTGAGGAGGAACGCAGCAGAGATCTCTGGGAGGGAGGGGTGGTGTAGTGGAGGAAGACTTACCAGGCAGGCAGCAAAAGCAGGCGGTGGGGGACTCAGAGAAGGGGCAGAGCAGGAAGGGGAAGAGGCATGGCCACCATGATCCAGGTGTCTGGTGGTGATTGCACCAGGGAAGGCTTAGCCTTCCATGGCCTTTTATAACCCACCGCCCATGAAGCTACTTCCCATGATGGCCTCAACACATCCAGCCACAGAAGCAGCTCCCCTGGGTCAAGCTTTGCTTCCCTGCACTTGTGGCACTATGCCCAGCCACTTGCCCAAGTTCTGCCCAGCTTCAAGGGGTCATCCATGGATACCCACAGCAGCAACAAAGGAAAGATAAAAGAAGAGGGCAGAAGAAAGGACACATGGCAACAGCTCCACCACAACAGAGCATTAAGGGAAAACTAGAGTTTTAACATGAGAGGTACATGTGGGTGGTCCCATCATGTAGGTTTGCACCAGGAAGAAGTGAAAACAGTGACACTGCAATACCATGTAATCATCCCCCTCCCATTATTTCACTGCTCCACTGGCCATCCAGCTTCAATTCTCTCTCCAAAGTGCTCCTGTCTACAATTAAAAGCCCCCGAGACTTTGCACATAAAAGATAACATGGTACGTCATTTCCCTTCCTGCCAATTGGCTGTACTGTTTGCATTATGGTAGCACATCGAGACCCAGTTGAGATCAGGGTCCCATTCTGCTGGGTGCTGTACATATGTATAATAAGAGACATTCCCTGCCCCAAAGAGATTGCAGTCTAAAAGGCAAGACAGACAAGGAGGTTAGAGGGGAAAAAACAGAGGATGGTTAAGTGAATTGCCCAACACCACATAGTGGAGTGGGGAATAGAACGCAGATCTCCCATGTGACTGTCCAGTGCTCTACACACTATTCTACATTGCCCCTCTTTGCTGAATTCCATGGTATGAATATAGAGTGATGACTTTGCCCAATTTAGTTATTTTTAAAAACAAGCTTACATATGCAGTTTGTGTTGGCTTAAGTTCTCTAACGGTGAAACGAAGACACTGCAGGACAGAATGGTCAGGAAAAAAACCCAGCCCTAACGTTCCTGAGTGTTTTTTTTTTTAAACTCCTAAGGTACTAAATAGATATGCTTGAAATTTAATGGAAAAACAAAAAACAAACAAAAAACAAATTAAATCTTTACTCTAAGGCCCTGTTTCTACAACTCCCTTTGTGTAAACATTTCCAGGGCTGCCCGGGGGGGAAGGGAAGGGGAGGCAAGTGGGACAATTTGCCCCTCAGGGGCCCCACGAGCCCTGGCCCGGTGTCACTCTGCACCTTCAGCAGCATTTTGGTGGCAGGGGACCCTTCAGCGCTGTCAAAGACATGGAGTGACTGAAGGGCTCCCTGCCGCCGAAATGCTGCCAAAGACCTGGACCGCCGCCGGGTGAGTACAAGCGCCACAGCTCCCCTGCTTTGCCCCAGGCCCCCTGAATCCTCTGGGCGGCCCTGAACATTTCCCACTGAGAGGGAGCCCTAAGTGGTAACACAGACACTGTTTCAACTGCTGCTGTAATTGTTATCAATCTTTTAGATTTGCTCCTAGCAAGGTTAAACTGAGTGGTACTGAAAGCCATGTCAAAAGCCAAAACCTCATCTATGCGAGGGTTCCTATCACTACTGATCTTTGGCTATGCCACTATAAGCAACACTGAGACATTTTTCAAAAGTTCCCCTAGTACAGACAGACCCTGAGAATAAATTGTAATTCTGATCCACATTTGTTTTCATGGCTGACAAAGGGCTTTAAACCCAATTTCTCCTGCAAAATTGCATGCAACTGCACCTATGGATCTGACAGCAACACCTGTACAGTCTACAGCTGAAGATGAAGCCACTCCACCTTCTGACCTGGAGATGGGCTACAGTTAGCATGGTCTTCCTAATTTCTAAAGATGAGGTGGGTTTTAATATCCAACACCCATCCAATTACCCACCCGCGCAAGCCAGCATCAGCCAGGGCTCCTCAATACCAAAAGAATAAAGGAATTCTCTGTGTGTCACCTTCAGCATTCTCTGGACCAAGAGAGTACAAGAATAGAAGGAGTCTATACAAGCCCAGGTCTGCTTTTTGGATTATACATTATCATAATACAAGGAGCAGCTAGGGAATGAAACATGTTTATATACCAAAGCTCCAGTCCTGAAAAGTTGTCTAGATGAGCAGATCTCAGCACACACCTGAAGAGAGGAAGGATGTCCCAGGGGTTAAGGTGCTAGGACTTAGAGGAGGGACTTGAACCCAGGTCTGTTATTATAGACTACCTGCGTCACCTGGCCAAGTCACTTTGGTTCTGTCTCCACTGCAGTCAGAGGTATGACTGCAGCACATGTAGAAATACCCCTGCTATCTTTCATCTAGCTAGCTCAAATCACAACAGCAGCGAAGCTGCAGCAACATGAGCTAGCTGCTTGAGTACACATCCAGCGTCCCGGATGGGCTTATACAGCCCATGCTGCCCCAGCTTCACTGCTATTGTCATTGGAGCTAGCAAGAGCAAAGCTGGCTCGGGTACATGCCCGCATGCTTCAGTCACACCTCTGATTGCAGCACAGAGATACCCTTAGTCTCTCTTTTTCCCAAGTCCCTCATCTGTACAGTGGGGATAACAGCATTTCCCTATCTCACAGGGGTGATGTTAGGCTAAATATCCGGCAGGAGAGGGTAGACAAAGATTGGAAGGTGCTCATACTACGCTGCTGAGAGCCTTCAATAGTTCATTGCAGGGGAGGAATTTTAGGGACTGAGATGTTACCTATTTTTGCAAACATCTAGAACCTGAGGTCACCACCACCAGCACTCACAAAACTTTTATAAAGGTACTTTACTGATAACAGTTTGGAGCAGGGTGGTCACCCTTTAAATAGTTAGTGAGCCCACTATGTTCTACTAAAAAAAACTCAGCCAGAGCTGCAGCATGTCTGAGTAATTGGGCCCCGCATGTTGTGTTCAATGAGTTATTTGGAGCCCATTGTGCCCCTGTGGTTTCTTCAGATTACTGTGTCTTTTGCCCGTCACCCAGCAACAACAGTGTTCCAGACTGGATCCACCTTAAAATGAATCTAACCTGATGGAGAATCTCCTATGGACTCTCAAGTGTCTCAGCAGCAATTTAAGCCCTGATCTTTCAACTGGATCTATGTGGCCAGATAAGGAGAGCCCTACATGCCTAGAGCATTCTGTGGGGAGTCCATCTGCACAGAACCAATGCAGGATGGCTGCCTCTTTGTATTAAAAAGGCATGATTTATAGTGCTATAATATGTTCAGTCAGAATCGCAGTCCTATCTTAACCCAAGAACTGCAACTTCATTACCCAAACGGATCATTCTCCCTCTTGTATTAAGGAGCTCACCCTTCCTCAGTTCACACTGAGCCATTATTTGCCAAGTTTAGCAACACAAAAGCACTGCTAGTGAAGAAACACATGTGCAGCTTCACTTATACAGATTGCCAGAAACAATGAGAAAAAGGAAATGCCACCTGAAAGGATGAGAACTTGTTTGTGGCGTAGCCTCTGATTCAAGGATATGGTTTAAATAGACACACCATCAGTGACTGAAGGAATAGGTTAAGGGACATACAATGTTATCAAGCTACCAGTTAGAAAGAAAGAAAACTCTGGGAGACACATGTTTGATCAAAAAATAAAAATAAAAAAAGATACAGAAAACTGGAAGACAGTTACATCCTTCCTAATACAAGGACAGCTGAGAACTGTGTCACACAGACAGCAGCATTTCAATAGAGCTTTCCCTCTGTGGATCTACCGTGAGGATGACCTATAAGTAGCTGGCCAAGTAACATTTGGCATTTTCCTATTTAACTCCAAAATTGACATATTCTCATATTAATGGCATAAATACATGTGTTCTGCTTTTACCCATTGTTCCCCTGCAAGACCAGCACAACTGGGACAGAAAGACCACACTGGAGTTTATTCCTTTTTGGTCATAAATTGATCACCCCTTTAACTGGAGCTTAGCTAACCAATTAGTTACAGGTGTGCATGCAATGCAAACAGTGAGGTTGCACAACTGTCCCAGAGAAGAATTTGAATCTTTATTACAGGTCACGAGGCATGAAAGACAGAACCCAGCTTAACTCCCAGATTCTGGGAGAGATTTCAGGGCTGTCATTTAGATAAGCCACCTTTCTTGAAAATGGAGCACACTGGGCACCAAAACAATCAAGATACAAACATGACAACCCATTTTTTACAAAACTACTTTTCACAGGGTAACTGCACCAATTTCATACATGAAAGCTCCAGCTACAGTTCTCTCAAATATATTTTAAAAGTCAGCTATGCTTTTGCCAATAGAATCTCTAGGGGGAGATCATTGAGAGATGGTGATATTGATGATAGGGACCATCTTGCTGCAAATGTAAGCTGCCTTTTAAATGGTAAAGCCTGAAAACAAAGACTAACAATCCAGGAGGAGTTCATGTAGTCCAAAAAACATGTGTTATAACCACTGCTTGCCAAACAGGACACAATTAGTAGGAAAACAAAGTGTTTATCTGCAAGCTTCCAAGAGGGTATCAGAAACAATGAAGAGGAAATACAAAATTAACACTACAGAGGCGCAATTGGCAGCGCACTGCAAGAGCCTGTTCTTCCCCATGAGGCTGCCTATTCAGTAGCTTTCATTAAGAAAATTGCATCTCCAAAGTATTCCTGCCAGCATCCTTATTTCCTAATGAAGGCTTGCCAAAGAGCTGTGTCTTTTAGCTACTGCACAGCGTACATTCCATGTTCATCGCTTGCTAACTGCTCAAACCTCTGCAATTAAAACACCCGAGGAGTCCCATGGAAACATTATTAGGGAGACAAGTTCTCATGCTGGGTTAACTGGCAGGCAAAGACAAGATCATCAAAACATAAAAGCCCCCTTTTGGTGTCTATAACAGAAAGTGAGTTTGGAAACTGCATTTGCTCTCCTCCCCCCTCCTCTCCAGAAGGACAATAAAAATGGATTTTTCCCCAAAAACTAGGCCCATGACCAGGAGAGGGAACAGAGGGGGGCAAGAGCACAGCACGATGACGGCACCAAGTTGCCTGTGCAACAGCCATTGTGTGTCTTTAAGTATTTCACTACTGCATGGCATTCACAGTATGCAAGGCAAGAATGCTACTTCCAACTACTGCCCATTCACCTGAGCAGCAGCTCAGCAGGCAATGTGGAAGCAGGCTGACCAAAACCACACAGCCCTGCAGCGCCCGTGCATGTCACTGTGTGATTTCAGGAAGTAGCTGGTAGAGCAGCCTGGTGATTTTAGAGCTAACTCATCACACTTTCATACATTTAAGAGCCCCAGGCCCAGGCCCCTCAGTCACTGGGCTGGTAAAGGATGGCAGTGCTGCAAAGAGAGTTTGCTCAGTTCCTGGATGGGGAAGGACCGCCACACATCAAGCTAAGAGTGGCATTCATGGACTCTGTTTGGCAATGGAAGATCACCACCCTCCAGGCCCTTCTGAGGAAGGGGAGAGGGAATTTTCTTTGAGTGAGAAGAAAAAGCATGAGATCAGCGAGTGTATCAATGAGCAGTACTATTTCCCAGAACCATCAGGATGAAATTTTCAACCCTAAAATCTCCCCAGCTAAACAGCTCTGTGAACCACACAACTATGCATCAAAGTTTCAGCTGGTGATGAAAAACACACCCGTGGAGTGAAGCCAGTGGGGGAGCCCCTGTTTCCATAGGAACCTGATCCAATCCTCTCACCTATTCCAGATAATGGAAATACAGAGCTCTGAAGCATTTAAAGAGGAACGGAGCTTAAAAGTCAACAGAATCTACACTGTTCCAGGCACGCACTTGAAAACGTTCTTGCAGGGCTCAGCCCATGGTCTCATTGCCCCACGTCTGGGCACCCACTTGAAAGTTTACAAGGAAAACTCCAAGACATAAATTATTCACCCCACACATTAGGGGCAGGTAAATGTCCACTTTATTAAATAAACAGCAAAGTTGAAACCTAGTCCCACTTGATCTGTGGCTGTAGCATACAAAAGCTGCAAGCACTTCTGTCTGTGAGCTGACACAAAGACAAAGGTGCCCCAGTCTTGTCTCTGCTGGTGTCCACAGTGTTTCTTCCACTAGCGGAGCTACACCAGTGGTATAATTACAGCTACAGAGTTTGCTAGTTTATTCAAAGCTGCAAGCACTCGCCTGCTGTTGTTAAAGCCAGGCTCTTCTGAGAGCAGAGTGTGGTAATTTTCCTAAGGCGCTTTCATCTAGATTCAGTTCTTCTTTTCAATCACAACGTGAAATTTTATTTATAAAGTTAAGTAGAAGAAGTCACAACATAGTTTCATTTTGCTTCTCTCCTTGCCTCCTATGCAGTTCCTCTGTTTGGTTGCCTGTTAAGAACCTCAGGACCCTGCTCCAACATGTTTGCTGCCCCCTCCCATCACACCAGGGATGTCCAAACTTTGCCCAACTGACAGGCTGTGCTGGCATCTCAACAGGAGCCCAAAGGCTGCATCAAGTTTACATGAAGTGACGCAGATAGCAGCTGCCTTCATCTTTAATTCACAGGCACAATCCATGGAGGCTGTGTAGCCAGGCATACAAAGGGGCCTGAACACCTGGACCAAGATGGAGCATTGCATGCTTGGATCTGCTGTGTTTCCACACCACTTCTCCTCCGTCATAAAGAGCAGGGCACCTATGGATTGTATAGCAAAGATCCAGGAGTTATATTTGTCCAGCTGGCTGTAATTTGAGCACTCCTGGGCGGAGGGTAGGGGAGAGTCAGGGGATGGTGGGGCTACGGGCTTCTGCCCACTGGGGAGGGGAGTCTAGGGGCTTCAGCCCCACAGGAGGCACCTGCCAGGGCTGGGGGCTTCAGAAGCTCTGAGCCCTGGCAGGTGTGCCCACCTCTCAAATTTCTGAAGATTATCATATGTGGCTCGGAAGATGCCAAATATAAATCTCTTTATATTTTTATACTCCTCCCTTCTAAATTTCTCATTACAAACTCTGATCTGAAATTCAGACATCTGCTTCATGCTCTGGAATTGTTTGTATTCAAACTTCTGCACCAGTTTTCAGAGCCACCTCAGTATTACTATAAAAAAGTGAAAGACTGAAATAGTGTCTTTTCCCCAAAAAATGTAATTTTTTTTTAAAAACGGCATTTTTCATTTTCCTGAATGGAAGCTTGCAGAATATATATCAAACATATTATTTTAAAAACTCACTACTGAATAATAACACGGTCGCTGCTTAGCACTACCAGAGATCCCATGACACAGCAACGCAGGCAACTCCAACCTTCATCTCACACTGTTGCCCCATGACTGCTGGCAGTGACAGCGGGGCACACTGCTACAGACAATCAGCCAGTGAAGCTGAGCTAGTGCTAGTAATAGTGTGCAATTTTAACAAACATGCTAGTGGAGATAAGACCTGAGAGGTTGTGTCTGTATATCTCTTACGCTGCAGCTAGTTCGATCAACTGAGTCTTTTCCTCCTATAACATCTGTGTTTAAGCCTTTCTAGGAGGCAGTCAGCACAAGCAAGAGCAAAACAGGCACCAGCCTGGATCCAAGCTCCAGCCAGTTGCAGCTGTATAGCGAAGTGATCCTTGTGGTGAAGTTTAATTAGGGATGGGAGACTGACACACTAAAGGAGAGTAGCTCATTGGTCTCCATTAGATTGGGGGAACTCCTGCCACAGAGAAAGATGAAGGGATGGTGTCCAGATTTACACTAGATTGGATGAAGCTCCACAAGGAACAATCCCATGCTGATAAGAATATGGATGTAAAAGACCTGGTGGGTCTTGTCCGCTTCTAGACTCTATGTTCCTAGGAATATGATTTACTCCTGTGTCCATCTGGGCAGAGTCCAGAACCACATTCCATTCCCTATGTGCCGTTTTTTGATAACTTCTGTCTCCATGTTAGTGCCTACCCCCATCTCCTCCCGATCCCTGCTGCTTCGGAGAGGAAGGCAGCTCCCCCCTCACAAATCACACATGGATTAGGACTGATCAAAAGCATGTGATCCCAAATGCTCTCCAGGTATTTCCAGGGTTCGGGGCCTGGGAGAGCCAGTGCACTCAATCCTGCCATAACAGGCCACTGTTTAACATCCTCCTGCAGTAGGGGAGCAGGTCACTGCTTGCTCTCCCACCTGGGGCAGCAGAGACAGGGGCTCAAAAATCCAGCCACTGCAATGACAGGCTGGAGAGCCCCTGGAATTTCCCCACCGGCTGGCAGGGCTGAGCTGGGACATCCCCACCAAACCGGGTCCCACACCTGGGATGGCCCATAAACAACCCAGGAACTTTTCACACCCACCCAGGCTGGTAGAAAAACAAGCTTCAGAAATGACTCACCTCAGTATCTCACCACCCTGGGCCTTTCCCCATCGGTCCTGTCAACAGGCGAGACCTCGCCCAGCCTGCAAGTCAGACCCCCCCCCCCCACGCAGGGCGTCCTTGGCCTGGCTGCAGGGTGCTAAGGGGGTCGGGGGGTGGGCAGCACCCGGGCTGAGGAGAAAAGTCCGGGCAGGGGCAGCTGGTGCCTCCCCGCTCGGGGCCCCCCTCCCCGGGTCCTGCCGGGACGCCAGCCCCACCAATGCCCCAGCCGGGCTCCGGGGCGCCGCTCACCCACCTGCAGGGCAGCTCCCGCCGGGGCTCACTGCCCATCCTGGGGCCCGCGGCAGCGCTACAGTCCGCGGCGCCGGGCTGGGTCTCCGCAGCGAGCAGCTTCCATGGCCGGGATGGAGCCGAGGCAACGCAGCCGCCGCTGGGCTGCACCAGCGAGGGACCGGGACTGGCTGGGCGGGGGCGGGGGCGGGGCTGAGCGGCTGCCTCTGCCCTGGAGCGCAGCCGAGCCCGGACCCGCACGGCACGGCACGGCATGGCACGGCACGGCAATGGGGCGCCAAGGAGCCAGCGTGGGGAGAGAGACCACCCGGGTCTGTCTGTCCCAGACACATCCGTCCTCCACACCGCTGTCCGTCTGGCCCCAGACACCGCTAGCTGTGTGTGCTCATGCACACTGGGCTGTCTGTCTGCTCATACACACGGGGCTGTCTGATTGTGCCCAGAGACCGCTCTGTCTGTCTGTGCTCATACACACAGGTCTGTCTGTCTGTCTGTCCCCATACACCTCTATCCTCATACATACCTCTCCATCTGTCTGTCCCCAAACACCTCCAGCTCTTTGTGGTCATACACCCTGATCTGTCTGTCTGTCCCCATACACATCTATCCTCACACACACTACTCTGTCTGTCCTCATATACCTCATATACACCTCTCTCCCCCCATACACGCTGCTCTGTCTGTCTGTCCCCATACAAATCTGTCTATCCTCATACACACTGCTCTGTCTGTCCTCATACACATCTATCCTCATACATACCGGTCTGTCTGTCTGTCCCCATACACATCTATCCCCATACACACTGGTCTGTCTGTCCACACACAGATCTGTCTGTCTCCATACACACCATTCTGTCTGTCCTCATGCTCATTTATTTATCTAATTGTTTGTATACACATCCATCTGTCCCCATACACATCTACCTATCCTCATACACACCTTCTGTTTGTCTGTCCTCTGCCTTGTTCAGTATTTTATATAATCTCTTTTTCTCCTCTCTAGATCCTAGAACACTGGTCTCTCTGGCTAATCGTTTCTTTAGGACTCTGCAACTCTTTGGCTATTAATATAAAAGCATCACAAATCCAAAAAAATGCAAATATCTGGTTCTTCCAGTGGCCATATCTCATAGCGCTCACCCACTACAGACACATATAATAATAATAATAATTTATTTATTTTTCAATTCATCATTAACTGTAGGCATACCGCCAATCTTGCCCCTGATCAAAGTGTCTGGAGTGCTGTACAACCTAATAGAAACAAGTGCACTAGAATTAGCCTGCCTTGAAATGTTAGCTCTGAATGTACGAACACAGAATGGGCCCAGTCCAGGGGACGGATTGAAAGAGAAGAAGGATAAATGGTCAGTCCAGGTTATTGAAGAAACTCTGAAGAACTTTACAGTCACTCCTCAAAGTGTGCAGAGATGAAGTTTAGTGGGTTTCAGTGGCGAGGGATTTTCACCCTGGAGGGCTGAGCAGATGCACCATCACCTGCTGACATCCAACGTCATGCTGCAGAGGCCAGCTGTGCCACACTGTACAATGCCACTGTCTGTGTCACTGAGACATGACTGAGTTATCGTTCCTGTGGGATCAGAGATGGGCAGATGCTGCACTATTCTGATTCAGACAATATTCATATTCAGGAGGCTTAACTTTCAGAACCCCACATGCAAAATATCATCAGGTATCAGCCTAGGCCTACTCTGCAGACCTCTCTTGCTCCCCAGTTCCAATCCTTCCCAAACCCAGGTTGCTTTAAGCCCTTTCTCTGCAGTGGCAGGCCAGGGACCTTCTTCTTATCTCCTCTCCAGTGTCTTCAGAGAGCGTCTAATTGGCCATCTCCCCCATCTCCATCATTGGAGGCTTTTAAGAACAGATTAGACAAACACCTCTCAGGGATGGTCTAGTTATTACATAGTCCTGCCATGAGTGCAGAGGACTGGACTAGATGACCTCTCGAGGTCCCTTCCAGTCCTACAATCATATGATTCTATGATCTTCAGTCTTCAGAGACCTCTGCCATCCTCTCAGCTACAAACAGGGGCGTTAGGAGTGGGGGAAAGGAGCATACGTCCTACTTGCCCCCCTCCCTGCCATCATGCAAGAAACATGTTCCTGTTGCTGCTGCACTGAGACTGGGTCACAGGAGGCCACAGCTAGCAAGGTGGGTAATAACTAGGGATTTTGCATTGGGTTTCCGTGCGGTTTTGGTTTTTCTTAAGAAAGCGACCGTAGGTGGTTCGTGTGGCAAGATCCGAAAGAAACTCGAAGGCTGAAATAGACGCAGGTTTCAGTGTGAGATTCCAGTGAATTTCAAAAGAAGCCGAAAGAGACAGAGAAAAAAATCCCCACTTCATTGATTACACTGACACATGTGACTTATAGTCATAGATTCTAAGGCCAGATGACACCACTGCGGTCATCTAGTCTGACCTCCTGCATAACACAGGCCATAAGACTTCCCTGAGTGAATTCCTGTTTGAACTAGAGCAGATCTTTCAGAGAAACATCCAATCTGGTTTTTAAATGATGGCGACGCCACCTCAACCATTGGTAAGTTGTGCCAGCGGTTAATTACCCTTGCTATTAAAAATTGGTACCTTCCAGTCTGAATTTGCCTAGCTTCAACTTCCAGCCAATGACATGCCAATGAAATGGGATTCTGGAGCCCTTGGGTTCTGCCACCTCTGGTTCATACAGTCACCAGAACAGTACAATGGCAAATGATTTCTACGGTTCATGTAGGGAAAAACTTTACCCCAGAGAATATCCAAGGAGTGATGTGTCGGGAGCGGCGCTCTAGCCCCGAGGTTTAGTCTACACTGGCAATTTTCAAGAAATCTCTACCAGTGAAAATAACAGTGGAAACTCTAGTGTATACAGGAGGCTGGTGTGTTTACCACCACGAAGTGAGATTTTCACCAGTCCTCAGCATTAGCCTAACTCTGTGCTCACTGGCAAAACTGCAATGAGAGCAGATTGGGCCAGCAAGGAGTGATTTAAAAATCGGGCCCCATGCAACCCTGCAAAGACAGGCGATATCCTGTGAAGATTCTGCATGAACAACAATGCATACAAATACACTTATTTGAAACCTTGGTAACAAAGGTCCCTGAATCTACCAGGCTATTTTCAAAAGCTAAGGCCCCAGTCATGCAATGTGCTCCAAGAGGGCAAATCGCTGTGACTGAGCAGAGCTTTGTTGATGTCAGAGCTGCATGGAATGGGTGCAGAAGTGTGTTTGCACTGAGATCATTGCAGGGGTATATCTATACTGCAATTAGACATCCACAGCTGGCCCATGCCAACTGACTCAGGTTCGCAGGGCTCATGCTAAGGGGCTGTTTAATTGGGTTGTAGACATTTGTTCTGGCTCGGGCTGCAGCCTGAGCTCTGGGACCCTCCCACCTCACAGGGTCTTAGAGCCCAGGCTCCAGCCCGAGCCTTCATGTCTACACCACAGTAAAATAGCCCCTTAAGCTGAGCCCCACATGCCTAAGTCAGCAGGCATGGGCTAGCCGCAGGTTTTTAATTGCAGTGTAGACATACCCTGAGAGTGTAACTGCCTTTTTGACATGGCTCTTCAGAAACAGATCAGGAAAGCTAGCTAGGGGCTGAGGGGGAGTGGCTTGTCCTGGTATAGATGAGGGTCAGGCCAGTACTTGGGGACAGATTCAATGATGGTGAAATCTCATCATTCATTCTCAGAAGATTTCTGCCATCTTAAGCCACATCCAAACTGGAACTGTTACCCAGGGTCTTTTTGGTTTGGGGTGTGGTCTGTGACCAAAAACATGGGCCCAGGTTCAGATATAGGGATTCAGATCTGACCTCCCCATACTCCTGAATTCAGAGGGGTCTGGATCTGAAGTTTCAGTTCAGGCCCATCTCTAATCAAAACCAATCAGGCAATGTCTAGGGAACAGTTCTGAATCTGCAAAGAATTGTGATCATGCACCATTTGTGTGCATTGCAAAATAATCTCTGAATACACTCCAACTTCCCAACCTGACATACTCTATGTATTGTAACCTGTGTGTTTTGCTTCCTTGTGTGTATGCGAGCTTGAGGAAATTACCAAACATGGGTATTAGTTCAAGGGGCTCCGTCTGAAGGAAGGATGTGGAGAAAGAGCAGAGAGGTATAATACCATAGCACATGCACTGCTGGGGAGCCTGCTGCAGTGTGCACTGACAAGAATTATAAACAAGACACACACAAGATGACATCTCCCATCCTGCTGGACTGTAGCAGAGATCTCAGAGGAGGAGGCTGCTGGTGGCTAGCTCCTTGCCTTCTAGAAAAAGCTGAATCACAGGGGAATGATTAGAGCTACTCAGGAATTTTTCTATGAAACATTTTTTCATCAGAAAAAGCTGATATGGTAAAACTGAAACTTTTCACAGGAACGGACCAGTTTTGATAGGCAATGACCCCGTGATTAGGGTAGTCACTTGGGTTGTGGGAGACCTAGGCTCACATTCCTGCTCTGCCTGATCTGCAGTAGCACCTTGAAGCCAGGTCTCGCTCTCCCAGGTGAGTTCCCTAACCACGGGGCTATTGTGGGCTGGGTCTCAAAACTCTCAATCTCTCTGTTGGAGCTTTGTACACATAATGAAGTAGTCATTGGAGCAGGGATTCCCCCCACAGCTCAGGTGAGGGCCCCATGAAAATAGCAAAAAGTCTCACTGTGGAAGAGGTTTTTCTTAAAATCTCACAAATGTTCTTGGGACATGAAAGCTGTTTCCTGCCTAGCTCTACCGGTGACACAAATGCAGCCTTTGGAAACAACAGGACTGTGAAGGGAGGGGACAGCCAGAATCACAACTGCAGGGTGCTCTCTGCTTCCTTTTTCAAACTCCCCCACTTGGGGAAATCCACTGTGAGCTTTGAATGGACATTGAGTAAGATGAAAAGCTAGGCTGAGCCTGGTGAGCATATCATGTCCAACTTTGGCTGGTCTTATGTGACCCACCCCAGCCACCAGAAGCTACCCTGCTCATACCTAACACCTGTAGAGGGCTTCTGCTCCACAGACAGCAAAGAACCTGACAGTGGAGAGTAAACAGCATTAGCCCACTTTTCCTGAGAGGGAAGCTAAGATGCAGAGACTTGTTCAAAGTCTCACCATCTCCCAGTCTGGGGCTACGGCCATAGGATTGCTCTGTTCCCCATACAAGTGGGTATTTGCAGAACTGTCAGCCATGGGGATAACAGCTCCCCGACAGTGAGAGACATGGAAGTCAGGGGCTTGGCAGAAAGTAATTAAGACTAGGGTAAGGTCCTAAGTGACTCGGGAGCCTAGATCCAATTTTCAGAAGTGACTTAGACACTTGGGAGCCTAAATGTTATTGGACTAAGTCTCATTGGACTCAGGTTCCTAAGTCACTTTTGAAAATGGTACTTAGGCTCCTATCTAACTTAGGACCTTTTGAAAATGTTGCCTCTCCTCTATATAACATACATTCATAAGGATTCTGCAATACAGAATGAATTAGGCCAGATCACTTGCTTCAATACAGTTGCCACCCATGCAAAGACCCTAAGCAACCTTTAGTTGCAGGAAGTGATTTGCATAAACAACATTTTCCTTATCTAAACAAATCATTCTGGAATATGCAAAGGGATCGAACTGCATGAAAAACAAGCAGGCTGTAAACATTTCCCTTAAAGTGAAAACATTTCCCTTCAAGTGACAGTCATTTTAGCTCAAATAAAAGTTTTTTTCCAGTTAAAGGAACATTAACAAAAATCCATCTACTCCTCTTGCCCCACCTGCTATTTGTAGTGTCTCATCCTCCAAGTCAAGCAGGCCCCATTCAGCACCAGTAAAATTGATAATGTGACTTTTGTAAATGGGATTTAAGCTCCTAAATCTCTCAGTTGCTTCTGAAGATGTTATTGTGCAGGCTTACATGCCTCTCTATTCCGCAAATCACTTTAACCCCATGCTTAAGTGCTTTGCTGAACAGGGATGGACTCCTGAATCAGGGCCTGAATTACTGAGAAGAGTGTTTGCCATTTTGCACAATACATGAAATTTGGTTCTGTGCCACAGCTTTTGTAATCTAAATTTCAGCTGAGAGCACAGTGTTTACAATCAAGGTATAAGTGACCGATCCACAGCCCATTGATGTTAATGGACTGGCTACCGCCGATTTCAATAGGCATTGTTTTTGTTTTTTTTTTTTATGGTGGATAAAAAGAGCCTGATAGGGGTTTTGTCTAGTTGTTTTATTAACATTAGAATTCAGGTCTTGTCAACATCATTTTCCCTAGAGCACTCTATGGACACTGGAGAAGTGGCAAGATGGTGGTATCATAAACACAAGGTGAGGGAGACTGTATTGACTGTGAAGGGGAGTGGTTTGTACTCAGACTGTTTGGAGTTCTTTGGTCTGAGGTTTTTTGAACATCCATTTAACTAAAAGACTGTCACCCTGGCCTATTCCATGAAGAGCTGCGAGGCTCCAGATCCTCGTCTCCGTGTTCTCCAAGGGATACTTGCTGCAAAAACAGGGAAGGAAAGACTTGATTTTCCTGGGGTTAAAAAACAAGCAGACAGAAAAAAATCTTTATAGAAATCCCTTTCAGGCCTTCTTTATACACCCTAATGGAGTCAAAAAGGGCACACGCCCCGTTCCTGTATCTCTGGATTTACAGTGGCAGAGTTGGCAGGTCCTCTACTATGGGATCAGCTGGGTGGTGACAGAGTAGGTGCAGGAGAAGCAAAGGGGGCGTATAAACACAACTACCAGTCTGTCCCTCCACTACTCGCTTTGGATGATGTTACAAACTGTAAGGAGGAAGCTCATTTCACAACCACCACCTTCTCTGAGGATTTGCATAAGAGCCTGTTGTTGCAGTACTAGGACCTTTTACATGCTGTGTGTATATGATGCCATCCATTGCGGGCAGAAAGCTAAGCAGCAGAGTAGCCGAGCCAAGTTATAACTCAGTTATCCAGTGGGTTCCTGACTCTTATATGTAACTGCAGCGGTTCACCAGGTTAGGAACTTGACTGCACCAGCTAAGCTCCAATTCAGCTATGCACCTCCTGCACTGTAATGAAGAGTGAGCTCACTCATCTTGCAATCAGGAAAATAGTGTGCACAGCCAAATGGGAAGTGGGCAACATGTGGCATGGTACCCAGCCCAAAGACTCAACTTCAAGGTGGCAAGTGCCACAAGCCTGAGCCTGCACTGGTGTGTGCACCAGGAGCTGGGAACAACTGCAATAATTAGTGTGTGTCCCTCCCACGGCTTTTTATACATGGTCTAATCCACTACCTTGGCCCACTCCCAATGGACAGTAAAATGGACCAAGCAATGGGCCCAGTCTTCTGCATAGTGAACCAGACGACAGGAAACCTGCATCCTATTCCTGGCTCCGCCACCGACGTTCCGTGGCGGAGGTCTTGGGCCAGTCATTTCACTGCTCTGTGCTTCACTTTCCCCATTTGTAAAATGGAGACACCTGTCTCTTCTTTGTAAAGTGCTCTGGGGCTATTAATGGAAATGCTGTGGTGTCAGTATTAGTATTCTCCTGGAGGGAAACACATGGTCCTGGGAGACCGGCACTGTTATTTCACTGTTATAAAAGCAAGTATAGCAGAAGCACGCAAATGCATAAAACAGCATATTAAGGACTCACTCTGGACCCATGTGGAGAAGCAGCCAGCAGAGTATGAGGAGCGGCAGGCATGGAGCTGATATTCTCAAGCACCATCCAGGTCAGACCAGGACTAGGCTTGCTGACCACCCCACGGGTGCTCTCAAACCTGCTGTCTAGTCACTGCGTTAGCCTGCTCCCTGATGGTCATTGCAGCAGTGTGTGTGTGCGGCGTGCCAGATGGGGCCTGCAGCAGAGCTGAGATGTGCTGGGTTTATCATCTATGGGGGATTTTTACACAAAGCTGAGCTTTCATTTTGATACTTGTTTGTTCTTCCCAGGAACACAAGGGGAAGGTTCCTTTTTCCTAGGCAGCACCTAAATCAGGCAGCCAGCAGGATCCCCTCAAAAAACAGCCCCTGCACAGGCTGTGAACTCCCCTTCCCTCCTCAACCTCCACACCTTAGGGCCACACCCCTGGCTCTGAACCCCACCCCCAGCTCAAACCCATACCCACACCACATGTTGACATCTCCCTAAGGCTGAAAAATATCTCGCCTTTCACTCAAGGGCCCTGCCAGTCAGCAGAGACCTCAGAACTGCCCTTGCTTGCTGGTGGGCCTAAAGAAGCAGGAGCACAGTGTGTGTGTGGGGGGGGGGGGAGAGGGGCATGCCTGCCTTGGAGGAGTTAATCTGGATTAGCCTGGAATCCTTGCACTGAACCTGCTGCTACTGCAACTGCCTTTTCCAGAGACCAGGTGTCCCCCATGTGCCAGAGGGCAGTACTGCATCCTGCAGTACAGAAATCACACTAGAGACTGCAGATAGCAGAGGCCAGATGTAGCCAGTAACGGAGGCTGCTGAGACAGGTTATTGTACATTATCCAAGGAGCATTAAGGATCAGGGTATATAATCATGGCCCTTATTGTGGGAGCAGCTGCAGAAGCAGCTGAGAGTGCTGCACTGGTGGGGAGAGGGTGAAATGGGACCCGCTCCTCCCCCCAGCACCTTTGGATCCAGAACTGCAGGGGAGGCCTCACCCCCACCAACTCTGGGGAAATTGCACCCAAGTAGTGCCTCCCCTTCCCCATCTCTTCACCTTAGCATCACTGCACTCTTACCCTCTCCTCCCATGCCCTTTTATTCTATAGCTGATCCCCTCTGAACTAAACCACCCAAAACAAAAAAATAACTGTGGCACCAACATGCTGTTTGCTGCCATCACATTGTTCTCTCTGCTGGTGTGTTAGACCCCTTCTCCTGCGCCCTGGGTCTGTCTGCTACTGTGAGTTTATACAGCGCCTAGCACAGTGGGGCCCCAATCTTGGTTGGTCCTTAGGTGCTACCATACTAAACATGATTAACAATACATACTAATGTGGCTCACAGGTGAGGTATCATGGTGGCTCTTAGGCCCACCAGCCCTACTGGCCATCCCACTGGAAGCTGTCTCACTATAATAATATAGTTCACAAAACAATTACAGCCCAGTTTTGTTGGAGGAAATCTAAACAAAAAATCACGAGAGCTGCCTTGTGCTGAAGTTCTGAGCAAAACAGAACTCTTTGCACTCCTTAAAACAGTTGTTAATGTGATGTATTGTAAACTGAGTTAAAAGCTACCACTTTAAATTCCAAGGCATGTCCTGGTCTTGCCTGCAGGCTAGGGGACCCCAAGGAAAGTGTTCAATGATCGGTGTCAATCTGTATCACCCAGCCTAGAACAACATGAAGTGAATTGTGTCCCTCTGCTTTAGAGAGCAGCCTGCTTTGTCTCTCTCTGTTTTGGGGTTCTGGTGTGTTATTGTACTGAATTCCTGCAAATAAAGTTGTGTTACGTTGCACCCTTTCAGCTAGAGGATTTTATGTTTTCACCTAGCTTCTCTGTGTGTATGCTGGGAACTTAACAGTTAAGGGCTATGCTTTTTACTAGGGCTGTCGATTAATCACAGTTAACTCATGTGATTAACTCAGAAAAATCAATTGCAATTAATCACAGTTTTAATCACACTGTTAAACAATAGAATACCAATTGAAATTTTTTGAATATTTTGTACATTTTTCTACGTTTTCATATATATTGTATTCTGTGTTGTAATTGAAATCAAAGTATGTATTATTTTTATTACAAATATTTGCACTGTAAAGATGATAAATGAAATAAATAGTATTTTTCAATTCACCTCATACAAGTACTATAGTGCAATCTCTGTCATGAAAGTGCAATTTACAAATGTAGATTTTTTTTTTGGTTAAATAACTGCACTTCAAAAGAAAACAATGTAAAACTTCAGAGCCTACAAGTCCATTAAGTCCTACTTCTTGTTCAGCCAATTTCTAAGACAAACAAGTTTGCTGACATTTACAGGAGATAATGCTGCCCTCATCTTTTTTACAGTGTCACAGAAAGTAAGAACAGGCATTTGCATAGCCCTTTTATAGCTGGCATTGCAAGTTATTTACATGCCAGATATGCTAAACATTCATATGCCCCTTCATGCTTCAGCCACCATTCCAGAGGACATGCGTCCATGCTGATGACACTAGTTAAAAAATGCATTAATTAAATTTGTGACTGAACTCCTTGGGGGAGAATTCTATGTCTTCTGCTCTGCGTTTTAACCACATTCTGCCATATATTTCATGTATAGCTGTCTCAGATGGTGACCCAGCACATATTGTTAATTTTAAGAACACTTTCACTGCAGATTTGATAAAATGCAAAGAAGGTACCAATGTGAGATTTCTAAAGATAGCTACAAGGTTTAAGAATCTGAAGTGCCTTCCAAAATCTGATCAGGACGGGGTGTGGAGCATGCTTTCAGAAGTCTTAAAAGAGCAACACTCCAATGCGAAAACTACAGAACCTAAACCACAAAAAAAGAAAATCAACCTTGTGCTAGTGGCATCTGACTCAGATAATGAAAATGAACATGCGTCGGTCCATACTGCTCTGGATTGTTATCAAGCAGAACCCGTCATCAGCATGGACGCATGTCCCCTGGAACAGTGGTTGAAGCATGAAGGGACAAATAAATCTTTAGCGCATCTAGCACATAAATATCTTGCAATGCCAACTACAACACTGCCATGAGAATGCCTGTTCTCATTTCTAGGTGACATTGTAAACAAGAAACAGACAGCATTATCTCCTGCAAAAGTAAACAAATTTGTTAGTCTGAGCGATTGGTTGAACAAGAAGTAGGAGGACTGAGTGGAAGTGCAGGCTCTAAAATTTTACATTGTTTTATTTTTGAATGCAGGTTTTTTTGTACATAATTCTACATTTGTAAGTTCAACTTTCATGACAGAGAGATTTCACTACAGTACTTGTATTAGGCGCAAGTTCCTATTACGTGTGGCTATTCAGCACCTACTGCTCTGACGGTGGTCATGCAACTGGTTGCAAAACAGTTTCTATTCTAGTCCTCTGTCTTCACACTCTCTTAGCTTCCTGGAGCTATGACTGAAATTTTCCATGGTTGGATTCTGTCACAAGGGGTGGGGGGTTGGGGTGGGAGCTGAGGGGTTAAAATTTAAGTACAATTTTGGATTTAGAACAAGGCCAAAATATGTTTTCCCATTACAAAATATTGCTAATAATAATTCTGGCTACTTTTATTTTTCCACAGGGTTAACTCAAAAACTGCTGAGCTCAGAAACTGCACACTTCGGGCTGGCTCAGTTTCATAGGAGCAGATGATGACAACGATGATCGCTGTAGCATGTAAGAGCTGCACTGGGGCCCCACAGCACAAGCATGTAATAGAAAGGCACCATCAGGATCTGCCATTGTGGGAGCAGCCCCATGTAAAGCACATTGCAGTAGTCCAGCCTGGATGTGACAGCTATTGGGAATGTGTGACTCGGAGAAAAAAAGGCTGCAGCCAAAGGTTACAGCTAACCAGCCTGTGGTATTTGGGACAGGGCCAATGACAGATTCTCTAAGACCCCAATGCTAATAGCAAAGTCATTGCACAATTGTCAGGAGTTCAGCTCTGCAGCTGCACCTGCTTAGTCTCCTAATGAGTCCTGATCAGCTGAGGAAACCAGCAGACTGGTTCTTAGCCCAGCAGCAGCAGTAGCCCTCTGCTCACCCCACTCAAAGCCCTGCTCCAGAGTCCAGCCTATACCTTCCCTGCACCCACCCTTGTTCCAGTCCTGTTCCAGCCTCGTTCCTGCCTTCACTGACTCCAGAGAATCCAGTTCTGAACCTCGGCTCCTATTCCTGGCTCTGATTCTATCTCACCCCTGGGCTCTGTTATTCAGACTCTGACTACTGTTCTGACTTTTGGCCCTGGTTCCTGGTGATGACTGGCTCAACCCTTAGCTTTGACATTCAGATGCTGATGCCTGCTCTGACCATTAGGCATGACTCCTGCTCTGATCTGGTCTTCTGACAACATTAGAGGCACATACATTGCACCCACCCATTCCTCCAGATGTTCCCCCCAGCCAACCAGCATCACTTCTGAACTGAGCCTTACCCAGCTTCCTTTTATCCAAGTCCTGGTCTTGGTGAAGCACTGGGTGTGGGATCATGTAGAGTCAGATTCACTGCCAGTGAAACTCAGTGTAGCTATATTGACTTTCATGGAGCTACATCAGTTTATGCCAGATGAGGATCTGGCCCATGGATGTTAGAATCTGGGCTCAATGAAAAGGAGACAGAGAGCTGAGTATCAGTATCATACTGGTGGCACTGCACCCTCCATCACCTGGCAAACAGACCTAGTGGCCTCACATATCCATAAGCAAGAGGAATGATGTAAGGGAGCTCAGATGTAGGAGAGGAATTACTTAGCACTGCCCTCTGCAAACTTCCGAACAGGAAGGAGCAAACCCAGTGTCAGGCAGTGTTCCATGTACCATGTGTTGAGTAATAACATGAGGGAACGCCATGCTTATAAAATTAAACTGGCTCTTTAGTAAGAAAAGGATATACAGTAATGCTGCAACTGCAGCTAGCATTCCAGCCATGTGCACACAGACTGACTTCCTGGTACTTCCTCCACACCCTTCCTTCCTGCAAGCTGTGTGCCTCCGTCCAAGTTCCATTGAGGTTGCTACGGACAGCCTCCTCCATCACTTCAAGGACACTCACACAAGCCAGTAGGTGAATCCAGTGTTGTGTTCTGAATTAGCTTTGCACTCTGTGCTTGCCTATTACAAACCTTGTGAAAATTGCGTATCAGGCTCAGAGCAGCCAGATCTAGCCATGATTCATGTCCTGCCTACAGTGTAGCAGTCATGCATTTCAGGAGCAGGTGTTCTAGCTGCTAGCAATGCTGTTTGTACCATGCACAGGGTAACAGCTAGGTCATTCACTGGAATTTTTGTGAACCTTTTGGTCTGTGCTGCAGGCAAAAAGCATCCATTATCTAACCAAAATCAGGCTGTGGATTTTGACTGGTTCCAAGTGGAGACAAAGGATGCCAAACCCACATCATGTACCGACACTATCATTGCCTGCTATTAGGATGGGCAGGAGTAGAACAAGTTTTAATGCAGGTAATTGGCTGGCTGGTCAGGCTAGGCTCTGAATCCAAATGAAGTTGTTCTCTGTTGGGATTGTATGGAAACAAACAGCGCTGCAACACTAGCTCCAGATGAGATGTATGGTCCATGGGCGCTGTCCAGAGTGCTAGAGAGAAGCAAAGTGTTCTCAGTTGGCTCTGACAGTCTAGCCATAGGATTGTAGTCATTTTTTAAACTCCTTGGAGGAGATAGGACAAAAGGGGGTATTTAGTTTGTGTGCGTAGATTTATAATAAACCACAAAGGAATGTCCCCGCTGTATTGCTCTGCATACTTGTGTTATAACTTCAGTGGGACTCCACGGCAGATACAAGGGTTTGGCCCTGTGAATCAGATTGCAGGATCTGGGCCTAAGCCAGCAGCCAGATTTGAATGAGGATGGGAAGGTGGCTCGGTGAGTAGATCTAGGGAGGGCATTTTCCACATGGGAGAAGGCTCAGAAATGGGCCTGAAAATGAAGGGGGCACAGAAGTTCCAGGCACAAAGGAGGAAAATGAAAGGACAGACAATCAGAGATAGAGGACTGGCCAGCCCAAAGCAGTAAGCCAAGAGGAGATGGAACTAAAACGGAGCAAGATGAGAAAGGACACAGCCCATCCACAGCCAGGTTCATGGTCAGGCAGTCAGTGGGGACCGCCAGCTATGGTGGCGGTCACATCTGCCAAGATTTGCCAACAATTTGTCACCTCCTGATCACTTGGTGCCCTGGTGTCCTGTTGTGGAGATCATCCCCACACAGGATCAGATAATGTCTCCGAGGGACCACAGTGCCCCATCAGTCTACTGTCACCAAAATAACATGAACAAGTGGGGCTGGGTGACTTGGAGAGGTGAATGAGCCACATGGGGAACAGGTTGGTCTTGCTGAGGTGGTGCCCATGGCAGTGAAGATGGGATGCTGGAACTGAAGTGAAACAGGGTCAAGGGTGAAGTAATTGAGTATCTGTGAATCCCCTGCCAGGCTAGGGTATAAGTGGAGTAACTGGAATTTGTCTGAGTTACAGACAAGAGTGTTTTCTGTAGAATCAGGTCCCAAACGCAGCTAGTGTGAGCAGGAAATGAAGAGCAGAGATACATTCCCATGAGACTTAGTGTCACAACTCCATCTCGCAGTGCCCCCCATTGTTTGTGTGGTAGTTGGTCCCATCTCATACTTCATGGCTTCTTTCTCCTTTCTTCTCCTGCCACAGCTTCTTTCTCCGGTCTACTGAGTGAGCTGCTTTCTACGGTCACTCGTGCTCAGTAATACATGCCTGGGTCCCGGGCCAGAGCCAGGAACAGAAGCCCCCACACAGCTCCCATTGCACAAATCAAGTAAAGGAGAACAGGCTTTGCCCCCGGCCTTCGCTTTAGTATTTATACTTCTGGGTTCTGCATGAATAAAGCCCTGAAAACTGACTCTCATTTCAGAGAGCAGGAGAGAGACTGAAGCCTCAGAGCTCTTGGACCATTATTAACATAGGGAAACCAGCTCTAATACGCACCAAATCTCATTGTAATTGTCTCCTCCTCCTCGTCTGACACAGAGGAGAACCCACTATCTCTGCCATTAAAGGTGATAATGACGGGGAATTTTCCAGAGGCTTTCAGTTAAACTGCAGAAAGAGCAGCCAGAGCTGGGCACGAGGGCATCTTTCTTAGGCTTCGTCTACACTGTCACTTTCGTCATTAAAACTTTTGTAGCTCAGGGATGTGATAAAACACCTCCCTAAACAACAAAAGCTTTAACGACGAAAAGCACCAGTGAGGACAGCACTTCTTCAGCAGACGCCGCACTCCTGGTGATGAAGCTACCGCTCCTGGCTGGCTACACAGCGCACCTTACAATAGCGCAGCTGCAGTGGCCCAGCCGTGCCATTGCAAGGGGCGCAGTGTAGACATAGCCTTATCGCATGGTGTAGCACCCAGCTGCCATTGCAGATACACAAGGGGTCACTGTGGTGTTGGAAGGCTTTCAGTGTCATGCCATGAAAGTCATGCAATGTCCTCTACCCCCACTGCTCCGCTTTGCTGCACAGTGCCCTCCTTACAGCAGTCTGGTGGCTGCCAGCCTGCGACATGTTGCCATATCATTGTGGCAACTAAGTACTTTTAAAGCAGATACTAAAACATAAAGGGCTTGATCCTGCCAGCACAGGTGCAGAGAGATGCAAGCTGTATAGAGACCCTGATCCAGCATTAGAGAGAGTGCAGCTACGCATCCAACTGGTTACTCTGGCCAAGGAGCAGAAGGGAGGCCTGAGAAGGCAGGCCATTGCTAAGCAGTGAGGATCCCCCTTGCACTAACATCCTGGCAGGCACCTCCACTCTCCCTCTAAACTCACTCCCTTTTTGCCATGCACTCCACAGTTGAGGAGTAAGAGTCCTGCAGGACTGAGATTCACAACAGCTCAGTGGGGAGGGCTGCATCTAGTACTGCTAGGGCCTCTCCCTGCATACTAATTGGAGCACACTAGCCTTGTACTGTAAATGCTAGCTCATGTGTATCTGGAGCATGCTGCTGCTTATGGCTAGTGCCTGGGTACTGAAGCTATACATGCCTCACTGCATATACAGCAGAGGATAGGGCATGTGTGTTGGTTAGCAATGCTGATGCAAAAAGGGGGGCTAATATCTAACAGACCCCGATGCCTTTCTGAGAAGACAGGACACACTTAAACCCAAGAAAGGCACAGGAAGGCCTGGGTCCAGATTATTTAAATTGTCAGCTCTTCGAGGCTCTTTTTGCTCTGTGTTTATACAGCACCTAGCACCATGGGGTCCTGGTCCAGGACTAGGGCTGCTAGGCATGACCACAATACAAACAATAACTAACAATTCTCACAGCTATGCCAATTTACACAGGCTGAGAAAAATACCACCACTGCCTAGCTCTGATCTAGTGCTTCTCATCAGTAGACCCCAAAATGCTTTACAAAGATAGCAAGCACCATTATTCTCATTTTCCAGATGAGGTAACTGAGGCACGGGAAGTTGAAGTGATTTGCCCAAGGTCACCAAATAGGTCAGTGGCTGAGCCAAGAATAGAACCCAAGTCCCAGTCCAGTGCTGTATTCACTAAGCCACACTGCCTCTCTGGCAATGGTGTATCCTTGCTAGTATAAATGCATCCTTGACACTGATGCACAAGCTGGAGCAAAGCTACAGTTCCACAGATTCAGCCCTGATAAAAGGAGGAGACACACAGGAGTTCCTGAGCCATAACTACTTATTGGGTGCTGTCTTTGGGAAGCACAGGCTCTGCCTCCCTAGGACACATGGCACCAAAAGCTGAGACTGTATCCTACATGGGGTGCTATGCTGAAAGGTGCACACTCCACTTTCCCATCAGCAGTGCCTGCTGGGAGGGAAACAGTGACAATGTAGGTGAACATTAATATTTTTATTGGTATAACACAGCACACAGAGGGGCTGAAAGAGTTAACCCATAGAGTGAGGTATCTGTATCTAGTGCAGATTTCACAGGGATAACGATAATGCTGCAGTGTGTACAATAGGAGAGCTGGTTTGGCAGCAGATATCCCTGAGCAGCTTCTTTCACTGCTTCAGCATAGACCATTTCTTGTACTAGAAATGAGGGTTTTCCAGCCCCAGCAAGTGTGTTGCCACTATCGTCTCTGTGGTTAGATATTGATAGATATTTGGCTGTATGTGTGTTCCCTCTGTGTGCCACCCCAGCCCCACACACACAGCTGGCATGGCAGATCTCGAGCAAACCACCCAATGACCACAAGATTCATTAAGGGATAAAGGCACCCAGCCAGGGTTATTGTTGACAAAGCACGGTACTAGTATCCCACAGACTCTACTGGACCATTAATACATGTATGCTCGTAACAGTGGACCAGCTCAGTGAACGGCAAGACTTTCTGTTCCTCCCTAAGGCCAGACAAAGATATTCCCTCTGAGATGCATCTTTATACCCCGATACAAACAAGTTAGTACTGCCCCTTTAACACAGTTAGTTACCACCCCCTGACATCGCTAGTTATCACCCATCATCTTGAACATGTTGGTTCAATCAAAACATCTCTATTACGTACTATCATCCTGACCTTATCTTTTAGGAGAGGTCAGTGTGTTCCTGTTATCCTTGGGGAATGTTTTTGTACCATCCTTGATACTGGGATGTTCTGGTACCGCTTGATATTGGGATGTGTTTGTGTGAGCATTCTGTGACTAGCACTTTTTAGGAATGTGTCTTTCTGCAATATCAGCCCTGTTTTTGCCAAATTCTGTGAGCAGGTCCTGCCCTGTACCAGGCCTTTGATACAAGGGCTTATGTCTCAGGCTCTCTTCCTCCTACAGTCTCCTCCACCTTTTTCCTGGGCTGTGTATCATGGTCATTTCCTGAGTACGTTACAGCATCTGAGTTCCCTGCGTCTGTTGCTCCCAATACGTTTCAGAACCTGCCCTTAGGAATCCCACACAGAAATCGCTGGAAATGGAAGACAGCCTGGTCTGGAAGTTGGTCCAATAAAAGATATTACCTCACCTACCTTGTCGCTGTTCTGGAAAAGCAGGTGACCTGTTTCTGGCTGGTAAAGTCTGACACACAGTGGTCCAGGTCCTGAACTGCACTAGGATGGGGAAATGTAATTAATGTAAATAATTAATTTAAATTACTTGAGCAAGACTGGCAGGTGCAGACAAGCTCTGCTTAGTACCACTGAATTGGGGGAGCTCAGAGGCCTCTTTCCACCTTCCTGACCCTGGGTCCATCCCTGGTACAATTTGGCCCCTGGAGTAACTTAGTGCAGCCTCAGGGCTGCTTTAAATTTTGTGAGCTGGAACGATTCCCTAAAGATCATTCTGGCAGTCAAGGATCATTGGAGCTCCATTTGTTCCCCTCCACCAGCAAGCCTCCACCCACTCCCCAAAGAATAGAGAAGGCTGGGGAGCTATGTTGGGTTCCCACTACCTAAGGATTCCCTGACATCAGAGGAATTCCCAGCTGCCCCTTTGGAAAGGCTTTCGGGCTGGTTTGTGTTGCTTCAGCAATATGAAGGGGCTGGCATGGGGGCAAGAGATGAGACCCATTGCCCCTACTACATGAGTCATTAATAAAAAGGCAAAGCAAGGTGCCCAGACAAAGGCTGCACCTTTAGAGCATCAGAAAGAAACTGGCCTCCCTCAGCTTCTGGTCAACATCCAATGCAGCCTCCCCTGACAACTCAGCTAGCCGGTCTCTCTCTCTCTCCCTGGCCTCCCTCCTCAAGGAAGGCTCTGGAAAAGAGCAACAAAGATTCCTGTGGCATCTTATATACTAACAGATTTATTGGAGCATAAGCTTTCATGGGTGAATACCCACTTTGTCAGACACATGTGGATGATGAAGTGGGTATTCACCCGCGAAAGCTTATGCTCCAATATATCCATTAGTCTATAAGGTGCCACAGGACTCTTTGTTGCTCTTTTCCAGAGCCAGACTAACACGGCTACCCCTCTGATTCTGGAAAAGAGGTGGGTCTTATAGGATGCCCTGATGGCAAAGCCAAGCTCTGGGAGAGCAAGTTCCAAAGCCCAGGACCCCATCATAAGAATGCTCTGCCTTCAAGAATTTCCACTTGTTTGTACCTTCAGCATAGGTGCCTTAGATGAGCTCAGCTGCAGAGTTCACATCCCAGGAGAGAGACCATCTCAGAGAATAAGCTGAATGCTGCGGTTTGTCTGGGCTGTGAGAAATATCCACAACCACAGAACCTGTGGTTTTCACAGTTCAGCTCTGGATGATCCAGACTGACCCCACTTCATGGGAGCCCTTTTAAATATTGCATTGCATTGCTGGCACAGAGCACAGTTTTCACCCAGTTTGTAAGAAAGTAGCTCAATGACTACTGACATTTCTAAATTCCATGCACTGATTCTTGCAACAAAATATGTGGAACTTCAAAAGAGTGACTGTCTCAGTGCCATACCTGCCACTGCACAAAAATATTGTAAAATTGCTAAATTTGGGGGCTTCACAAGGGTTCAGAGTGAAATGGCAAACATTTCTGTGAAAACCAGGTAGGAGTTTGTTGGTTGGTCGATTTTTGCAGTCTCAGTCACAAAGCTGATGATGAGGATAACAAAAGGAAGGGATAAAAAAATATTTTCTTTGGACAAGATGCCTTCCAGGGCTCATACACCAAAATATTCTGACCTGGGTGCCTAAAATCCATACTGAGGTCATGTAAGGGTGTTGATTCACCCCTATGGCACCTCCTGCTGGTCATCCTCAGCAATTAGTTCATTTTCCAGCAAGGAGCACCCTCTGCAGGTCAGTGATCCACCTTACCTCACTCTGGCTCCTGTGTCCCTCCCAGTGCCCCTTTAATTGGGTGCTGCCCCCTAGCAGTACCCCCATAGTTCTGGGTCTCCCCCTCCCAGGGGAACCCCCACCCACTATCCCCACTTCACCTCAGTCTTAGGCTATTGTCAGTCCCCATCTAGCCCCTGCTCACTGGGGCAGATTGCAGTGTACATCACCCATCATAGGCAAAGGGGGTTTTGGACCTGCTGCCTCTGCCTACCCATGGGCTGTCCCCTGCAACCCAGTACCTAATAGGCCTTACCAGGCCTGCAGCCTGGGGCTCTCCTAGGCCAGAGTGCCCAACTCCTCTGGGCCTTCTCCAACTCTACTCCAGTCTAGGTTCCTTACTTAGCACCTTGCAGCCAGGCCCTTCTCCCTCTACAGGCAGAGGGAGACTGACTAGGCTCCTGGCTCAGTGCCTCTTGTAGGGGCCAGCTGGGCCTGATTGCGGCTTGGCCACAGCTAAGCCTACCTTCCCTAATCAGCCCAGGCTTCTTGCCCCAGCCCCAGCCCTCTCCTGGGCTGTTTTTAACCCTGTCAGGGCAGGAGTGGGTAACCACTCAGCTACAGGCCACTACACAGAAACAGACATATTTCCAGAAACACTGTGTATCCCCAGCCCCCGTGAAGTTCATATGAATTATAGATGCTCACAGTACCGGGTTTACAACAGTGCCAGTGGTGCCATGGTGCCAGACCCATGCTCAAAAGGGTCCCTGGCACAGCTTGCTCCACTTGCGCTGTGCCCCAAACTGCTGGCTCCCCTCCACCCCCTGGCTCCTCCCCACCGTTTGCTCCTCTCAGCTGGCTGGCCAGCCCAGGGCTCCTCTCCACCCTCGTCACTGGCAGGCAAATCCAGCACCTCAACTCACAGAGACCTCCTCCACTGCCCAGTGCCCCCCCCAACAGACCCTCCACTGCCGAGCACTCCAAAACACACAAACGTTCCCCACTGTCGAGCACCCCTCGCTTCCTCACAGCCTACACACACACCCAGCAAGGTCCAGGGGGCACTGGGCATAGGGAGTCACAGGCTGTTGGGTGAGGGACGGTCTGGTGCAGCACAGGCCTGTCCGTGAGGGGAAGAGGCATGCTGGCAGCACAGGGCCAGGCAGGCCAGTGTGTGTCTGGTGGCTGCTGATTTGTAAACAGTGCCCTCGCATTAGGCTGGCCAGAGCAGGGCCACCCCCGCCATGCCATGCCCCATTGCCCCTGGCCAGCACCTAGCTCTGGGGACCAACCTTCCTGCACCGTGCTCCATTGTCCCCATGGAGGCCCACAAATATTTTTGGTGCCAGGCCCACAAAAGGTTAATCCAGCCCTGGATGCACCACAGTTTTCTCTTTAGGGGCCTAAATATGGATTTGGGAGTCTAATTTTAGGCACATAGGTTTGGGAAAGGTTGGCAGTAACCAATAAGCTCATGCTTCATGCTAGGCCTGGGCTGCATCACCTAATTGCCGGGAGATTTGGTTTTGATGTCTCTATTGGTGGCAAATTCGACTGGTGATGTCAAGTAGAGTTCATGGGGCTTGAGCTAAAGGGTACACAGAGGCCTCGACAGTCTCCAAACTGACAAACGAGGACACTTCGCTAGTGCTAAAATCCACAGGTTTGTTTAAATAGCGTGTTAGATATTAACACGAGACAGGCAGTGTGGTCAGATAGCTAGGACATAGGAGTCTGGAGACCTTGGTTCTAGTCCCAGCTTTGGCCTACTGTGTGACCACCTCCTGCCTCTGTTTCCCCTCACACCCTTTGTACAGCACCCAGCACAGTGGGGCCCTGATGTCAATCCAATTTTCATGGGGTAATACAGATAGCGATAACATAGAAGTGTGTTTTGAATATAAGTTGTATGACGAATGACCACCACACTGGAAATAATCTCACAAGACGTCATCTAAGAAAAAAACCCAGAGACAAACATGGGGGCTGTGAAGGTTTCAGGGTCCATGGCCCTGTAGCAAATTCTCTGTCCCTCCAATGCAGATAACATTTCTCAGCTGGGATGTCTCCAGCTGAAGAAGGGTAATCCACCCATCAGTCCTGCCTGCATCTGACAGCAACAAGGCAATTAACATTCATAAAAGAAGAACTGATACCCTGGGAGGAGGGAGTGAATATTCCAGCAGACCAACGTATTTAGCCATGGCCTGGTAGGTTCTGCATTGCCTTCCCCAATCCTCTGAAGTTATTGCAGGCATCTGTGTCTAGATAGGAACATTTTCACACCACCATCCACAGCACAGCCTGGCCCCTGTCAGATATCAAAGTCCAAGTTATATTTTCATCTTCTGGCCTCCTGACCAGTCACATCAGGCTGTATCATCCCTGTTCGCCAGCTGGATGCTATGGAAGACAATCAGTGTCCATTCTACAGCATTCCACTAGATGTCAGTACAACCTAAGGAGGGAGGATGGCAACTTGCTTATGGCATTGTCCCCAAAGGTTCAGCAAACATGGAGTCATGCAGCAATATCAAAGCAGCACTAATGACTTAGGAGAGAATTGAACTGGTCACAGCAAAGCCAATTCTTCAGTGAGGCCCAGAAGCAGCCTGGTCTAATGGACTAGATACAAGCCTGGCAGCCAATTCAGTTCCCAGCTGTGTTGCACACTTAGTGTGAGGCCTTGCACTAATTGTTCAGGGTCAGGTTTTCACAACCATTCAGCACCCACAATTGCGCTGGATTTTCAAATCCTCAGGACCCAGCCTGCACCCAGTCAGCTGAGCGCTTTCCAAAAAAACAAGACTTTAATCCATATGTCATTCGGCTTCCCCTTCTGTAAAATAGGAATAACACAACCTACCAGACAGGTGTGGTGTGAGTTAGTTACAGGCTGCTTTCCAGATGTAGTGAATGCCTGCAGTGCCCATTGACTTCTGTGTGATTTATGGGTCGCCAGTGCTGCAGAAAATCATGCTACTAATGTTTGAACAGTGCTTGGTAGATAGGACAGTGGAGATATTACATTGTAATGGTAATAACTGTATCCTAGACTGAAACATGTCTGCCTTCTGCTGTTCTGCACCCAGGTTTTGTCCCAGTATAACTATTTCAGTAGGGGGTGATTTTTTTTTAACCAAACTACTTACACCAGTACCAGGGCCACCCGGGGGGGGGGGGGGCAAGTGGGGCAATTTGCCCCAGGCCCTGCAGGGGCCCCCACCAGAGTTTTTTGGGGCCCCTGGAGCAGTGTCTTTCACTCACTCTAGGGTTCCCAGAAAGTTTCTTCTGCTCCGGGTCTTCGGTGGCAATTTGTCGGCGGGGGGTCCTTCCTCCCCAGGACCTGCCACGGAAGTGCCCCGAAGACCCATGGTGGGGGGTCCTTCCTCCCCGGGACCTGCCGCCGAAGACCCCAGGCCCCCTGAATCCTCTGGGCAGCCCTGACCAGTACAATCCCTAGAGTGGACATGGTTATATCCCTGAGGGAATAAGCTGTATTGGTATAAGCACCTTTATACCAGTATAACTTTGTCCACACTAGGAGGCTTGTACCACTTTAACTCTACCAGTAGAGATGGGCTGGAACTGTTGCTGTTGTTGGTAAAGTCCAATCCCATTTTCATCTCAGGCAGTGTGGGATTCAGCGAGAGCTGGTAGAGGTGGTGATCTCAGCTGGGTAAACTAATATCTAACCCTTTTGTAGCACCTTCCACCTGAGAATCTGAAAGCACCTCAGATTGGAAATCTCACCCATCGCACTCTTGACCGTCTCAGAAGAAGAGTCTGCGTGTTTCCAGACCCAGGCAAATCCAGAACCCATGGAAACAAGCCAAGCCAGGCCTCCCACTCTCCCCCACCCAAAAAATCTACAATATTAGCAGTCTTTGAATCTCAATGAGATTCAAAGACTGCTAATGTTTGTAGAACTTTTTGGGGTTTGGCGGAAAGCTTTGGATCTGTCCTGAGCTTATCTGAATTTGCATGCTTGCAATTAGATGTAGATGACTTAGGTGAGCATCTTGTTATATCTATGCTTAAAAGGACATGAAATTAAAGTACTGTGATACTAACATAAGAACCAATAGTCCATCTAGCCCAATATCCTGTCTTGACAGTGGCTGGTGCCAGGTGCTTGAGGGAATGAACATAACAGGGCATTTATCAAGTGATCCACCCCTTCTTGTCTATTCCCAGCTTATGGTAAACAGAGGCAAGGGACACCTAGAACATGGGGGTGCATCCCTGATCATCTTGGCTAACAGCCATTGATGGACCTATCCTGCATGTACTTATCTAATTTTTTTTAACCCAGTTATAGTTTTGGCCTTCACAATATCCCCTGACAATGAGTTCCACAGATTGACTGTGCATTGTATGAAGAAGTACTTCCTTATGCCTGCTGCCTATTAACTTCATGGGGTGACTCTGCTTCGTGCATTATGCAAAGGGGTAAATAATACTTCCCTATTCATTTTCTCCACATCAGTCATGATTTTATAGACCTGTGATCATCTCTGGAGACTTTTTTTTTTAAAATTGGCATCACATTAGCTATCCTCCAGTCATCTGCTACAGAGGATGATTTAAATTAGAGGTTACACACCACAGTTAGTAGTTCTGCAATTTCACATTTGAGTTCCTTCAGAACTCTTGGGTGAATCCCATCTGGTCCTGGTGACTTATCACTGTTTAATTGATTAAATTTGTTCCAAAACCTCCTCTGCTGACACCTCAGCCTGGAACAATTCCTCAGATCTGTCACCTAAAAAGAATGGCCCAGCTGTGGGAATTTCTCTCCATCCTCTGCAGTGAAGACCATTGCAAAGAATTAATTTAGCTTCTTTGCAACAGCCTTGTCTTTCTGAGTGCTCCTTTAGACCCTTGATTGTCCAGAGCCTGACTGATGGGCAGGTTTCTTGCTTCTCTTGTACTTAAAAATTTTGTTGTTAGTTTGCGTCTTTTGCTAGCTGCTCTTCAGATTATTTTTTGGCCTGCCTGATTATACTTTTATACAGGACTTGCTAGTGTTTATGCTCCTTTCTATTTTGCTCAGGAGGATTTGATTTCCAGTTTTTAAAGGGTGTCTTTTTGCTTCTAACTGCCTCTCTTTTACTCTGTTGCTAAGCCCTGGTGGCGTTGTGGTGTTTTTCGGTCTTCTTACAGGTTTTTTTATATGGGGTATACATATAATTTGAGCCTTTCTTATTGTGTTTTTAAATAGCTTCCAAGCAGCATACAGGCATTTCACTCTTGTGACTGTCCCTTTTAATTTCTGCTTAACTTGCTTACCCATTTTTTAAAAGTTCCCCCTTTTGAAGTTTAATGCTACTGTGGTGGGTTTCTTTGGTAATTCCCCCCTGCAAGGACATTACATTTAATTTCATGATGATTGCTATTTCTGCGCGGTTCAGTTAGGCTTTGTCTACACTACCAAGTTGTGCCAGCTACACTTATATTGACACCCAAAAGTTGAATTAATAAAAATCAGAAAAGATTGCTCACACCAGCACCCTCTGGCAACAGATCACATCCACACTGGGGGAACCATCATCAACAGTGTGAGCAATGCACTGTGGGTATGTATCCCACAGTGCAGGGTGACACTTTCTGTCACTGGTGTTGTGGGAAGGCGGAGTGGATCACGATGCATCTTGGGACCGTGTTAAATGTCTTCTCATGCATTGCTTTGTGTCCAAGCCCTCCATAGGCTTGCGGCTTTCTTTCGTGCCATATTTTCAATGACCATTTTTTGCTACGCAGCCTGGCACCTGTAGTGAGAAGGAATGGGGGACCCCTCACTTCTATCCTATGCTCTTTTAAGTGTCATGAGGACATCATGCATGGCAGTGCACTTAATCGTGAAATTACTGACAGAGGAAGACTCACAGGTACCTGACATTCTGCGTGATATGGATAGCAGTAACTTTACATTGCTTTTGGGTACATAGAGTAGATCATCACTTTTGGGCTAGGGAAACCTGCACTGAATGGTGAGATTGTATCATCATCAGGTGTGGGACGAAGAGCAGTGGCTACAGAACTTTTGGATGTGTAAAGCCACGTCTTGGAACTGTGTGCTGAGCTGGCGCAAGGACACCAGAATGAGAGCTCCCCTCTCAGTGGAGAAGTGGGTGGCAATCGGTGTCTGGAAGCTGGTGACTCCAGATTGCTACCGGTTGGTCTCAAATCAATTTGGAGTGGGGAAGTTGACCACTGGGGCTGCATTAATGCAAGTGTGCAGGGCAATAAATCACATCCTGCTACAAAGGACCGTGATTCTGGCAAATGTGTGTGAAAGAGTGGACGACTCTACAGAGATGGGTTTCCCTAACTGTGAAGGGGTGATAGATGGCACACATATTCCAATTTTAGCACCAGAACACCTTGGAACAGAGTACATCAATAGGAAAGGGTACTTCTCCATGGTGTTGCAGGTACTTGTGGATCACCATGGGCATTTCATAGACATCAATGCAGGGTGGTCTGGAAAGCTGCATGACACACGTATCTTCAGGAACACTGGCCTGTACAGAAAGCTGTAAGTGGGGACTCTCTTTCCAGACCACAGGATTACAACAGAGGATGTGGAAATGCCCATAGTGATCCAGGGAGATCCAGCTTACCCCTGACAGCCCAGGCTCATGACACTTTACACAAGACACCTGGACAGCAATAAGGAGCATTTCAACAACAGGCTGAGTAGGTGCCGGATGACAACTGAATATGCCTTTGGCAGATTAAAGGCACGCTGATGTTGCCTTTATGGCAGGTTAGACCTTAATGAGGAGAATACGCCCAGGGTCATAACCGCATGCTGCACTTTGCATAATGTCTATGAATTCAAGGGTGAAATGTTTGCTCAGGGGTGGAGCGCTGAGGCAGAGTGCTTGCTTGCTGAGTTTCAGCAGCCAGATACCAGGGCTGTCAGAGGAGCCCAGAGAGTGGCAATGCAAATCAAGGAAGCTTTGATGAAGTACTTTGACAACGAGCAGCATTAACATTTAGCTTTGCTTCCATGGTGCATTCCAGATTTTTTTCCTCAGAGGCTATGTTGACATTTGGGGTCGCATATCTCAGCAAGAAAATGATTAAAATGTCTGTACATGTACTTGTAGTGATTGCAGTGTGAATTTATAGAAAACAAAATAAAGATAATTTATCATTATAAAGCTTTGCCTTTATTGATCAAGAAAAAGCACAGTGATACTCAAACCATAGATGCTTGCTGGGAAAGGCGGGACTGGGAAAGGGCAGACACTCACAACTGTGTGTCAGTCCAGCTATCATTGTGAAAGTTGTGCGAGGGGGTGGAGTGAAGGCAAAACTGAGGAGTCCCAGAAAGTGGAAAGGAATGTGTGGGCAGAGTGTGGGGGATGCGGTCCTGGTAAAGAGTTGTGCATGTGCTGCAATGGAGGTTGAGCCTGGGCCTGCTCACTCTGCAGCATTATTAAAGACTTGAGCATCTCTGTTTGCTCCTCCATTACTTTTATCATCTGCCTAGTTGCAAATTCTTGACTCTCTTTTCTCTCCTGCCTTTTGGCTTCCCAGCACTCCTTTCATTCCCTTTTCTCTGTAGTGGAGCACTGCAGTACCTCCCAGAACATGTCGGCTTTGACGCATCTTGGCCTCTTTCTTATCTGGCAGAGATGGTCGGCAGGGATGTGTGGCGTGTTCCTGAAGGCCACATCTGGTGAAGCACAGGAGACAATGCACAGAAGCGGGATTGTTAAATTCAAGCACAGCATTGAAACATTTAATTTATATGCCCCTTTTGCAACATACCAATCACTTTCTCACTGACCCTTGCCAGGCACACATCTCTGCAAACATCCAAAACATAGTGAGCCTTGGTCACGGGGGCTGCATCTGGACAGAAGAACATATAGTCTTTGAAGGGGTTGCAGTGCAGCTTTACGGGGAAATAATTCTAAAATTATTTCACACTTTTCCACAGGCAGGGGTCATTCTAGCAGACATCTCACTGCTGAGGGTAAGCAGGGAAACCAGGGTACATCTACTGCATGCTTGGCAAGTTCCACCTTGCTCTATACAGCTCACCTTTGTGCAGGAATCAAAGCAGCACATGTGATTGCCGAATGGCGTGGGAAGTGTCCTACAATGGGGGAAGGAACAAAGCTGCTCTGGCACAGAACCTGCAGCAGAGGATTGGCAAGTACCTCTAGGAAACTTTCCTGGAGATCTTGCGGGAGGATTCCTGTGAGAGCTCAATGTGCATCAACACCCTGTTCCATCTGTGGCCAAGTACCTTCTTCTCCTCAGCACGCTCAGTCCTTTTTAGTCTTGGAGACACAGGCTTGAGCAAACCAAATCCTTCCAGGTAGCACAGGGTCTGGCTGATCCTTCCCTCAGTCAGTCCCTTGTGCTTGTTTTCTCCCTTTCTGAGGACAGAGCGCAGCCTTCCTTGCTGGAAGGGTTCAGAGCCTTGCTTCACCTAACTTGCTGGCAGCTTCTCTCACTCTCCTCCCTGCTTCCAAGCCAGGGAGGGTTTAAAAAGGTCTCCAGCAGTTGGAGCCAGCTGAACCTAATTAGTTCCCTGGTAACCCCTTTTCCAGCTGAACCTTATTTCCCCATGGCTCTCTCTCCTCAGTGGACTGGGAGAGGCCTTTTAACCCCCTGGGACTAATTACTACCCCTCCCTTTGTAGCCATTTGTCCTGGGTTTGCCACATACTGTACCAATTAGCTACACAGGGAAATGTCCAGCTCACAGAAACACAGTCAGACTCTTACATTTCTCTGCCCTGAATCCACCTCCGCACTACACAAGCCACAGTCACATACTAGGCGTCTCATCTCCTGCTTCTTGTTTGCTGGAGAGCAACTGCTGAGATTGGCTAGGCACCTCAGGAGTGGAGAAAAGTTCTTGGCTGCCTGCCCCACCGGGCAACCCTGCTGGGAGTTGCACATCCTCGTCTAGCTCCACCTCTTCATCAATAACTTCATTCTCTAGGTTAGGTCCTCTTTCCGACACTTCTGTTCCCTCTGAAGTATCCACGAGGCTCTTGGTGGTGGAGGTGGGATCACCACCAAGGAGACAGTCGAGATCCTTATAGAAATGGCAGGTCTTAGGCGCAGCACTGGAGCGACGGTTTGTCTCCCTCACCTTATGGTACACCTGCCTCAGCTCCTTTATCTTTGATCTGCACGGCAGCGTGTCCTCATCATAGCCTTTTCACACAAGCCTTGAGAAATGTGCCCATAGGTATCCCAATTCCTACGGGTTAAGTGCAGCTGGGACTGCGCAGACTCCTCTCCCCATACACTGATCAGATCTAACAGCTCCACAGTGGTCCAGGCAGGAGACCGTTCAGTGCAATAGCCAGCCATGGTAACCTGTGAAGACATGATGAGACCTCCTCATACTGAACCAGCAAGCAGGAAATGGAATTTAAAATTTCCAAGGGTTGCAAGGGGGAGGGGCAGATTGTTGTTTACCTGGCTGCAGGGCAGCGGAGATCAAACTGCTGACCAGATCGGTCAGGGTGGGCATTGTGGGACACTTCCTGGAGGCCAAAGTGATGAAAGCAGGTATGGTATCTACTCTGGCTCTTCGTCAATAATAAAAGGAAGGGAAAAGAAAAAAAGTTTCTCGTAGGGGTGGAAGTTTTTTGTCACCGAAACTGGGCATTTTTCCTGACAAAAGTTGCATCGCAGTGTGTAAGCACTCACTGTTGTCATCAGAAGGCAGTTTTTGGTGACATAACTTGGTAGTGTAGACAAAGCCTTATACTCACCTTTTGGACCAGATCCTGTGCTCCACTTGGGACTAAATCAAGAAGTGCCTTTCCCCTTGTGGGTTCCAGGACTAGCTCTAAGAAGCAGTCATTAATATGATAAAAGGATGAATGAAGTCCCAGTGAGCTTGCAAGAATCAAACAAATGGTGAGAAAGCAGGTATCCATCCCCTGGATAAGTAACCAAGTATTTCCCACCTCAGCATCATTCAGCAGACCACTTATGTCCCATTGACTTCAAAAGATCTCAAGCACATGCCAAATATTAAACATGGTTAAGTGCTTGGCTGAACAGGAACGGATATAAGCATGTGCTTAAACACTTTGCAGAATCGGGGTTGTAATGACAATAGCAGCCGTGTGAATTAATCATTAATTATCCTTCGCTGGCATTGCTCATTGAACCAGAGGATGGCCAGATGCTAGAGCTGATTTAAGTCAATTAGCTGGGTCTCTTACCCAACCCACCCCAAGATGCTCTTCTGAGACTCAAACTGCGAACCAGGGGGCTGGGTCCATAGGCAGTAGCTCTTGCAAATGAGCCAAAAGTGAACCTTCCTTCTGCTGAACCCGTTGAAGCCATACTCCGAACAGCTCTCACTCAGCATAGCCAACAGCAGAGGAAGAGCCTGCTTACTCACTAATCCACTCACATGGTGAACTCTTCAGTGCAAAACCACCACCACGGTAGGCACAACCCTGGGCTAGATAGCTGGAACTTGGTGTGCTCACCGCACAGAAGAAGGCAAGGACACATGGTGCTGGTTTTAACCAGGCTACAATGTTACTAGTCAAATTACATGAGGGACAGCCTGGCGAGTCACTCACACCCCCTGGGTCCCTTGCCAATCCTGGTGGTTCCTACCCTAAGTGGCACCAATCATCACACTAGAAGAGTCTCTGGCTGCTTTCGCTCACCCACTAGCACCCCTTCCCCCTTCTGGGGGTTGAGGCAAGAGGGGACCTTGCCCCCCAGGCAGGACCACCATCAAGCGTATAATGTGGATCAAACATCCCTATTCATTATTTTGTTAAACCATTTTATCTTGTGCTACGCTGGGATACATCTGTACTAGTGGGAATATTTGTACATAAATCTCTAGTGCCTAGTACACTAGCAACAATTTTGCCAAGTTCATGTACTGAACAGAGAACTTGTGAGCATCTGCTCTAATACATGGCCTGGTTTTGATTTTACAGCCCCTGGTTTAGGCCTCAACTCTTGCTCCAGGCCCAGCGCTCCAGACTCTTTCTCTTTACTACATATTGGAGTAGTTCCCTGGTCCCTGGTTTGTATTTGCTCCAATGCCCCAGTCTCATAAGGAGATGCCCTCGGCGTGCCCACTATGTTACCTTTTTGGATCTGGAGCCTAAATCAGTGAGTTCCTGCACTGGGCACCTGCCAAAAGTTGCGACAACTAAATGACTCTCACATTGACATTCTCTAAACTGTTTGCTCCAGCAAGGGGAGAATTCCAGCCCTCTAGCTTCATAAAACTCAGCCAGAGGTGAAAGTAAGCCAAGCCGGTCTGGTCTGGCCCGGCATACCGGCAAGAGGCAGGTACGCTGTGCTGGACCGCACTGGCTTCCATGGCAGGGATTGAAAGGGCTCTGGGCTCCGCGGGCAGCCCAGAGCCCTTTGAATCCCAGCCGTGGCTGGGATTGAAAGGGCTCAGAGCTCCCCGCCGCTGCGGGCAGCCCAGAGCCCTTTCAATCCCAGCCGCTGCTCTGGCAGCCAGGCTGGGGCCGGGATTTAAAGGGTTCAGAGCTCCCTGCAGCTGTGGGCAGCCCAGAGCCCTTTCAATCCCGGCCACCACTCTGGCAGCCGGGCTGGGGCCAGGATTTAAAGGGCTCGGGGCTCCCCTCAGCGGCAGGAGCTCTGGGTCCTTTAAATCCCTGCCCCAGCCCTGCAAAGCTCCGTGTTTCCCCCAGCCGCTGGAGCCCCGGGCCCTTTAATTTGCCCCTGAGGGCTCCCAGCCAGATCCCCTGGTTGATTTAAAGGCTCTGGGTCTCCCAGCCAGAGCTGGTGCCCTAGGGCCTTTAAATTTTGAGAAGCCACACCTCTTCCAGATAAGGCCACGCCTCTTCTGGATGAGGCCACGCCCCCTCCGGACTCCAGCAGTACCGGTAAGTCCTGTAAGTTACTTTCACCCCTGAACTCAACCCTTAGGTTTCACTGCCAGGAAGGTAAAAAAAACCCAACCAGCATTAGCAGCTACGGGGGGCGGGAAATTCCTTCCTAGTCCCAAAGCAGCATCTAGCACAGCCTGGTGAGAGGGTTAGCTCCTGGAAACCGGTGAACAGGAAGTGGCTCTGAGCACATGGCTCTTATCATAGCTCCAAAACTCATGTCAAATCCCATGAGACCTCAAACTTACCCTGGAAGTCTCACAGGACTGGGCCCATCCTGTCCTTCCTCCCCCACCCTCCCCATCATGGGAGCCAGTAAAATACACCCCTCAGGAGGATTGGGGCCCTCAGCTCTCTCCAATGGAACAGTGAACATGGTGTGGGAAAGAGAAGAAGGCAGAAAGGAAGACGTGCATTTATCTATAGAACAGAATAACACTCCCATGGAAAGGAAGAGAAACTGAGTGGGAATGTACAGGGGTTGGCATTAGCCAGGTGCTCTCCTCTGTTAGGAAACTTGCTGGGATATTTAAACCTTTCCTTTTGAATCTCGGGGAGCAGGTGCAAAGCATTAAGCAAGGGCGTGGAAGGTGGAATCTGAGCAGCCCTTTGTCCTTGATCTCAGCGCGGAGAGATTACACCCCCAGAAAATAAAAAGCAAAGGTTTTAGTGTAATCCTAGTGTTGAGGAGCTGCAGTCACGAGCAGGCTTGGAAAATTAACAGGTCTAATCAAGGTTCTGTACCGACGCTCTTCATGCAAATGTGAAACAGCTCCACACGAATGCAATTAGTGTCCAGCGTTTATCTCACGCTGGTAATTTTTTTAGTGCTCTCATTCCACAGCTACCTGGCAAGATTGCTTCCATGCCAATATTGATACTAAATGATCTCCTGTCACCACTGCAGTTCTCTAGTACGATTGCTTTTCTAGTGCAGATAGCTCCTACTGTGATAGTCTTCTCCTGCATCAAGCGTTTTTGCCAAGGAAACTCACTTTCTAGAGGCTTTTCTGATGGGAGCAGGAAAGTCAATTGACAACTCAAGGCAAAGATGAAAGTGATGTTGTACCAAAAAGAGTGAGGTGTATACATTCAGGGACACTGCACCAGCACCACGTGTCCCATTTAGTCTACCTGGCCCACTTATGAGGGTACCTTACAAGCTTTAATGTATTTACCCTCACAACTAACCTGCGAGGTAGGATGGTGCTATTATTCATGTGGTACAGACAGGAGACTTAGGCACAGAGCGGTTACATGATTCATCCACTGTCTCCCCCTGAGGTTGTACTGACATCTAGTGCGATGTAGGAAATCTGCAGCAAAGCAGGGACTTGAAGCCAGGTCGGCCAAGTCAGCCCCTAACCCAGGGGTGGGTAACCTGAGCCTGAGAGAGAAATAGAATTTACCAAAGAGCCACAGTAATACATCATCAGCCTCCCATCAGCTCTTTCCCCCACCCTACTGCTTCCAGCGCCTCCTACCCACCAGCAGCCCTGCCGATCAGCATCTCCCCTTCCCTCCCCGCACCTGCTGATCAGCTGTTTCATGGTGTGCAGGAGGCGCTGGGGGGAGGGGAGGAGCGACGGCATGGCAGCCTCAGGGGAGGGGGCAGGAAGCAGTGAAGGGGGGCAGGGCCTATGGCAGAGCCAGGGGTTGAGCAGTGAGCACCCCCTGGCACATTGGAAAGTTGGCGCCTGTAGCTCCATCCCCAGAGTCGGTGCCTATACAAGGAGCCGCATCTTAACTTCTGAAGAGCCGCATGTAGCTCCGGAGCCACAGGTTGGTCACCCCTGGCCTAACCACTGGCCTGTCCTTCTAGTGAGATGCAGGGAGTCCAATGTAGCATAAGAAGGGGAGAGTGACAACACTGGGGGCCATTTGGTTTTCAGAGAAGATGATTACAACTGAAACTCACCCCTGTGCCAAGGGGGCAGTACAAGGGCTATGCACTGTTTGAGTCCCTCTTAAGCCTGATATAAATGGCTCATAGTGTTAGTGCAGGCTCCCTGCCCAGGAGTGAATTTCACCCTCAGGATCTGTGTCTCATTTACACTAAGGCCAGATTTTCAAAATTATTGAGGTAGCTAAAAATGCAGATGGGGACAAGGGGGAACTAGACTCCTAAGTGCTGTTGAAAATCCCACTAAGCACCTATTTGCATCTTTAAGTGCCTTTTAAAAATCTGACCCCTAGTGTTTAAACAACCTAAAGATTAGTATAAAATTAAGCCTGCTGGTCTATCTGAGGTTGGCTCACACAGACCAGAATTAAAAGTGTTTATATTTATTCCCTACATTAAAGAAAGGTTATTTCACAGATGGGGCAGGGAATTTGTGGGATAGGTTTCCTCTTGATCAGATAGAACCTAGCAGCACTGATGCACTGAATTGATAGTCAATGAGTTCACTACATGGAGTTTAGTCTATTTAAGGGGGCATTCGTGAATTCTGTGTTCAGAACTAGGAGCCATACGCTGCTATGGGGGTTGGGAGCGAATTTAGGATGATTGTGCTGTTTTCTATCTGGACTGAAAACGGAGGCTGGGTTGGTTGTGTGTTGGCAGGGGAGTGTTTTTTGCCTGTCTCTAGCAAGGAAGGAACGTTTAAGAAAAAACTCACCCTGAATATCTGAATAAGCCTCCTCCTTTCCCATATTCTGTTTAAGTAACCAACCACTAACCCAGCCCGGTTGGCAGGAGGCACTGAAATACTTCACCTCTGGCTCAGGCAGCAGGTTCTGTCTGTCTCTTGAGTTCTCAGACCACGTCACCATGCAGATGTGAAAGATGCATTGCCTGTACCTATTCTTATGTTACTATGGAACCATGTACAGTAACTCTATGGAGCCTGGTTCTCGCTCTCTGTGATAAATAGTGGCACTGCGCTTTGCATCTATAGCCCTCAAAGAGCTTTAAAAAGGCAGGTATCATCCCCACTTTACAGATGAGGAAGTTGAGGCAGAGAGGTAAAGTGACTTGGCCGAAGTCCCTGGCTGAAGCCTTCACTCTCCACACAAGGTTAAGGACATGAGGAAATCACACAGACATCTAAACAACTGTGAATTCTAACTATATGCAAGCCTAGCAGGCCTAACTACCTACATATATACACTGTTGCTATAACAGGTGGCTTCTGCCATAAAACACAGGAACACTGACTAGCAGTGGTGGGAATAGATCCCAGGCCTCCTGAATCACAGTCCAGCATCTTACCATTGCTGTCTCCCACTATCTTCAGCTCACCACAGCTCACTTGCTACTAGCTCAGTTGGAATCAAGTTGAGCTCAAACCATTTCTGCCAGCAGGAACTGTGTGTACACAGTGGGGAGAGGACAGGGGTGGGAAGGTAGGTGTGTGACAGCCGGAGCAAAAAGCTTGGAATTTGGATTGACAAACAAACCATCTCAAAATGACTTTGTTTTTGCAAAGAAGATGGATCAGATTGGGTGGTACCCACCAAAACGTGCCGGGCATTGACAACCTGCTGTGTTTGGGCAAGGGGGAGCTCACTCAGGGTTATCAGCTGTAACCAAGAATGATGCAGGCCATTATTGCACTGCACTGAGCACACCGCCAGGGCAAACACAGAGCTTTGTTCACTCTGCTTGCTCAGAGCAGATGCATCCATCCCCTCTTGCTTACCCTATTGATGGGCACTGATTAGCCAGGCTTGGACAACAATAAGAATTAATTAAACTGATAAAGAGAGGAAGTTATGAGACAGCCCTTAGATAAGGCTTTGTTCGGACAGTGCCATTTCCAGGACCAGCGGTAGGGAGCTCTTTGCAGCCAATAGCTTAGTGACTTTTCACATCCAACTTGATCGGTCTATCTCCTCGGAACAGGAAATACAGGAGGTCTCCCCAACTGGACATTGTTATCTCCCTTCCACAAGCAACCCAGCTGGTGTGAATGAGTTACACTCCACTCCATCCTCCTGGATGTGTGTTCCTCTTTCAAAAAAAGGTTATATCCGCTCCAAGTCCACTTCATCTCCACTTAATAAATACGTAATTAAGCAAAAAGAGAATTCTGGGTAAGGCTAATGAAAAACAGGTTTCCCACTGTCCTGTTCCTTCATTTAGACATATCCAGTCACCGTAGGCAGAGGGTCTAGCTCCTGCTCTCATCAAGTCAATAGGAGTCAATGCCTTGAGTGTGGGCAGCCTTGCTTCCTAAAGGTATATTAAAAGGACATGAGGAAAGTCCACCATGGCTCAAGAGTTGTAGCGTTGCAGTCAGCCTAACTGGGTTGTTCTACTGCCTTATCGGAGGCAACGGGGCCCGCTTCCAAAGAGAAAGGGGTTGGTTTGCTGAGAGCTACGCAGCCCGGAGCCAGCACAAAAACAGGAAGAGAACCTGATTGGGACACCCCTGCTCTCAGCCCAGGCCTCCAGATTTGATCAGACAGTGGAAACGTGTTGGGCCGAAGAACAAGGTGAGTGTGTTCCTAATGAGTCTGTGCAGGTTACAGAGACATCAAACAAAACCAGAGCATTTCTTGCCACTGCCAGCAGCTTAAGCCTGACAGGTGACAGGGGCCTTTTGATCCATAGGTGGCAGGAGGGAAAGTGTTAGTCATCAATCTGCATTATTATTATATTACCACCTTTGCTTCTAGGAGTCTGCATGGTACTCCACTCCTGCTGTTTGAAGAGATCATCTCACAGCATCCAGCAACCAAGATGGCTCCATTTGCTCTGTTTAATGCATGGGCAGTAATGTCATTGGCTCTTTTCTTTTTTTTTAATTTCTAATTTTGAAATTTTGTCAAAGTTTCAAAATTCAGAAAACATTCCCCAGCTCTGCAAAGCCCCAGACATAGCCTGCTGTACCATGCACCATGCTTCAGGGCTGCCCATTATATTTCTAACTGCTCCCTAAAACCCCTCGTCTCATCTCAACACTATAAAAATAGACATCAGGATCCTGCAAATGATTTCTGGTGAGGTAGAAACTTCTTAACCCAGGGAGAAAAATGATTTACAATGGATTCAAAGAAGGAAAACTTAGCAGAAGCTAGTTGAGCCTCCCAACTACCATGGCTTGTCAGTCATAAGCCTTTCTATAATACATATCAGGGATGGGCAACTGTCAGCCTGGGGGTCACATCCAGCCCACCAGATCATTTTATTTGGACTGCCACAGCCAAGTTCAGGGCAGGCGACCCAGCAGCACCAGGGCCAGGAAGGTAGCAGGGAGGGGTATCGCAGGGGGAGGGCCTCACCTGCACATGGACACATGTGAGTGTAGGAAAAGCTAAATCCCATCCCATCCCCAGGGACCTGGGAGCTGGACCTGACATCCGCCCCCAGCATCACACCCCCAGCCAAAAGTTTTTAGTGGCCCTCTAGTACCTTAAAGTTGCCCATCCCTGATATATATCACCATAGTATCGTTTTATTATATTGACTGTACAAAGGTGGACTCACCGCTGGAGTGCCCCTATGTGGCTGGGCAAGCCTAGCAGGATCTCTAGAGTCCCCTGACAATGGCTGCTCCAGTTCTGCAGTGGTCTGTCTCTAGTGCTTCAGCCCTCCACCCAGGTCACCTCAAAGTGTGGGATATCAATGTCCCAAAGGGCAGTGTGCCACATGACACCAGTCATCGGTCTGACCACTTCCACCTTTCCAGGGTCCCGCTCTTTTGGGAGACTCATGGCCTCAGGGCTTCTCCCTGGAGTCTTTACATCAAACTCAGAAGTGAAACACAAACACAACAAAAGCAACCTCTGCCCTCACCCTCGGGCATAAACTTTTAATGCATCCTCCCCAGCCCTCAGTTCTTCTGCAGCACACTGCCTCAAGAGTTCCCTCTCAAGACTCTTACCTCCACTCTGCATCCTACACACTCACCTATCCCCAAGGCCATCTGCTTTCTCCCAAGCCCACTCCAGGAGTCTACTTCACCCCTGCTGGCCTCTCCCATCAGGGCCCAACCCAGTGTGTAAACTCCCTCCTGAAGCTCTTCAGTTTAACACCTCCCTGAGTTTCTTCCCCGGAGCTCCAGGTCCTACTCCCCACCAAAGCATGCTCCACTCCAGTGGCTTCTCTATCTCTCTCTGGGTTCACGGCTCTATTACTCAGAAAGGGACTGCAGTTCTTCCCCTGCAGCCTCCTACTAATCTGTGTTTCACTTCTTTGTGGCCAGCACCCAGCTCTGTCCCCAGGTGGACCTCATCTTTCATTAAAAGCCTGGCCCACCCTCCAACTGCAGCCAGGTAGCATAATTGGCCTCATAGGCCCAAATTAACCCTTTTGTCACCTTTGTAGGGCACAGACCCCATCAAACTGATATTTTGTACTTTACAGAGATGCTGGCAAGATAAAGGTCAGAACTGCAAACGTGGCCTTATGGAAATTGTAAGATTTTGTTTTGTTTATTTTAGCATTGTGATCATTGACACTCCTTGTTTATTTTTTAAATTTTTACCTGGCTTGGATACTGAAATTAGACTGGTTAGTTTCATGTTGGCTCTCATTTGCTAATATGATACTAGAACTACGCTGTTTTGTCCAGGTCACTATTCTTAACTGCAGGGGAATATTTAAACTAAAGATGTTTTCACTGAAACTTAAACAGCCATGACAACATTTCTATTCCTAGTGGTGCTCCAGGGACTGAATATGGTACTATTCAACACAAAGCAAGAGGGCACAATCTGGCTTCATCGAGTAACTTCAGCCTAAACTCAAAGCAGAGAAGATTTAGCCTTTGTCCCCTCAAGATATTACCCTGCATCCACAGAGGCAGCCAGTTTATTCCAAACCCTCTCTGTTTTACCAGCTAAGTAATGTGAAATTTCTTCACAACAGGAGAGGCTTGTAAGAGCCAGTGAATTAAGACAGCTCAGGCCACTACTTGAACCAAATCTGCTGATTGAGAATTAGCAGACGCTCTGCTGGAGGCAAAGAAACTTTGCTTTGCTTCCTGCAGGGTCGCAGCATTAAAGATTTCAAGGAATACTTAAGACAGAGTTGGTTAGAATCAGCCCAAGATTTCTACCACTGGCATGCTGACTGACTTACCCTCCTCTCTGTTTGTCATGGGTAATCCATGAATTATAGACATCTGTGAGGGACAAGCCAGGGAAGGGGTCACCTAGTGCCCATTTCATCAATAGTGAAAGACAAAACATAGTTATAAAGTTATGCAAACACATATATACAGTGGCCTGTTGGAAGCACAACACATATTTTTCCCTCCCAGCCCTCTTCAACTGCTCTGATTGCACCCATCTCTGAAGATGGACCATCGCCCTGATAGGACTGTTGTACCTCAACCTCGAATCACAGGAGAGAATGATTTGCCCCACACCAGACACATCTGGTGAGACAAAGGCAACTGAGAAAAATGAATAAGGCATCTGAGTTGACCATTAAAGGAAGACAAGGAGGTAGGGGGTTGTTTTATTTTTTTATTTCCTCTCCTTAACTTGCAGGTACTCTACAAGGAAGAGCCCACAATGAAAGGAAAATGTGTCATCAACACCACTGCTAGCTCTTCCTCTGCCTGCACACATGGGGGTCTGTGTCAAACACGCAGCCTGACCCTGGAGGCTTCCACCCAGGCCTTGGTCTTGACTTGCTGGGAATGCATCCTGCATGTCCCTGCCAACAAAAGCCAGGTGGGGGATCCACCCACTGTGAAAGGTGTCTGCTGGTGGAATCCCTCAAGAAGCAGGTAAGAGCTGCAGAAAGAGGTGGCTTGTCTGTGTAACAACTGGGAGCACGAGGACTTTGACAGGACACACATGTCTGGGATAGAGGATGCTAGCCAGCTATAGATGACTACAGTGCACCAGAGTGGGAAGGAGAACCAGCTGCTCTGTGGGGAGGAGACTGGCTGCTGGCCAACTCATGCAGTAGATAGTGTTTCACCCCACACCCAGGCCCCCCCATTCATTGTGGCCAAGAACCAGTATGCTGTACTGGTGAGGAACAGACCCCAATGGCTGAGAAGGACGAGCCATCTGCCCCCAAGGCTGGGAGGCTCATGAGCACAACCCCCAAAAAGAGTAGGACTAAGGTGCTGGGAACTGCCTTCTGAGGGGGACAAAGGCATCCATCTGCCAACCTGACCTGATATCCTGGGAGGCGTGCCACCTGCCTGGAGTCCGCATCCGAGATGTTATGCAAAGGTTGCTGAGGCCCATCTGTCTCTCTGACCATGAGCCCATGCTACTCATCCACATGGGCACTAATGAGATTGCCAGGTCTGACCCTGGGCAGATCAGCAGTGACTACAGGACTCTGGGAGCAAAGGTGAAGGAGTCTGGGACACAAGTTGTGTCCTCGTCCATCTTTCCAGTTCAGTGTTAGGGCCCACGCGGGGATATGCATGTCCGGGAGATGAATGCATGGCTGCACAGATGGTTTTGACAGGAGGGCTTTGGCTTCCTTGATCCTGGGATCAGGGCTGGCTCTAGGAGTTTTGCCGCCCCAAACACTCAAAAAAAACAAAAACAAAAAAAAGCTGCGATCATGATTGCGATCTGTGGCAATTCAGTGGGAGGTCCTTCGCTCCGAATAGGAGTGAGGGACCCTCCACCGAATTGCCGCCGAATACCTGAAAGTGCCGCCCCCCTCCGGAGTGGCCACCCCAGACACCTGCTTGATAAGCTGGTGCCTGGAGCCGGTCCTGCTTGGGATGTTGTTCCAGAAAGGAGGACTGCTGGGAAGAAAGGGGGTCCACCTTACCAAGAAGGAAAGAGCATCTGTGGACACCAATTCACTAACCTAGTGAGCAGGACTTTAAACTAGATTCAGAGGAGGCAGCTGACAAAAGCCCATAGGTAAGCACAAAAAGAGAGGACTAGATGTTGTGGGTGACCTGGAAAATTAAAATAGGGTCACAGGAGCAACAAGAGGGAAATCAGTGGAGGAATCTGCTCAGCATCGTAGATGTCTATACATGAATAGAAGGAGTATGGAGAATGAACAGGACGAACTGGAAGTGTTAGTACATATGGTAAAATAATACTTAATTTGCATCACAGGACTTGGTGGGATACATGTTATACCTGGAATATTGTAATAAAGGGGTATCACTGGTTCAGGAGGGACAGGCAGGATAAAAGGGGAGGAGGAGTTGCAATATGCATCAACAATATATACATTCATTCTGAGGTCCAGAAGGTGGTGAGAGGCAGACCTCTCTAGGCAAAGATAAAAGGGGGGGAAATGCGGGTGATGTCATGGCAGGGATCGATTATAGACCACCAAATCAAGAACAGGAGGTGGAAGAGGCGTTTCTAGAATAACTAACAAAAGTATCCAAAACACAAGACTTGGTAATAATGGCAGACTTCAAAAAAGTAACATGGCAAAACCTGAAATGTCCAGTAAGTTACTGGAATTGGGGACTAACTGTTTCATAAAGTGGAAGAAGTAACCATTGAAATAGCCATTTTAGAGTGGATTCTCACCTACAGGGAGGAATTAGTTGTGAAACTGAAGCTGGAAGGCAATCTGGGTTAAAGTGATCATAAGATGATAGATTTCATGATTCTAAGGAAAGGAAGGAGTGAGGAGTAGAATAAGGACAATGAACTTAAAAAAACCAGACTAACTCAGAGAGCTGGCAGGTAAGGTTCCATGGAATGAAAATCAAAGGGATAAAGGTATTCAGGAGAGCTGGCAGTTTCTGAAGGAGACAATATTAAATGCAGAACTACCAACTATCCCAGTGCAAAGGAAAGACAGGAAGACTAGTAAGAGGCCAAAATGGCTCCATCAGGAGCTCTTTAATTACCTGCAAATAAAAAGAATCCTACAAACAGTAGAAACATGGCCAAATTGCTAAGGAGGAGTACAAATGAGTGGCATAAGCATGTATGGACAAAAGCAGAAAGGCTAATGTACAAAATTAATTACATCAAGCAAAGGATATAAAAGGCAATAAGACGAGGTTCTTTAAATACATTGGGAGCAAGAGAAAGATGAAGGAAAGTGCGGGTTCTCTACTTAGCAGCGAAGGAGAGCTAATAACTGATGACATAAGAAGGTTTCAGTGTTTAATGCTTGTTTTGCTTCAGTCTTCACTAAAAAGGTTATTGGGGATCAGATAATATTAATTGTGTTGAGTAACAAGGGGCAATAATTAGAACTTATGGAGGATGGGTGAGGTCCCAAACTACTGAAGAAGGGAGAATCTGTGGGAAGGGGGATGCACTGGGTGGGTGGTGGTGGTGTGCAGGGCTCTGTGCAGTTGTGGTGGGGACATCTGTGGGGAGTCTCTAGGCAGGAGGGTACTGGGCATTGTGGGTCCAGGGGGGTGCTGGACATAGTGGATTCGGAGGGGAGGTGTTTCAGCAGGGGCATGCTGGGCATAGGGGCCTCAGGGGGGGATCAGTGTGGCATGCAATGCAGGCCTGCCCCCAAGGGGAATGGTCACACTGGCAGCCCAAGGCGAGGTGGGCCAGTGTGCATCTGGCAGCTGGTGCCCCTGGCTGGTCCTTGCTCTGGGGACTGACTACTCCCACCCTCCCTGCTCCATGCCCCATTGTCCCCATGGGGGACCACAAATATGTTTGGCCCCAGGCTCACAAAAGGTTAGTCTGGCCCTGATAAGATGGGTGCACAGCTGGTTGAAAGGCCATGCATAAAGAATAGGTATCAGTGGTTTGCTGCCAAACTGGGAAGGCGTATGTAGTGGGATCCCACAGGGGTCAGCGCTGGTCCAGTACTATTCAATATTTTCATTAATGACTGGGATAATGGAGTGGCAATTTATACTTATAAAATGTGTCGATGACACAAGCTGGGAGGGGCTGCAAGCACTTGGGACAGGATTCAAAATGACCTCGACAAATTGGAGAATTGTTCTGAAATCAACAAGACGAATTTCAACAAAGACATGTGCAAAGTACAACAGTTTGCAAAAAAAAAATGAAATGCACAACTACAAAATGGAAAATAACTGGCTAGTGTGAGTACTGCTGAAAAGGACATTCTTGTGAGTATCAGAGGGGTAGCCGTGTTAGTCTGGATCTGTAAAAGCAGCAAAGAATCCTGTGGCACCTTATAGACTAACAGACGTTTTGGAGCATGAGCTTTCGTGGGTGAATACCCACTTCGTCAGATACATGTAGTGGAAATGTCCAGGGGCAGTATATATATGCAGGCAAGCTAGAGATAATGAGTAACTTCCTGCTATATCATAAGGCAAACAGTGCTGTAGTTTCTGTACCATTATTAACTATCTGGCCAGATATACCACTCAATTGATACCCACTTGCATCCTTAAAGGCAGGGCCGGTGCAACCATTTAGGCGACCCAGGCACTAGGATTTGGGGGGTGGCATTTTCTTTGGTAGTCACCGCCGGTATTTAGGCGGAGGGAGCCGGGGCAGGGGAGCGCAAGTAAGGAGTGGGGGCGGCACTCAGGGGAACTCCCTGCCCCAGCTCACCCTTGCCCCGCCTCCTCCCCGAGCATGCCGTCACTCCTTCACTTCTCCCGCCTCCCAGGCTTGCGGCGCCTAAACTGATTGGCGCTGCAAGCCTGGGAGACAGGAGAAGTGAAGTAGCAAAGGCATGCTCGGGGAGGAGGCGAAGCAGGGGTGAGCTGGGGAGGGGCGGGGGTGCCTCAGGGCGGAGGGTGGGGAATGGGGAGCTGCCGCAGGGGGGGCACCTCAGAGCGGAGGGGGGGAACTGCCCGGGGGGGAGGCTCAGGGCAGGGGCTTGGGGATGGAGGCTTGGGGACGGGCGAGGGCGCAAGGTGGAAGTTTTGCCCAGGGCGTGAAACATCCTTGCACCGGCCCTGCTTAAGGGACTGATCCAAAGCCCAGTGAGGTCAATAGGAGTCTTTCCATTGAGTTCAAGGCTTTGGGTCAGATCCAGAATAAGTATTATTTTGCTTTCAGGGTTGAGTCCCATCCCCCCTCCACACCCCTACCCCCACTCCCGGGCTGGACTTTCTACAATATTCTGCTCAAACCAACTGAAAACAGTTTTCATCGTCCCACTTCTTCCACGTACTTTTCTTTAAACATTTTCTTACGGTGCTACATTTGGGGCAGTGTTCTGTGAAATTGGAATAGTATCACATAAGCTCAGGAACTAACTTAGCTTCTCCATTCCATCTGGGACAGGTGTTTCCACAATGGCTCTCCATAAATCAGATTTTGGTTGTATTTCTTCAGCTGTGCTGGTGTGTTCTGAATAGGTGGACTGCACATTGAATTGCCACATTGAGCCCCCAAAAGTTTTAGCATGTTAAAGTTGCATTAAGTCATCCCTGAGTTGCTCGACATCCAAGTATATTGTTGTGAAAGTAGCTTTACTCTGGAATTGCCTTGCACAGCTCATGTAACATTTGTCAAATGCAGATGCTACTGAAGCAAGTCCAAAGAGCATATATATATTTCTGAAAAAAATCCTTCAGCTGTTACAAATGCCATATAATGTCAAAGGTACATGATGATACGTTGATGAAAAGTTCATGGGATGGAACACCATTGTATTCTTCAGGCTGATCATCATTTCATTTTATTTTTTGGTATCACACATGTCTGCACATCCATATTAGTCCACGGTTTCTGGAGATACCCACCCCCTGGGTTCAACAATTTTAGCATCACAGAGTCTCCATATTTCCATCTATGAGGGTTTGTACTGGAATATTTCTTACTCTGTGCTAGACGAGGGCTGCACCATTGTTTAGTTCTATACAATGCCTGAATCTGTCTACAAATCTCAGAGGATGTGAAGCATTCTGGGAATCATTTAACAGTCTCAGAAGTAAAGGCAATCAGGGATTTTTCCACGAAACATTTTTTCATTGGAAAATACCTATTTGTCACAACCCAAACCTTTTGGAGAAAGGTATTAGACTGGGATGGCATTGATGGAGAAAGACCCACCCCAGGAGGGAATGCCTGTTGGATTTTTTTTGTAGGAGGGACTTGAAGCTGGGTCTCCCATAATGCAGCCTAGTGCCCTAACCACTGAGCTATCACTGTTCTTGTGAGAGCTTATGTTTGCTCTCTCTCCTGTGCCCCCATCCCCAGTTTCTCATGAACATTTTCAAAAGGTCCCAGGTTCATCCCAGTGCACATCCTGAGGCTTCTAGTATTTATAGTTCAATACCAGCCATACCTAATTTGCCTTGACCAGCGGCTGAGATCACAGAGTGTAATCTACCCAGCTTTTCTATTTAGAGACTATTTGCTTGTGCTTATTTGATTAATGCAAGATCTGCACAATTTAGCTGTATGTCCCAGTCCTGCTCCCAATGTAGTCAACGGGAGTTTTGCCATTGGTTTCATCCCGAGCAGAACTGGGACCATCATTTTCCATATGCATTGTCTGCAAGGCATTTAGAGAGCCAGCCAGATGGCTGGCACCATCACAGCTAAAGCCAGGATTTTATAATGTGGCTCATGCAGGAAAGCTTCCCCTCCTCCCCCATAATGCCATTCCTGTTTACTGCACTGACATCAAGGTGTGTGGATTGTGTGGGAGATAAGGACTGAATCCTCAACAGCTACTTCAATTCACTAGAATAACTAAGAGTACCTAATTCAGGATTAAATCCTTCTCCATCCACAAGATGTCTCTAATTTTGGAATTATTTGCCATTTCAACTATTTCAGCCCCAAATCGTTTTGTCAGCTAGATGTCAAAACTACTTGGACAGCCGCTGCATGTCTGTCCCTGGCATCCATCCAGATCCTGGGGGATTCAGAGGGGTCAGGGGCCAGCACTGTGGCCTGTCCTGCAAAGCAAATCCCACCTCTTCACCATGGTACAATTGCCAAGAAGCCACCGTGAGCAAAGCCTTGAGATTTCCTCCCTGTTACACCCAGTCTCTTTGGCTTTGATGCAGTATGGGTCAATTACAAGACTTACCTTTTGTTCTGTGTTTGTACAGAACCTAGCCTAATGGGATTCTGGATCGTGTCTGGGGTTCCTAGGTGCTACCACAATACAATAATAAGTAATTAAGCAATGGTCAGAAACAGACTCCAGGAATCTTGACTTTAACCACTAACCAGCTCAGCTTCTCTTGCGTGCCATCCAGCAAAATGGGGCCCTGACCCATGCCTGTGGCTTCTAGCCATTGCCATTAATTATTATTATTAATTATTATTATTATTGCTCCGCAGTACATCATGGGGATATATGAGTTTTTTTGTATAACACAGCCTTCACAGCATGCATGATCTTTAAGCATAAAAATGGGAAAGTTACCATCTAAAATTCATCCCTATGAGTCAATTGTAAGTCCTGACCACAAACCAACACTGTAGGTTTGGGAAATCAGAAATTTTGTTAAACCCTCTGCAGAATTCCTGTATTTTAAGTGCTCAGATGCACTCATTTTCCTTTGACTTTCCTTAAAATTCTCGCAGTGCATAACAGCGCTGTCCTCTGGAGGTCACTGATCACTCCTAACATATGCTTGAACTGCTCATTCATGCCCTTAGGAATCACTGCAAGTGCTCCTATGATCACTGGAGGTGTCTTTGTTCTAGTTTTCCATAATCATTCCACTCTGTAGCAGAGTTCTTCACACTTCTTGTTCTCTTCTTGTTTCTTTTTTGTATTTCTGTCTGCTGGTATGGCAATATTAGTTAACAGGGGCTGGTTTGTCTTCTTTTCTACAACAACTATGTCTGGCCTCTTTGCCTGCGCCATTTGGTCTGTGACAGTTGCCAGATCCCATAAAATCTTAGCCTCTTCATTCTCTAGAGCACTTTCAATTTGGTGGTCTTAATACTGCATGGTTCATTTAAATCTGTACTTGCCATAGAGGCTCCAACGCAAACACTTGGCGACCTCACTGTGTCTGTTTATATATTCTCTCCCAGCCAGGCTACTGCAGGTGCTGAACACATGTTCCACCACCTCTTCCTTTTTGGAACAGATTCTGCAGTTCGGGGAGCAGTTCTATGGGTCAATTTTGTTTCAAACATAATTAAGCCTTAAAGGACTGTTCTTATGCATAATGAGGATCTCTGTTTCTCTTCTGAGGTATTCTTCTACAAGCCATGAATTTGTTAATCTTTGATCACTAATGGGTTCTATCTCTCTCCACCACTGTCCATGCATTAATTTCTGTGTAAATCTTTCAAGACTTTCTTTGGCAATTTGCTTTCTCCTTTCTTTTATGCTTTCTTGGTCTGGGATGCATACTTGGCCATTGCTTGTTATCGCAGCCAGATGATCTTTTACTCTGACTGAGTCCTTGTACGTTTTGATGTTGTAATCTTCATTGTCAATTGCTTCCTCCGCAGACAGAAAACCTTTTCCTCCAGCACATCATCAGATGCACATTCCATCCACATCTGGTTTGATATTTGTTGCTCTATGCATCGCCAGAAGCTTTTTTGTTTGCATATCAAATTTTTCTTCTCCTCTTGATTCCACTTGATCATTCTGGCAGTGTGCCACTCTACTGGTATCACATGCATATTTATGGTTTGGATGAAATTCTTTGCATTGAGTTTTGCCTTACAGTAGTTCTTATTCATCTGCAATATTCTTTCCTCATTTCTTCTTTGACTTCCTTATGTAGTAACTCCAATAGTTCCCCAATTCCAAGGTATTTGGAGGGGCCATGCTCAGAGATATCTTAGATAGTATCTTCGTTAACTTATATGCCATCTGATGGTACCAATTTACCCCTCTTTTCAGACACCAACACATAATTAGACCTTCTATCTTTACCAAACTTTTCTACACCTCATCTATCTCTGCATCTCCTTTTGTAACCATACATATATGTTCAGATCATCCATGGATAGCAAATGGTTAACTGGTTGCTCTTTGCTGATATGATAACCACAGTTTATCTCACAGAGCATGGATGATGTCAGTGGCAGCATCACAAATTAGTGATAACGAATCCCCTTGAAGGATTCCGCTTTTAATTTGGACCTTCCAGTTAGAGTCATGTGTTCCAGTTAAACATAGATTGCTGCAGAAAGGAAATGATCTTTTGATCAACTTTGTGCATTTCAATGTTATGACAATCCACAAAAGTGGGATGCTGTCCTATGCTTTTTGGTAGTCTAGCCACATAATCTCCACATTTTTATTTTTTTGTTTTGCATCTTCTGTGATCCTCGTGTTCAGCCTGAGTCAGTCTTTTGTCCTTCTCGTGTTTACTATGCAGATTTTTTGCTCAGGAGGTAGCGTTTCATTGTGAGCTAGCACTGTCTGGATCTTCTTTGCCAGAATTGCTGGTAGAAGTGTCCACATAGCTGGTGAACGCGTGATCGGTCTATAATTCACAGGATTACTGCGGCCTTCTTTCTTTTTTTGTATGAGGATGATTCTCCCTGTCACCATCCATCTTGGGCACCAGTTCTTCAAACATTTTATTAAGTTGTTCAAGTAAACAGTCATGGAGAGTTGTTAGGAATTTCAGCCAGAATCCATGCACCTCATCTGGTCCGGGTGCTTTCCAAGTTTTCAGTCCTCTCAACACCCAGCAAAACAGGGCCCTGATCAATCCAGACTTCTAGGCACTGCCATAATACTACTAATAATAATAAAATGTAACTGTGAGCTGAAATATATTTATGTTAGTAACAACACAGACATGGTGTATGAATACAGCAGAGAAAATTTCTGCTAGCCAGAATTCATTTTCTAATTTTCCCTGTTATCCCTCTTCAGATTCCTAGTGGGGTGTGGAGCCTTTAAACATCTTATATACCAAACCTTCCCTGTTTGCTAATTGCAAATGGAAATGTCAACACATTCCTGCAAATTTGCTACTTGTGCAACTTCTAAGGAGTAAAATTCACACACACGCAGTTATTTTTCTGTCCTTGTCTCCCCATCCCCCCAATCTAAGTTTCCAGTCTTTTCCGGCACTTGCTAAGTTGAAAGCACTCAGCATTCCAGTGAGGACAGTTTTAAATCATGCATTCTATTCTTCCACCCGTTCTCTGTGGTATTTTTGTAACCTTCGGCACTGGGCAATGCAAACCATGCCAGGTATGTTTGTGCGCTGGGAAGTTTTTGGAACAACACCCCCACACACATGCACACTCCCCCTCCCTCCTCCTTTATCTTTTCATTCAAAACAAAACTGGCCCAAGAGAATCAACTGGTTGATCATTTTTTGGATGTGCGAGGGTTCCCTGATTTAGCCCTTTGGAGCTCACAGAAGCATGAAATCCCTAACAGTCTCCTTCCCCAATGGCCCAGCCGAAGGCAAAATGCCACAGCAGACATGGTACAAATTTCAGCTACACAGCCTGCCCGTTCAGAGCCTTGTTCCCACTCCTTAGCTCACTATGTCTCCTTTGCAGCTGTGGGGGCTTCTCTGCAGGTAGAGGACTGCTTTGCAAGGAGGAGAGTCGGCTAGACACCACGTGGTGGGCTATTTTGGAAGAGCATCTTAAAGGGGACGTGCTCCCCAAACTCTTGATCATTCTCTGATTGTGAGACCTAAATAGCGGAATACACTAATACTTCCTCCGGCACTGGACTGTCTCTCAGCAGGTAAGAGCCGGCTGCACTCTGCCTGGAGGAGATCCAGTGCCTTTTATTTGATGTATAATAGGATGACATTGCCGCTGCTTCTCGTTCTTTCTCGTGTTTGAATTTCCTGGGGGCTAAACTTTGTGCGTGTGTATCCGTGTGTCCGCTCTATCGTTTCACAGGCAGGCTGAGGTCTAAGATAATTGTTTGGATCGTTTAGGCAGAAAAAGCCCTGTGTCTTTTCGTGGGAGCTTGTTTACTATTGTGAGAAAGGAGACAAAACAAACGAGGGGGTTGGAAATGCAGACAGAAACTCCTCCTGGCCCTGGAGGACATAAAATCAAAGCATGGTGCATATCTGGGTCACGAGATTCACTGTCCTTGAGTTTGAAGTTTGGTGTCTTTACCCCCTTTCTTTCCACTCTTTTTTCCCTCTCTGTTTCCTTTCTTTTTGTCGCCAAAAACAATTTCTCAAACTCCTTCTGAGGGGAGCTCCCTTCCTCACCCCCACCCCACTGCTAATCGCGTTCCCTTAGTTATTAGTGCAAGCAGATTTTATTTCCCTCTGGCATCATTTTCCACCTGAAATCTGAAAGGTCGTCGCTGCTTTATAAAAGTGTGTTGCTTTCTGAGCGACGGGAAACAATAATTTAAAGCAAGTCACCAAGTGGCTGGAGGGGGCTGGGTTTTAGAGAATTCCCCAGCAATGCCGAACCAAATAGAACTCCTACCCTTTGCCCGCTATCACACCAGGCAGAATGTCCGCGGTTTCAATCTATGATCTGGATTTAAAATATTACACAGATATTTTCACACCTAAAACTGTTCCCCCCACCTCGCCGCCCCTCTTTCCAGTCCCCATCGCCTTGATTCAGCCCTTGGTAATTAATTTGGCATTTCAGAATAGCTACTGGGCTGGATAATGCCTGCATTCATCTCCCCAGCCTAATCTGAACAAAATCTGGAAGAAAAGCTTTCAGAAAGACAGAAAATGCCATTCGGTTACTGTTCAAAAGAACTGTCACTCTATAGGAATAAATCGCTCCTGATTATTTCAAACTGGGGTCTTCTTTGGATTTCCATAAAACTTACAATTACTTGGGGGAGAAAAAAAGCTTTAAAATATTTTTTTTTTGGAGGGGAAGATTTTATCGTGTTCTCCTCCCCTAAAAATAAAAAGAAATAGTTTGCAGACAGATGTGAAAATAATAGTTTATTGCTAAAAATAGAAGAAAAAAGCTGTAAAGAATGCAAACATCGAAAGTTATTTGACTATTAAAATAGTGTAGATTTTATTAAAAGTTGCGATTTAAATACATTACCTCCAGTTCCTCCTTTTTTCTCCCTCACCCCCCCCCCGCCCCCCCATCCTTTCACCTCGGACGCACCATGGCCTCAAATCCGAGGTGAAAGGAGCAGGATCTAAAATTGAGCCCCACAAAATGATCACAGCATCAGAGCAGTAGAATATATTTATTTGCCCTTCAACTCTGAGTCCGATCAAACTTTGCCATTCCATATCTCTAGGCAGGGCTGCCATTTTCTGCACTTCATAGCCTGGCAAAACTCATCATTGGCTTTACTGGGAGCAGGATCGGATCCCGTTAACTTCAGGGGAGTTTCCGCGGAGGCAGAACTCCCCTACCAGCCGCTTTAGAATATTCAGATTTTTCAGGATTCTTGTTAAAACTTTGTGCGTCTGTGTGGGTGGGGTGGAGGGGTTATATAACCCCGTGTACAGGCTCCTGTGGGGAATCATATTTAGCCCTGAAACTGATCGAATAGGCAGCAGCTCCCGTTAGAGGGAAGAAATCGACTGGAGCGAGATCAATTGGTTTCACGTTGGATCTAAGTACGGAGAGGTTTGAACCGGTACCTTTAGGGAAAGCTTTTGAAAGGCTGAGAGGCAACGGTGAAATTTAGCTCGAAGTGAGAGTTTTCAGTTTGCAACCTCCCTCCCCCACCAAAAAGCCCAGTTTGATCTAGGCTAGAGAGATGCTTTCACAGCCTCTTTCTTTAGATATGAGCAAGGGGGGTTAGCAGAGAGCAAGCTGCAGGAATATTTGTTGATAAAAGGAACCCGTAGAGCTATCTTATGCTAGCACCTATTTTTCCCTCCCCACAGAGGAATTTTTGCAAAGCAGCAGAATTATGCGAACTTTTTGGGGGGTGGGGGAGCGGGAGCAACTGGAAAAAATGCTACGGATTTTCCTCAGGCACCATATCCCTGTGCAGACAAGAGCAACAAGTGTTTGAAGGAGAACCTGGGGGAAAGCAAGGAATTTTAAGTGCACTATTCGCTATTTTTTTCCCGAGAGTCGCGAGGAAGGAGGGAAGGAACCCATCGGAGAGCACAGCACGCACCACGGCCTCACAGGCTCTGCGTTACCGTTTGCACAACTTAAAAAAAAAACATGGGGCGAATTTTTGCCTAGATCCAGCCCCAGTCATCGGATAGGGTCGTTTTATCAATTCCTGCTTCGCGCACGGCGAAAAGAAAGAAAAAGGCGAAAAGAATTCCCTCGGTTCGAAAGAAAACGCCGCTGTGACATGACAAACACTTTTCTTACGTAGTAAATTCTTCCCTTATAATCTAGTCTACAAACACTTTCTGCTTAGAGGATATGCCGTGTCCTCAGAACCTTTAACGAATTAAGGAAAACACTAAATAGATTCACCGATGGGAACTCAGCCTTCTATATAATTCAGAATTATCTATCTATCTATCCCCATACACCCCATCTATCTAACTAACTAAATTTCCCTTTTTGAATATAAATATATCAATGTATTTGTAATGGTATATCCCTCTGAAAACTAATAAATTAGCTCTCGCTCTCTCTAGCTATAGAGAGAGAGATAATTCATTTGCTATATTTTTTTCTCTCTGAAAGTTACTCCACGAAACCCTCGTCCCTGCATTAGCAGCTCATAATTTAAACCCGCATAAATTAAGATCCCATCGGATTCGTTTGCATCGTGTGGTTATGTTGTTCCATAGCAATCCAACCCCAGTACTGGGGCTTTTAAAGCAAATATTCTTAGCCGTTTGTTTGCTGGGCGGTTTCCAAGCCGCTGACCCCTTTCCCCCAAGATCTTGGCAGCGGGTGGTTTCTTCACGTCAGGGAGAAATCTGTGCAGGACATTAACATTAGAGCCGCAGGCACTGGCTCCTTCTCCATATAACCCCCCGCGCGCCCTAGTGCAGTCAGGGCTGGGCCCTGCACTGCGGACCGGGATTGCAAAGCAGCAGCGCGGGCTCCAAAGGCCCGAGCGCATCAGGGATCGCGGGTCTTTCCCCAGCTTGCCCCGGGCAGGAGGCTGCTCCGAGCTCCGGCTGCGCCCGCAGGACGTGTCCGCCTCCAGCCGAGCCAGGGCGCCGCGCTCCGGGGCCCCCGCGTTCAGCCCAGGCCGGCCAGCGAGCCAGGGCGGCGGGAGCGCTGCGTGCAGCCGGGTCTTCAAACCCAGCCGGCTGAGCAGCTGCGAGCTCCGGGATCGCTTCCTGGGGCCATTCCCCGGGTTGCGGGCTCCATGCGGAGCAAGGAGAGTGGCTGTTAATCCCCTTCCACTAACCCACCTTCCTTCCTAGCGACCGGGCGGCAGCCCCGTCCGCTCCTCCCCGCGGTCAGCTGGACACATGGCCCCGTGACAGGCTTGCCCCCAGCCCCCTCTGCGAGCCCCGGAGCCTTTTCAGGCAGGCAGCTTCCCTCCTGGGGGGCTGCACAGCCATATGGTAGCGTAGCGCCTTGCCTGCTGCTTCCTGTGTCCAGGGCCTGCTCCCTAAGGGGTGGGGGGTCCCGCTGCCTTAAAGGGGAGAGGAAACAGGGGGGCAAAAGGGTCTTGTAATTGTAGTGAGGCATCTTAAAGTTTCTATGTGAATATACCAGCCCCAAAGCACAACCGATTCTGCTTTTATAGTGTCCTCAGCTGCTGCTGCTGCGGTTTCTTCTTCTATAATTTTTTATAACAAATTGATTGCAAAGAAAAAGGAATTCATGAATCTCAGCTGGGAAAATATTTTTATCTTAGTAATCAGTGATAATATGTTGCTACCTGCTGTCTGTCTTGCTGATTAGTGATTTAACTTGACATTAAACCCTTTGGAAGATATTTCAGCGCCGAGTTAATTTGACATTATATTAATTAATAAATAACTGTTAATCACCATGAGCTGATATAGCCTCAGAAGGTTTAATGTCCATTTAAAATGCTGCCATGTATGTCACCAGGCTCATAGACATGTTGCACGTAGTTATGTATTATCCTTGATTATAATGATGATGGTGATAACAGGCATTTCCCATCTGAGAATCATCAATTCCTTTTTCTTGTTGATGATGGCTTGATGACTGAGATTAGAACATAACCATATGCAGTCAGAACAGCAACAACTCTTATTTAATTCCCCAGTTACAGAGCCAATATCGCTGGGTTATGTAGGACGTCTTTTCCCTATTATTCCTTTTTCTTTCAGGAAAGCACATAAAAGAACAGGCGAAGGACTACTTAGATAATTAGATGTATTCATGTTGGCAGACTTTAACAGCCTCAGAGAACTGGTAGGTAAGGTCCCCGTGGGAAGAAAATCAAAGGGGAAAAGCAGTTCAGGCAAACTGGCAATTTCTCAAATATTTAAGGCATAACGGAAAACTATCCCAGTGCAAAGGAAAGAAAGGAAGAACAGTAAGGGTATGTCTCCACGCAGTTAGACACCTGCAGCTAGGCCCATGCCAGCTGAGTCTGGCTTGCAGGTCTCTGGCTAAGGGGCACCACTATTAAACAGCCCCTTAGCCTGAGCCCTATGAGTCTGCGTCAGCTGGCATGGGCCAGCCACAGGTTTTTAACTGTGGTGTAGACAGACCCTAAGAGGCCAATATGCTTACATCAAGAACATTTTAATGATCTGAAAATCAAAAAGAAGTCCTACAAAAAGTGAAAACATGAATAAATTACTAAGCATGAGTACAAAAAAAATAGTTCAAGCATATGGGGACAAAAGCAGAAAGGCTAAGGTACAAAATGAGTTACAAGTAGCAAGGGATATAAAAGACAATGCATTACGAGCAAGAGAAAGATGAAGGCTAAAGTGTAACTCCACTACGTAGTGGGGAAGGAGAGCTAATCATGGATGACATTGAGAAAGCTGAGGTGTTTAATTCCTATTTTGCTGGGGGAGGGGCAGAAGGTTAATGTGACCAGATACTCAATACAATATTAACAACACAGAGGAAGGAACACAAACCAGAATAGGTTAAAGAGTTTAGATAAGTTAGATGTATTCAAGTTGGCAGTGTCTGATGATATTAACCCTAAGGTTCTCAAGGAACTAAGCAAAGAAATCTTGAAACTATTAGCAGTTGTCTTTGAGAACTCAAGGAAGACGGTCGAGGTCCTAGAGGACTGAAGAAGGGCAAACATAGTACCTGACTTCAAAGAGGAGAACAAAGAGGACCTCAGGAATTATAGACCAGTCACCGTAACTTAAATACCTAGAGAGATACTGGGGAAAAAATTAAATAATAAGATTATTTAACTATTAAATAATCAATAATTAAATAATCCAAGTAAGCACTTAGAAGATAACAGGGTAATAAGCAATAGCCAGCATGGATGTGTCAAGAACAAATCATGCCAAACCAATCTGATTTCTTTCTTTTACAAGTTTTCGGGCCTAGTGAATAGGGGAAAGCAGTAGATGTGCTATGTCTGGATTTTAGTAAGGCTTATGACACAGTCTCATATGATATTCTCATAAGCAACCTAGGGAATGTAGTCTAGATCAGGGGTTCTCAAACTGGGAGTCATGACCCCTCATAAGCTGTCAGCCTCCATCTCAAGCCCCGCTTTGCCTCCAGCATTTATAATAGTACTAAATATAAAAAAGGTGTTTTAATTTATGTGGGTGGGGGGTCACACTCAGAGGCTTGCTATGTGAAAGGGGTCACCAATACAAAAGTTTGAGAACCAGTGGTCTAGATGAAATTATTATAAAGTGGGTACACAGCTGGCTGAAAACACATGTTCAATGATTCACTATCAAACTGTGAGGGTGCATCTTGTGGGGGCCTGCAAGGGTCTGCCTAGGTCTGCTATTATTCAACATTTTCTTCAATGACTTGGATAATGGAGTGGAGAGTATTGCTTATAAAATGTGCAATCAGACCAAGCTGGGAGGGACTGCAAGCTCTTTGGGGGACAGGATTAGAATCAAAAAGATGTTGACAAATTGGAAAATTGGTCTGAAAGCAATAAAAATGAAATTCAGTAAAAACAAGCGCAAAGTACTACACTTAAGAAGGAAAAATCAAAGGCACAACTACAAAAAGGGGAATAACTGGGTAGGTGGTAATACTGCTGAAAAGCATCGGGAGGTTATAGTATATCACAAATTAAATAGGAGCCAACAATATGATACAGCTGCAAAAAACTCTAATATACTGGGGTCTATTAACGGAAGTGCTGTACATAAGAAACATGAAGTAATTGTCCCTCTCTATTTGGCACTGGTGAGGCCTCAGCTAGAGGACTGTGTCCAGTTTTGGGCATCACACTTTAGGAAAGATGTGGACAAATTGGAGAGAGTCCAGAGGAGAGCAACAGAAATGATAAAAGGTTTAGAAAACCTGACCTATGAGGAAGGGTTAAAATAACTGGTCATGTTTAGCCTCGAGAAAAGGAGACTGAGGCGGGACCTGATAACAGTCTTCAAATATGCTAAGGGGGCTGTTCTAGAAAGGAAGGTGCTCAATTGTTCTCCATGCCCACTGGTTAGGTTAGTGTTAAAAAGTAAAGAGCTTAATCTGCAGCAAGGGAGATGTAGGGTAGATATTAGGAAAAAAACTTTCTAACAATAAGGATAATTAAGCTCTGGAACAGACTTCTAAGGGAGATTGTGGAATCCCCTGTCATTGGGGGTTTTTAACAAGAGGTTGGACAAACACCTGTCAGGCATGGTCTAAGTTTGCTCAGTTCTGTCCTCAGCACAGGGGGCTGGACAAGATGATCTCTCAAGGTCCCTTCCTGGCCTACGTTTCTATCATTCTATAATTTAAGATTAGGGAGTGACACTGAGGTCCTAGCAAATTTCAATTATTCATTGGCTCTGGAGTCTTTGTATGCCTAAGAGTATCTCTATAGAGACTGCAGCTTTGCTTTTGCCATTTAAACCCATTACTTTGGACACTGAATTGGTGTTATAGATTCATAGATTATAAACCCAGAAGGGACCATTGTGATCATCTCGAGATCATTAAAAAAAAACTGGCTAGTGTACACATCATGCCTCCAGCAACATACATGGTGGGAGATTTCTCTCCTTGTGAGTTAAATCTGGGCATTTTCTCTGCAGTGTGTGCATGTGCACCTTGTTAAAAGGCCCAGTCCTGCTCAGCCTTACTCATACAAAATAGTCAATGAAATGGGGTTTTATCTACGTAAGGAATTGTTATTCCTATTTATCATCTCTCCAATCTGATCAGTGTCCTCTGTGTGGTACTGTACTCCAATATCAAGTCAGTTCCTGCCCCAGAGATTTTAAAATCTAGAAGGAATGGGCAAAGACATAGGACTTGGCCCAGAGAAGTGCACAAGTCTTGTTTGGAAGCCCAAGTGAAGGGCTGAATTTAAAGGGCCCAGAGCTGGGACTAAAGACCCTAGCGAGGGCAGATAGACAGGTGTGTTGCAATTTTGCTGCCCCTGAAGGGATTCACTTTCATTGTATGACCTGGCTGAAGGGCTGAGCCACTCCTGTCAAGCGAGGCTGATAACCTACAGGGGAGCCAGGAGCAGGAAAAGGCCTGTAGTACTGCATGCAGCAGCCAGAGGTGCTCAAGAAGTGAATGCTTCCAAGAATATAATAGGCGACTCTTACTAATTCACATTAATGATAACAAGACTGTTACAAATTACTGACTATTTTGAATTATCAAGCAAGTTAGCAAATACACTAAAAATCAAGACTAATGCATCACCAGCTGTACTTTTTCCGTTTATTTTGACAATTGTTCAGTGTGGTTTATGGCCACCCACCATAAGGCTCTTATATGCATAGTACAGTATATTTTGTAAAAATAACGAAATCCTAGAAGAATGAGCCCTCACTGCCATGGCACCTCTGCTAGTAAATCTTTAATGAGAGGTGTTTAGAGACTGCCCCCTTTTTTTTTCATTTTTCTTTTGGAAGGATCATAAAGTGTGTGGATTAGAGAAATGCATCTGAGAAAGGTTCTACAAGATGAGTATCAAATATTCAGTTAGTGAAACCTAGTATATAAGAGCAGCAATTAATTGCACTCCATTTTAGGATAATTATAGCCCCATTCAGCCAGGTGTTTAAACACATACCTAACTTTAAGCATGTGCTTAACTACTTTGCTGAACTAGGGCCTAAAGTCAAAGTTTGCTCTAAGCTACAGATGGTTCATGAGGCTGATGCAGGTACATCAGTTTCCATAGCCATCAGCACACAAGGCAGTGATTTGGCCAGCATCACGATGGATCAGGCACTTGTTTTGCTGCAGGATGAACTGGAGGAAGCCTTTAAGTGTGAGATCGTCCAACCCACAACTGGAGTCGAGAGCCTTAACAACTCAGCCACCACTCCTCAATCTATATAATAAAGTCAGGGAGGACAGAATTCGATTTTTTTTTATATAACTTTGGCGGATCGTGTCTATGTTCACTTTTAAGCATTTTTTAAATTTTTATCAATTTAATTGTCATAGTGCAAAATTATGGGTTTTACCATTCTTATTTGATGACAGTAGATGTTGAGATACAAAACGTTAAAGTTTTATAACCGTTAAAACACTAATTTGTCAACATTTTACATCAAAATACACAACATAAATGGCCTTAAATCAAACCCTAATCAATTCTCAAGCAGCACTTTTCTTACTTTGCCTATCTGTAAATTTCAATTATTATGGATGGAAATATTTTTTCATCAGTGTGTGTGCATGGTGAAATTGATTGGCATTTACAGATAAAAATTGAATCCTTCCAAGCCTAAATATAGTGTTAACCAAACAACTACACATACACACCAGGCATTCTGCACGCATCCTGTTCGTGTAAGTATAAAAGAAAACCAGTGCACCATGAGAGTGGAGAATTCTGATTTCAAACTGTGTAAGAAAGCAGCTTGAGAACCATACAAAACTAAACATTGCCTGTCACTGTGGGCCTGATTCTGCGTCCTTGACTCAATGTTTTGCACTGGGAGTAGTCCCATTAATATAAATAGCACTACTCACAGGGGTAAAACGAAGCATGTGCATAAGTTTCTGCAGGATCTGGACCTTAGGCATTGATGGAGAGCGTGGAGATCAGCTCCAGCATCACAGACTAGATTCTTATTGATTCCAGTGCAAGCAGTACAGGTGCCAAATAAGCAAACAGGTCATAACTCTCTGCACAGACCAGTCCAAGGGGCAGACAAAGATGCTGCCACATGGGAATGCACCTTTTCACTAAGAAGTTGAAAGCAGCAAATAAACCATAACTCCTTGCACAATGGGCTTTCAACATGAGAACTCTCATGAGCTGGCACCCTTCCTGTACCATCTCAGCTGGCTCATCAGCCTGCTGCTCACGTATGACCCGGCCACTTTAACATCTGTCTACAACTGTAGCAGGCAGGGCAGGCTGATGTGTGGATGGAAATATGGTTTTGCAGGTTAGCTGCTTTTTAGGATGGGACTTAGACTGGGGAAAAGAGAAAATCAAGCCACAGTGTTATGGATTTCCATGCTTTACAGGAAGATTATTTTCAAAATGCTGAGACAATTAAAATGATGATAATATGATTTGGTTACTATGGCTCCAATTCAGCAAAGTATTTAGCACTTATTAATTTTAAGCATGTGAGTAGTCCCATTGGAGTGAGCAGGACTGCCGTTGTAAAAGTCAGCCAAGTGCATATCTACTTTGTTAAATTCTTCTTCTTCCTTGAGTTAGTTCCATCATAAGAACATAAGAACGGCCATACTGGTCAGACCAAAGGTCCATCTAGCCCAGTATCCTGTCTGCCGACAGTGACCAATGCCGGGTGCCCCAGAGGGAGTGAACCTAACAGGTAATGATCAAATGATCTCTCTCTTGCCATCCCTCTCCACCCTCTGACTGACAAACAGAGTCTAGGGACACCATTCCTTACCCATCATGGCTAATAGCCATTAATGGACTTAACCTCCGTGAATTTATCCAGTTCTCTTTTAAACCCTGTTATAGTCCTAGTCTTCACAACCTCCTCAGGTAAGGAGTTCCACAAGTTGGCTGTGCACTGTGTGAAGAAGAACTTCCTTTTATTTGTTTTAAACCTGCTGCCTATTAATTTCATTTGGTGACCCCTAGTTCTCGTATTATGGGAATAAGTAAATAACTTTTCCTTATCTACTTTCTCCACATCACTCATAATTTTATATACCTCTATCATATCCCCCCTTAGTCTCCTCTTTTCCAACCTGAAAAGTCCTAGCCTCTTTAATCTCTCCTCATATGGGACCCTCTCCAAACCCCTAATCATTTTAGTTGCCCTTCTCTGAACCTTTTCCAGTGCCAGTATATCTTTTTTGAGATGAGACGACCACATCTGTACGCAGTATTCAAGATGTGGGTGTACCATCGATTTATATAAGGGCAATAATATATTCTCCATCTTATTCTCTATCCCCTTTTTAATGATTCCTAACATCCTGTTTGCTTTTTTGACCGCCTCTGCACACTGCGTGGACGTCTTCAGAGAACTATCCATGATGACTCCAAGATCTTTTTCCTGATCTGTTGTAGCTAAATTAGCCCGCATCATATTGTATGTATAGTTGGAGTTATTTTTTCCAATGTGCATTACTTTACATTTATCCACATTAAATTTCATTTACCATTTTGTTGCCAAATCACTTAGTTTTGTGAGCTCTTTTTGAAGTTCTTCACAGTCTGCTTTGGTCTTAACTATCTTGAGCAGTTTAGTATTATCTGCAAACTTTGCTACCTCACTGTTTACCCCTTTCTCCAGATCATTTATGAATAAGTTGAATAGGATTGGTCCTAGGACTGACCCTTGGGGAACACCACTAGTTACCCCTCTCCACTCTGAGAATTTACCATTAATTCCTATCCTTTGTCCCCTGTCTTTTAACCAGTTATCAATCCATGAAAGGACCTTCCCTTTTATCCCATGACAACTTAATTTACGTAAGAGCCTTTGGTGAGGGACCTTGTCAAAGGCTTTCTGGAAATCTAAGTACACTATGTCCACTAGGTCCCCCTTGTCCATCAAATGGGGTCCACTCTGAGAGCCCTCTCCCTCCCTCTGTTCAGCACCGTATCCTCTATAGCATCACATGGTAACGTATCTGCCTTCATGATATCCCACCACTTCTTCTGGGGATGACCTCTCTGTCTTTTTCCTTCAGAATTGGACTTTCCTTCTGTCTATTGGACTTTCTTATCCACTTAGTTCTCAGGACTGAGCTTTACATGACTGACCCATCTGAGCCTGCACTCTCTCATTTTTTCAGTTGTGGGTGTTACTTTGAGCATGTCTCTAATACACACATTCCTCACATGGTCTTTCTTGCTTGCACCACTCATCCTTCTCAATTGTAGCATTTCTGTGGAGCAGATCCTTTGCTCACATTTCTTCTTTGTTGCCGAGCACTCAGCGCCACACATTAAAACAGAACAGACCCCCGTTTTGTAGACTTTGCCTTTTAATCTTACTGGTATCTTCCTGTCACGTAGCATACCACTTATCTCTCTCCATTTGAGCCAGGAAATTTTTATCCCAGCTCTAATTTCATCCTCCATATTCCTGGATTCTGGAACCCAGATACTTGAAACTGCGTTTTTGGTATTGTTTGCCCATCTAGTGTCAAGGATAATTCTTCAGTGTTCACAATATTGAAATTATATACCATAATACTCTGTTTTCCCTTTGTGTATTTTAAACCCCTGTGTTTCTCAAATACATTTCTCCATTTATCAAGATCCTCTTCTAGACTATATTTTCCCTCACCGCATAGAATGACAGCATCTGCAAACAGCATGTACCAAGGTGCCCCCTCCCATATGTTCCTTGTGTGGGTATTCAGGACAAGGATAAACAAGAAACGGCTTGGTGCTGATCTCTGATGCAATCTGACCTTTTACCAATAGTTCATCTGTTTCACCACTAGAGGTTCTGACTATTGATGTTACACTTATATACATGGCTTGAGAGAGCCACACATAAAGTTCTGATACCATTTTCTCCCTCAGACCCCACCAGAGGAGTTCTGTTGAAACTCAATCAAAGGCCTTTTCCAGCTCAACCAACACCATGTGAATATTTTTCTTTTTCTCTCTCATTTTTTTCTACTAGCTGGCTCAGCACAAAAACAGCATCTATTGTCGACCTTCCTTCCTGGCATGAAGACATATTGATTTACGCTAATATCTACTTCCCGTCTTAGTCTCTTATTGATGACTCTCTTTCACAGTTTCATTGCATGACTCATCAGCTTTATATCTCTATAATTTGTACCACTGCCAACAGCATCACCTTTTCCCTTGTATATCGGCTCCAAAATACTTTTCCTCCACACGTTTGGTATCTTTTTCCGTCTCATGATTGAATTGAATGGGGATCTCAGGAGACGGATGTCTTCTATTCCCAGCTTCTTCCATGCCTATATAGGGATTCCATCTGAGCTTAGCACCTTACTATTTTTCATTTTCGTTCACAGAGTTTGCCACTTTATCTGGCATGATAGGTTCCACTAGATCTAAATTCATCACTTTGCAGTTTCATTGCTCTCCTGGGTTTTCTTCATTTAAAAGCTGTTCAGAATACCTTTTCCATTGATCTTTTATGCGACTCATCAGTCAACATGATACTAGTTTCATCTTTGATGAACTTTAGTTCCTTTATATATTTAGTACTTCTGTCCCATGCTGTCACCAGTCTATATGCATCTTTTTCCCCTTTCTTTGTTCCAAGTCTAGCATAAAGTTCCTCAAAGACCTTTGCTTTCTCATCTACATTCCTGGCCAATTTCTTCACTGCCTTGTATTCCCCTAGGTCCTTTGCTCCTACTCCTTTGCCAGAGTTTAAACTTTTTTCTCTAATCTTTTATCACTTCTTGTAGTTTTATTGCTCCACCACCATGTTTCTTTTTGAATAAAGACTTTCCCTTTTGATTCACCCACCATTTGTTTAGCACTTTCCAATATACGTGTGGCCCCAAAATTCCCAAGTGTATCCATTCCTTCTTCATGTGTTGCTGAACTCATCTTCTCTATAATCAACTCACTAAAGTCCTTCTCAGCCTGTAGTGTTTGCTACCTATTCTGTGGTATTATTACCCTCTTTGATATTCTCTGTGTCTTCATTCTAAGAAATATATCCAAGATGAGAGGTCTATGTCGACTCATAAGTAGTCACTTTGCAGCCTTTTATATCTTTTATTTTCGTACCTTGTTAAACTGTGGCCTAAAATTAATAACCTTCCTTTCTAGAGCCAGGCTGCCTTTGTGCTAAAAATTCAACTGAAATCACTAAGTCTTCAAAGTAGCTTTTTAATAAAAGTAAAGGTGGTTGCAAAATAAATAAATAAAAATAAAATTTCCACCAAATAGCAAACTTTTCTCATCAAAATTTTGAAATGTTCAGAAATTTCTGACCGATAACAGAGCTGGCAAAAAAATGGAGGAAATTATCAGTTCACTGAATTCCTCCCCTCCTTATTTTTGTTGAAACTTGTAAAATTGTAAACAGCTCCATTTCCAATACACAGTAATGTTGAAGGTATAGTCTGAGATTTGCAAAGCCATCCAAGAGATTTAGATGCCCAGTTCACATTTAAATTAATGGGAACTAAGTGTACAAATCCTTTAAGCTGTTTTGAAATTCCCAGCCCTTGAGAGATGCTATTTCATGATCTCCAGAGCTAGAAACAAGTGCTGTATGCTATTATAAAGGGACAGACCCGGCTCATCTGTAAAATCAAGGATCCATTTCAAACCCCAGCATTTCATGAGATATTAGCCCATATTGGATGGATGAGTATTACCAGATGTGCAAATGTAATGTAGTCTGTAGTGGTCCCTCACTGTCAGGCTTGGCGGTAGGCCACTCTGCCTTATCGTGTCAGACAGCAAACAGCCAATTGGCGCTCTAGAGGCTCTGGCCCTCTGGGTGGGGGCAAGCAGTCTCGAGCCCAAGCCTCTTGGCAGGGGCAGACAGCAATTCCCCGTCTATAGCTCTGGCCCTCTGAGCGGGGCAGAGCCAGGAGCAGTCTTTAGCCAAAGGCCTCTTGGCTAGAGCAGACAGCAAGTACTAATCTGGGGCTCTGACCCTCTGGGCGGGGCAAAGCAGCAAGCAGTCTTTAGCGTCAGCCTTCGGGCTGGAGCAGACAGCAATCACAGTTTAGGGGCCCACAACTTCCTGGCTGGGGCAGGCCACAGACAAGGCACAGGTCTTCCAGCCTAGAGTGAGTAGGCAGCCAACCCAGAGGCAGGGTTGGCGGCAGGAGGTCCTAGCCCAGGGCCCTAACAGTGGCTGGTGGATCCCATTGAAACACACCGATTTGAACAGGGCCAGTGCAACCATTTAGGCAAACTAGGCGGCTGCCTAGGGCACCTAGTGGTTGGCGGCGCCTAAAAGTCCTCTCAGGCGAGGAGGTGGAGTGGAGGTGAGCTGGGTAGGGGGGAGCGCGGGGAGGGCTACCAACAGTACCGGGGGGGGGCGCACAGGGGAACAGCTCCCCACCCCAGCTTACCTCCACTCTGCCTTCTCCACTGAGAACACAGCCCAGCTCTAAGTCTCCTCCAATCAGCACCACAAGCCTGGGCGGAGAGGAGAATTAGAGCAGCGCCGGCGTGCTCAGTGGAGGAGGCGGAGCCGAGGTGAGCTGGGGCGGGCTACCCTGGCAGGGTTAGCTGCCGTGGCAGGGGAGGAAGCCTCCCCAGGCAGGGTTAGCTGCCGTGCCGGGGGGGAGTCTCCCTGGGCGGGGTTACTTGCCGTGGGGGGACGGGGGGAAAGGGGTTAGCTGTCGTGGTGGGGGGGGTAGCTGCTGCTGGGGGGCTCCCCGGATCGGATGCTGAGTTAGCTGCCGTGGGGGGGGCGGGGTTAGCTGGGTGGGGGGTGCAAGGTAGAAGTTTCGCCTAGGGCGCGAAACTTCCTTGCACCGGCCCTAGATTTGAACTGCAACAGCACAAACCTGACTAACGTCTGGTTCTCCTAGGCTACTTCCTACTGCAGGCTGTTGGCACAGCTCCATAGGCCACACATCCTCAGTGGTTTCAGGGCAGATGGCTGATGGCAGTCCTCGTAACTCCTCTCATCCGGTGGCAGGGTATGGGATGGCTCGGGGCCTAGTCTGGAGTCCTGCAGAGGGCTTGAGACATCTGCCTCCTTCCCTGGCTTGGCCCCAACTGAGCTGTGAGGACCTCTCTTTCTACTTCCTGTCCTGCCCATGCACTTCTGGCAGGGGCAGGGCTGGTTTGGTTCCACCCACCAGGGGTGTGTAGTGGTCCCTCACTGTCAGGGTTGGAGGGAGGCCACTCTGACTCACTACACAGTCCATTCTGGGTTTGGATAGGACATTCCACATTTGGAAGAAGCTGACTTTGTGTGGCATAAGTTAGGTGCCTGCCTTGCTCCACACCAAATGGAGGAGATGGTGGTAGTGCTGTCGGTGCGCATCTTATAACTTTTAGCCCAGTGGTTCAAGCACTCCTCTCAGTGTGTGAGATCCAGGTTGAATTCCCCGCTTTTTGTCAGAGGAGGAGAGAGACTTTGAACAAGGGTCTCTTTCAAGCATGCTCTAGCCACTGACTGAGCTGCAGGATTTTGCCATGTGGAGCTTCCTAGGTCTCTCATGTTGAAGCTGTTGCACCATGGATGCATAAGGAAAGAGCAGCTGGAGCAGGGGTCTGACCTCAGACACGCTCGCCCAGTGACTATTCCACTGTGGATAAATATTAAAATAGTCACTGGGCCCGAGGGAGACATAACGGGTAACCCAGTGGTTATGGGACCCACCTGGAAGATGGGAGACCCCATGGCCAGCCTCCCTGCTTCAGTTTTTTATTATTTATCCTCGGTGCAATGACTTCAACAGAAGAGTGAGGGAGCCACACAGTAGTATATCCTATAGACCAATCGTGGAGCACCCTTTCTCTTGAGCGTAGAGGGGAGAACTGAACCTGGGTCTCCCACATCCCAGGTGAGTGCTCTAACCACTGGGCTGAAAATTATAAGGTGGAAAACTCCTGCTCCTCCTGGATTTTGAATGGGACCCAATCTAGTAAGCAGCTTCTCTCCATGCCTACAGGGTCAGGCCCTGCATGCAACTTTAGCAGATGAACTCCTATCTTTCCCCCCGGGGTTGTGAATTGCTCTAGGGGTCGGGTGGGAGATAGGTGCCCAGACAACCACAGGGAGGCAGCAGTGCACAGGTCTAGGGGCAGAATCCTAGATGCAGAGGGAATTTTTACTCTGAAAAACTTGGCTGCTGAATGAGTTTAGGCACCTGCAGGGCTCAGCAGGAATTCTGCGAGTAACAATGGGGCCCAAACTGGGAATTAGGCTCTTAAGTCTGAGGTTTAGGATTCTAAATACTCTCGTGGATTCCACTCTAGGCTCTGGGGCCCAGATCCTCAAAGCTATTTAGATATCTGGCTCCCACTGAATGAGAGTTAGGTGTCTAAATACCTTTAAAATCTGGGCCTCAGATACTGTGATGAACAGTGATATAAAATCCTAAAATGGATACATGGACAGCTTGTGTGCCACATGGTTGTTTCCGGACTCTAAATCACATTAAAAGTTGAAATGAAAACACATTAAATCTTTTCTTGATAAGACATTTCCATGAAAGTCATTTCTGTAGTTGCAACAGGGCTGTTGTGTGATGGTGAATGCGGGGGAAAGTGTCTATGAGGCAATCACCCTTAGAATGTGGTATGCACTGAAAATGTTCGAGGAGCCCTGGATTCCTAGGCAGAATGAAGAGGAAAGAATCACAGGTAAATGGTAGACGCAGTTTATCAGGAGGCTGTCACCACTGCATATGCATAAGGGAGGATCATTAACCATTGGAACAATTTGCCAATAGTCATGGTGCATTCTCTGTCACTGGAGATTTTAAATCAAGACTGGGTTATGGTTTTTGTTAAAGATATAGTCTAGTTCAAAAGGAATTATTCTGGAATTATCTATGGCCTGTGTGACACAGGAGGTCAGACTAGATGACCACAGTGGTCCCTTCTGGCTTTAAAATCGATGAATCTGTGCACCTAGGAAGTACTGTTTTGAGTGCCTTTGGTTAACAATGAATCGCTGCCCAGTGTATATAAGTCTATAGCTGTAAAGTAACTTTATCTAAATATTTTCTGCCTTGTTGTTTTGTCACTTCTGACCACCACTGGAGAGTCGAAAGCCTTCCTTGAATCCTGGGAGCTATTTAATTTTTTAAAAATCTCACAGGAAGGAAAAAACAACCAAAATGTCATTTATATATTCAGACACTTCAAAGCATCCTGCTTCCCATATTATTCCTCCTTCTTGGGGCACCAGATGCTGCAACTAAAAACTTAGATTGTTCCCAAATGAGCTAAGCAAACAATTGCTTTTTTTGGTTCAGAAGGTGAAACAAAAAAATCTGTTCACTTTAAACCCAAACTGATTTTTGCCCTTTTTTTTTCTGATTTAAATGAAAAACCAACAAAAAAAATTAGAGGTGAGTAGATCAAAATAAAACATGTTGACTGTCAATTTGAAATGATATTGTGAAATTAAATGTGGGATCAAAATGACACTTTCCGTTCCGAAAATATCATTTTAAGTCAACATTTCATTCTGAAATTCATTGTGATTTTTTTTCAAAATGAATCATTTTGATATTTCAAAAATTTTTATTGTCAGGGAGGGGTTTTAGCCAGAACTATTTGCTGAGTTTGGCCCAAATTCATGAATAGCTTCAGTGCCCCCAGAATGCATTTTTCAGCATATTTACTATTCACCAAAAAATCTTCACCCAGCTCTATTCCCAGCCCACTAAGAGGAAGAGGTCAAAATGGTGCCAGGTAAACAAAGTGTACAGTGGGTTTGATCTGGCTACATTATTTATCTTTCCTCCTCACTGGAGACCCTCCATAACCCAGAGGTGGATCTGCTTCCTCCACAACTGGTGGGTTATTAGGCCATCTAATTAGAATAAACTGTCACTCCATTTTGAGTGAAATCTTGGCTCTATTGATGTCAGTGAACGTTTTGCCATTGACTTTAGTGAGGCCAAGATTTCACTCAATATCTTTTTCTGAGCAAGAGACTCCCACATATGTCTTGGATTTCCAAGGAGCTGATGAAATTAATAGGGATTTGGTCACCCAACTCCTTTGAAAACCCCAGCCATAAAGCATAGATTAGCAGGTACTCACAAACTCACTTGTCTGTGTACACTGCTATAAACACAGACACCCCATTCTCAGCCCAGCCATAGCGCCTGGATTAAGCCTGCCTCTCCCTTTCACTGCACTTTATTATTATATATTGTTTTCCCTCTTCTAAAAGGGCTCCCCTAATTGTGCATGTTATTTGTATCAGTTGATTGTGGGACTGGTCATGGAGCACTGAGTAATTCATAGTGTTTGGACAAGACAAACATTGTTCTGTCCCTAAGCAAACCTCCAGGAAGGTCAGCCCAGTTCATCTCATTGCTGTGGAGAGCGAAAAGTATCCAGATGATGTGAAAATCAGACCCTTTTCATGAAGGGGAGGGAGCAAAACAAGCATGCAAGCACACATCAACACATCCTGACATTCCCCCATTCTGCTCCTTTCCATTCACCTCCCTTTGTTTTACCAGCACAAAGTTGCCCCAAAGCCTTTGTCAGGCTATATTTAAATAACGACTGGCCTTCCCTCTGGAAACCAGGGCAGAGATACAGGCAGTCAAGTCATGTGCTTTGCCATCTTATTCAGGAGGACTATTCAGAAGCAGGCGAGAAATCGGTCTCTTCAGCCGAGTGTGACATACTGTACCTTGTGGCGAGACTAACAAATTTATTTGGGCATAAGCTTTTGTGGGCTAAAACCCACTTCATCAGATGCATGCAGTGAAAAATACAATGGGCACCCATGCATCTGACGAAGTGGGTTATAGCCCATAAGAAAGCTAAATACATTTGTTAGTCTCTAAGGTGCCACAAGGCCCCCTTGCTGTTTTTGCTGATACAGACTAACAGGGCTACCCCTCTATTACTGTACCTTGTCCTGCCTTATTCATGGCTGTCAGGCTCGCCATGAATTCCTGCCGGTTTGGTTTGAAGGAGGCAAAAGGAGTGTTCATCATTTGTGTCAAATGGTTTGTTTCATGGATCGGGTTCATAAACATCCATTTTAAAAACAACAGCAGTTGTTTAGCTAGAAACATGCTAGAGTTGAAAGCAACTGAAGAAATATTTGCTGTGAGTTGTCTGGCCTCAGAAATCACTCGCTGTGTATTTAAAATACTAGCTGTAGTATAATAAATAGGAACGTGTTATGCAAAGTTTCCCATTTACGGTGTTTGCTACTGAGGAGGTAGACGTTAGAATCCGCCGTCCCTGCTGATACACCGCCCTGCAGATTTCACTCCGATACCAGTACAATTCCCTTACCTGCGCCTGCCACTTCTTTAACTCAATTAGAGAAATGCCACTAAAAGGTGCTGCATTAATTGTGGAACCAAGGGCTTGATCCTGCCGTCCTTGTACTGCCAGACTTCGGCACTTGGGTGTTACTGAATCCAGTTGTTATGGATTTTTGTACTGAATGAATCCGGAGCGCTGAGGTCTAACTTTACACGGGAGGGGGGTTACAAAAGAAAACTTGTTGCTGCTGTCTAACAAATGAAATCTCGCTCTCTCTCCTTCCTTCAGTACCACTAACCCCCCCCCCCCCCCCAACCCACTCACAAACACACACACTCACCCCAGTCACTTTACCCCTTTCCTTTCCTAAGCACACACAGCTGGGCTTTCTAACCTCTCTGGGAGGATCCCTGTGTGGCTATCCCAAACCGCGCGTGGGTGCATCCGTTACCCGCGATGGGGCTGATCAAAAGGGAACTGGTGTGAGCTACAGTCGGCCGCTGTTGGACAAGTGGCCAACTAAACAGGGGCCCTTTTGTGCTGACTCCAGAGCTGAGCTAGGCCGGCGGGAATGCGCGGGGTAGGTGTACCTGACACCCCCCCTCCTCCCAGAGCTAACGGGAGGGGTCTTAAGGGTAGCCCGCCCCGCACTCACTTTCCCCAGCCCCCGCCGGGGGTCCGGCTCCAGCGCCCACCCTAACGCTCACTTGTGTTACCAGGAGGAATTTTGCATCGGCAAGTGCCAGCCTGAGCGGCGCTTTCCCACGCGGTCCTAGGTGAACTGCTGGATCGGGCCCCCGGGTGGGTCTCTCTCTCTCTCTCTCTCTCTCTCTATATATACATACACACACACAAAAAGATGCTGATTAAATAGGGTCGCATCCTGAAGATCCCGATCCAGCAAAGCCATAGCCAGCTGAAAAGCTATCGGAGGAGTCTCCCCCCACCGCTCTGCAATCCATGGCAGGAACAAGGACTATTCACTTGGGTAAGGATTTGAAGGATCGGGCCCTCAGGCAAAACTCGCTTGAGATCTGGCAATGGAACTTCAGCCTGCAACTAAGGGCCCATTGTTTCCATAGATGGCAAGTGATTCCCCCCCCCTCCGATTAATCTTAATGAGCATTATAGTTATTGCAGACAGAATAGATTAAAATATTTTGCATTTGCTAAACTGCAGCAAAAAACATCTTTTAAAAAATTCCCAGGAGAGCAAAACAGACTAGCACTGTCAACATTCATAGTCAGCATGAGAACAAAGCACAGGAATCTCTTAAACAGGCACAGCTTTCCCACATTCGTTTTCAAGTATCTCCAGTTATAAAAAGGCCAGTCAAGCGAACTAGTTTAAACCTGAGGTGTCTCAGGGCCTCGCAAGTACACTCAACTCTTAAATTTGCCGCTGTTTTGTTTTTGTCACCTCTACACCTTTAAATCTGAGAATAAGATTTTATTCCAGAAAAAGCGATCTGTACAGGATCAAATCGATAAAGTCACAGCGACGTAACGCGATGCGAACAAGCGGCTAGAAACTTTGACATTTACACCGTGGTTGCCGAGCAAGCATGAAAAAATAGACATCAATAAATCCGGGACAACCCGGATTCATCAAAACATGCAGTTTCCAATGGCCGGCTTTTATTAAACCATCTGCGATCTCCACTCTCAGATTGACGTTGTCTGCAAAGCCCCTCAACTGAAAAATCATTTGCACCTCCATCTGACTTTGTAAACTCATCCTGGTTGACACTGATTGCAGAGTGTTCCGAACCGTTCAATTAGACTGTGGTCCCGGGGTAACTGTGTAACATTTCCTATGATTTTTTTTAAATTACTTTGATGGTAAAGAGGGAGAAAGAGGCCTGGTTTCTGTAAATGCACCTTCTGATACTCACATATATAAAATTCATACATGTGTAAAGTTACATGTAATACGCTGCATACACACGACTACACAAGTAATATCTCCCCGTGCCTAGCCACGCATTTCACTGCATCAGGACCCCTTAACGTTAGACCGACTGGAGATTTTTGAAAGACTCAAACGAGACTTTTGACACCGGAGTCTCTACTGACTTGGGAAATCAATCAAAGAAAACAGGAGGGGATGGGTCGGCGGGTGGGGGGGGGTAGTTTGTATTTTAAATTCTAGCTCGGCTTTTGACTGAGTGTGAAGGTGTCATTGGAAGGGGCTAAGAAAATAAAACTGAGCAACCCCGCAGCTTCCAGGCTGCTCAACCTCTAATTTTAACATCAAACCCACCGCCCAGCCCCTCCTTCCCCGAGCCTACGACCGCGCCGCTGGCCTGGGTGTCAGTTTCACGGACTAGAAAAGGATCCCTCTGACTGGATCATTCGGGGCAGGGGAGCCCCAAACTTCTCTACGCTTAAAAACAGAAGTTTAAAACTAGCTCCTTTTCGGGGAAGGGAAACCCAGAGAGCAGGGAGCCTCCGGTGGCTCTCCCTGAGAAGTCAGAATGAGTCCGACCTGGAGCCATCCCCACCCTCCTGTTGCTTTGCAAAACGCTTTGAACAAAGGGGGTGGTTGCAGGGAGGACAGTATAACCCCACACCCTGCCCCCAGCCCCTCTCCCTGAGCCAGTCCCCCAGGGACCCTGCCGCTGGGCCCCTCTCTGAAATGTGCTCCATATAAAGGGGGAGCCTCTCCATCGAGCTATGGATGGGGGGGGGAGGGAATGGGGCTTTTACCCCTGCCTTGGGGTGTGTGTGCTCGGAGCAGGGGAGGGGTGTGGGACAGGCAAATCTCTGTAACTCCCGGGGCGATTCCGCGTCCTGGGTTAACGTGGCTTTTAATGAGGCTCCTGTAATCCTGCCCCGGCGCGGCCCGGGGAGATGGAGCTGTAAGAGCGCCCGGGGGAGGCTTTTGGGCTGTTTCACGGCGCAGAGTTAACAAATCCATCCAGCAGCAGGGCTGTCAAAGGGGAGAGGGCTGGGGGCCGGAGGGAAGCTGAGCTCAGGCTGCCGGAGCCCGGCTGCCCTGCAGGGAGAGCGGTTGCACTGCCAAAGACGCCCCGCTGGGCTGAGCAGGAGCGGGAGCAGATTAATCAGGCCCTAATTCAATTTACAACAACCCTTTTTATTCAGCGCGGTGGCAAGGAATTCAAAGGGGGAGAGGGGCGGGGAGAGGGCAGGAGAGGGGGCGGCTATTCGCGTCGCTCCTCATCCCCCGAGCAATGCCTGTCACCGCGGCCGTTTGCAGAAACTAGGGGCGGCTTGCGGAGCGCCGGATCCCAGGCGATTGAGTGACAAATGCATAGGGAGCCCGCGCGGAAAGGGCACCTCCGTTGGAAAAATAGAACTGCGCTTTTAATCAAGGGGCTCGCCGGAAGGCAGCTGGGGTGGGGGATAGCAAACAGGGCCGGGCGCTGGGGCTGGGAACAGGGCGGGGGGCTATGCCAGCCCCGCACCCACTGAGCGCAGCCTGGCGGTGCACAGCCAAGCCCGCCTGGCTAGAGCGCTCGGCTCAGCACCCGCCTCGCGGACACTCCCCCACCCCACCTATTCAGTAGGGAGTCGTCTCCTCGGGATGCTCAGAGCCCCACAGATGGGGGGCTGCCATGGACTCGCGGCTTTGGATTGGCCTTTCCTGGTGCCTGGTGCGTTTAGGTCTAGTGATATCTCAACTGTGTATTAGTCTGTGGCTAGGTAGGGGGAATGTGCTGGGTTTGTCAGTGAGCCTCTGCAAAATCATGTCTGATTCCCCCCCACCCCCCGAAAGGTGTCTGATCCTTGTCTACATGCTTTAGAACAGATACCCAGCAGCCTGATGGGAGCATTGGCAAGCTCCCGGAGGATGGGCTTGTTCCCACGCACATGGGAATGACATCCTGGGTTTAGAGCGAGGGACAGGTAACAAGCCGTTAAGGGTCAACACTGCCATGGAGTCAGATGCAACTAGTATGTATGAACTAGCGAGAACCGCAGGGAACACGCAAGAACACGCACACGCCAGCTTCGAACAAGTCCCCTTGTCTTTCTGGAGCTAGTAGATCCAGCAGAGAAACGGACTGGGGAGCGAATTCTCCTTCTGATGCGGCCCCAAGTAGGACTGAGACCGGAGGGAATTCAGCCCACGAGAACAACCGCCATGAAAATGACACACTCGTGCCTTTTAGAGAGTTTGATTTGAAAGATTTTAAAGAGGCCGCCATGCTTTTAACCGACAAAATAACTTCTCCCTACCCGGGTCCCGCGCTGTGAGCTGAGGACAGAGACTATCTAGTGTGTACTGTTTAGCGACAACTCAGGCAGTCCAACACCTCCTATCCCCCTCCTCCCCCAAAGCTATCTTCTGTGATCCTGGATGGGAGGATCACATCCAAAATCTTGGTATTTCATAGAAAGTCACCCGGACCTGTCCCTTGATCTCATGTTGATTCATTCCTCTCTTTGTTCTTAAGTTATTGGTGGCGTTTTCTTTATCTGTAATCAGTGTCCCAAGAGCCGGGAGTTTCAGTAAGAAAGAGTGAAACACTGTTCACAATACATACACCATATCAATATTATTAACAACACGTTCATAGGTTCATTCAGGATATAGATATTTTTCACTCAGGATGAAACGATGAACTATGATTATTTGTTAGTTATTAATGATAATTTGTTAATTATAAGGACACTCCTATTGTATAATCCACATTGTAACATAATCCAGTGTGTTTAATTAGTGAGCAACTACCAAAGCCGGAGCACAGGTGATAAGAGATCAGAAGCGGAGTCTGGGGGCTTCCTTTCATTTGCACACTTGAGAGCGAGCATGAGATGCAGCCCCAGCGGGAAGTAAGGGCTCCAGGGTGTCGGGGGAGCTCGGCTCTGTTTTACAGACAGCCGGGAAGGCAGGGCTGAGCAGGGAGCTCATTCCATGCGCCCCGCAGGGCGTGACTTGTCGGTGGAAATGAACGTGCCAAGAAGCATTTCCAGGTGTCTCCCTGAAGCCCAAACACAATGTGATTCATCCCCGGGGTGCAAACAAGTAGTTGATTCGGATCTTTTCCCGCTCTTGCCCGACGGGAGCCCTTGCAATTGCTAATGCAGCATCATTAGCGCTCGTAGCTGTTCTGAAGCGAGGTGACAATTCGCCAGAACACCCGGCGCAGGGGGAATTGGAGTCCAGAGGAGTTTGGGGGTGAGCTAGGGGCGCAGGAGCCAGTCTGCAGGCGCCCTCATAACTGGGGCGGCCCTGGTCAACTCATAAGTGAATCCTGAGCACCTGCAGCGAAGTGACCTCCACCATGGAAAGTGCCCTAACTAATGGGGTGTGTGTGTGTGTATGTGTATGTGTATGTGTATTCTGGGTGGTGGTGGTGGGGATAAAGTGGTTAGCAGGAAAGCAGCCTCTGGGTTGAAATCTGCCCCCCTCTCTGGCATCTTCCCGGTAGGAGGCCGAGAGGCCCTGTCCTGCCAGGACCCAATCTCCTCAACAGGCGCTGGGAACTTCTTTTACGCAGTTTAAAAAGTCCCCTCCCCCATACAATTTGCTAGCAGATTTTTTTTATTTCACCCGGACCATGGGTTCCCCGGAGAATATACCTGAGACGGGAACCAGTGAAGCTGCCTAGCCCCTACTGCCCAGGCCTCAGAGGGACTCCGGTGTTCTGCTAGTGACTGAGGATATTTCCAGCGCTAGAAAGCTGGGTGGATCCTATTTTAGGATCCCTGTCATCTCCCAGACTCTCTGACTACCCCCAGCGGGGCAGATTTGCCTCTGTTCTCTACCTTAAAAGTGACCAGTTCTTGCCGGCTCGCCCAGTACAATCACCGAGTGTCCCGCAGGTCCTTGCATAAGATTTGTCCTTGAGGGCACAGCTGTATGATGAGGGCCCGATCCTGCACTCCTCTCTGGGGCAAAAGGCCCAGGGAGAGATCAGAGCAGCTGATGGAAGTTCTGCCTGAGCCCGAAGTGCGGGACTGAACCCTGGGTGGAAAGGGCCCGATCCTGTGTTCACTGAAGCCGATAGGGAACGATTCCGCTCTAGCTTTCTCTAGACTCCTCTTTCCACGGACTCAGCAGCGTGCCAAGGCTTTTCTCAACCTCAGACACCAGCACAGCCCCGCTCCCAGCACTTGCTTGTTTATTTACATGTTATTTCCCCGGCTCCCCCTGAACGGGCGCAGCTGCTCCTTCCCAGTCGCTTCCCGAACAGACTGGCAGAAAGCTCTGCTCTGACTTTTTGTTCACACCTCGTGCCTGGCGTGACACAAACCCTTCGCCCTGCGGACAGAGTGCAGAGAGGTAAATAGCAAGAAGGACCTAACGAGTCCTTATTGTTACGGCCAGATCCCCTCAGGACCCCCAGTACAACCCCCTGCGGAGCCGACAGAGTAACCGAGAGCAGAGTTTGTGCCCGAGGACATCCCCAAACACACCAGCACGTCCACAAGGGAGAGCACGAGGAAGGTCCTTGCCACAGTCAAAGGAAGAGAGCAGGGCCCGATCCTGCTGCCATTGCAGTGGGTGGGAACATCAAACCCCTCCCCCTGCCTCGGCTCCTCTCTTCCTTTGCCTAAAGTTCGTCTTTGCTGCGCTGTAAAACTTTGCTTTCAAACAGCCGATGTGAAGAGTCTGCTCGCACCGATTCCTTCTGTCTGCTCCGTCCCCACCCCCCGTCGCCTCCCCCACGTGCTCCTCTCCCATCTCTCTGAATCAGATGCTTTGCCTGGGTTCCCCCCACCTCCCCTCCTATTGATAAACTACCAGTGGATGTCGTTGTTCTGTTCCTTGTGTGAGCGGAATGTCACTCCTTTAAGATGACCTCAAACTCAGCAGAAGCTGGGAACGTCATTCAGGCTCTCTGCAAGGCGCGGAGAGGGAGGCAGGGAAGGACAGAGCCCCGCCACTAGGGTGTTTTGGGTGGTTTTTTTCCTTTTTGGTCTGAGGATGGGAATGCTCTGGGCTCTTTGAACCACACACCGTTTAGCATCCAGCGCTTCCACTCCGCAAGCCAGGAGCGCTCGGCTGAGAGCTTGAAGACGAGCTGTGCCACCTTCCCCGGGAGCTCCAGAAATTTTACTTTTGCGCCTCAGGAGGAAAACCAAGCGAGCGAAGAAGGTAGCGTCCCACCTGTTGGTCTCCGACGGCCGCAGCTGCAGGGGGGTTAAAGCCACCGCCTTAGCGGCGGGGGTTAGTTTGGGAGAGGAGGCCAGGGTCGCTTTGCGCTTCTGGTCCAGCCAGGGTTTCTCTGCCTCCAGGCGCAAAGTTCTCCTTCCAAGCCGCCAGCTTCCCGCCGGGCTGCAGTCTGGCTTTCCTGGGCAGTGCCCTGGCACGGAGGGCGCTTCCCGTGCGCTGCCTGGGCAGCGATCCCGCTGGATGGGAAGCGCCCGGCTTGCAGAGCCGGTCCCCTGCAGAGCGGGCCGGGCTGCAGCCTCCCCACCCCGGCCCGCGTAGCGGAGCAATTGGGTTTGTGACCGCGGCTTCACCTCCCCGCTTCTCTCTCTCTCTGTGTTTGCCCCCAGGCTCCCCGGAGGAGGCGCCCGCAGGATGCCCGGGAAGTGCTGGCGGGTTCTGGTCACGCTGGTGTCGCTGTGGTGCCTGGCGGGCGGCGCGCGCGGCGGCTACGGCATGAGCATGTTCGCGGTGCAGACGGCGCAGCCCGACCCGTGCTACGACGAGAACGGCCACCCGCGGCGGTGCATCCCGGACTTCGTCAACTCCGCCTTCGGCAAGGAGGTGAAGGTGTCCAGCACCTGCGGCCGGCCGCCGGCCCGCTACTGCGTGGTGAGCGAGAAGGGCGAGGAGCGCGTGCGGACCTGCCACCTCTGCAACGCCTCGGAGCCGCGGCGGGCCCACCCGCCCGCCTTCCTCACCGACCTCAACAACCCGCACAACCTGACGTGCTGGCAGTCGGAGAACTTCGTGCAGCACCCGCACAACGTCACGCTCACCCTCTCGCTGGGCAAGAAGTTCGAGGTGACCTACGTGAGCCTGCAGTTCTGCTCGCCGCGCCCCGAGTCCATGGCCATCTACAAGTCCATGGACTACGGCCGCAGCTGGGTGCCCTTCCAGTTCTACTCGGCCCAGTGCCGCAAGATGTACGCCAAGCCCAGCCGCGCCGCCATCACCAAGCAGAACGAGCAGGAGGCCATCTGCACCGACTCCCACACCGACATGCGGCCGCTGGCCGGCGGCCTCATCGCCTTCAGCACCCTGGACGGCCGCCCCTCGGCCCACGACTTCGACAACTCGCCCGTGCTGCAGGACTGGGTCACGGCCACCGACATCAAGGTGGCCTTCAGCCGCCTCCACACCTTCGGCGACGAGAACGAGGACGACTCCGAGCTGGCCCGCGACTCCTACTTCTACGCCGTCTCCGACCTGCAGGTGGGCGGCCGCTGCAAGTGCAACGGCCACGCGTCGCGCTGCGTCCGCGACCGCGACGACAACCTGGTCTGCGACTGCAAACACAACACGGCCGGGCCCGAGTGCGACCGCTGCAAGCCCTTCCACTACGACCGGCCCTGGCAGCGGGCCACGGCCCGCGAGGCCAACGAGTGCGTGGGTAAGTCAAGCCCCCGGCAGGGGCCCGCGTGCGTGGGGAGGCGCGTGTGCCTGGCCGAAGGGATCCCGGGGAGCGCGGGACGCGTGGCGCGGGCCCCTGGCCTAGGGGAGCCTCGCGTGGATCCTTCCCTCCAGCCCGGAGATCTAGGAGGAGACGCTGCGCCGACCCTGGCCAAGCCCCCCCTGGGTGAACGTTGATCCCCCCCGCTCCCATGCCCAGTGCCGCTGATCGGTGCCCCGGGGGCTCGGGGAGACAGATCAGAGGGCTCCGCGTCGGCTCTCCCAAGCTGCCAGCGCAGGTGTTACATGGAGGAAATGCTCCGGCGGAGTCGGCTTTAGCGCCCCGCAAGCTGACGCGGTTGGGTCAGAGATGGCTGGGGAAAGCCCAGGCAGAAAGGCGCCTTGTCCAGTCTCACCGCGATCACATAACCCGCTGCAGCCGGGACAGGTCATGTCTCATGAGCTCTAGGTTGTGACACATCTCCCGGGCAAGGCCCCAACCCACGCTACACAGGTGCCTCACCATAAATTGTGGTGCAGAGGAGTGCGAGCCTGGGGAGCAATCGCATCGGTTAGTTCAGACTATACACGGACAAGCCTGACTGAAATGAATGGCGTTCAGACGTGCGCGAGGTTAGGACTGTTAGTAAATATTTAGCTAATGACAGCTCCAGAAGGGCAGGGTCACTTTCTAGTCCTGCCTAAATGTAAATAATTCCTCAGTTATGGGCCATCCAGGCGGCTTTTAAGGCAGACTGTTACAGCCTCGCTCAGAAGCCTCCAGATCATAAGCTGTGCATCAGAAACGTTTCAGTGGCTTTATAGCTCCAGAGAACTGACAGAGCTCTGGCAATGAGTCCTTCTGAGAACACACTAGGTGGTGTTTTCTCCAGCTGACTTTATATGAAATCAATTAAAGCAGCACCTCCCTCTGAAGATGTTGTCCCAGCCCTGTGAAGTGCCTTCAATTGATCCATGAATAGGAGAGAGCAAAGGAGGGTTTGTGTGGAGTTGATGAGTTTGTATCATTTCTGTCTCAGGCAGAAACACTGGCCAAGCCAATAATACTGTGGGTCTTTAATGAGGAACTTGAATGAGGACCAAGGCTGAAATGAGAAACAGCAGTGTGCTTGGGGGATGATTTATTTCACCAGGTCTGAGGCAAGAAATATGGATCCTGTTGGCTGTAAACAATTCCAATGATCTAGGTTATCATTCAAGAAAGATTCTTAGCGTATTTATAGGCAGTGCTGCAATATTCCCGCATGGGTCGTTCCTGAAAATGACAGGCAGGAGGATGCTGTGTGGTTGGTGGTGTGTAGCCGCATGTTCTCAGACAAGGCGCAGATATTCCTGGATCTGTTAGGAAGGCTTCACCCATCCCAGCTTTCCCTTTCCCTGTAAATGGTAATTTTGACATTCAAAAAGACAAGTGGGTGAGAAATTGGCAAGTATAAGATGGGCACAGATAGCTCATCAAACACCACTCAGAGGAACCCCTCCTCTCCTAGCCCATGACTTGCACAGCTCTTGCTGAAGTACCTCTCTCCTGGCCTGTAGCATGCCCTGCTGCCCCATTCTTGGGCTCCGGCACAACTTTGGCATGCACCTTATTCCTGATCTCCAACACCTCCTTATAGTCTGATCCTGAGTCTCCTGCCTCCAGCTCTGGCAATGCTGATATGCAGCACTCCCTTGTCCTGAGTCCCCCACATCTCTGCCAATGCACCTTAGTCCTGTCCCACAGCAAACCACCTCCCATTCTTGTCCCGAGGCACCTTCCCCCAGCTTCGCCCATTCACCTGCATTCTAACCTGCAGGAATTTTCACTTTTGCCCCTCACTCCCAGCATTGTCAGTAAACTTCTAATCTAACCTACAACTCCCTCCCCTCCAGTCATGGTCCCATACTCCACATCCTAGTAATACATCTTAAAGTTGATCTGTAGTAACCCTATTCTACAGGGCTGATGAGAAAGAAAGAAAAAAAAAGAGAGGCTTCAGCATTTGTTTTTGTTCTGCACTGTGCTAAAAATCTCAGAGAGAGCAAGAGTGAGTGAGACCCACTCCAAAATAGCCCCGTGGTTTGGACACTCACCTAAAATGTGAGAGACCCAAGTAAAAGCCCTAGCGCCTGGGCCATGGCTTTTCTGTGGTGGATCCCTCTCTCTCTTGTACATTTCCATGAAAAGTTTCAGTTGCGATGAATCAGCATTTTCCTATGAAAAATCCCCAGCCAGTTCTACCATTCTAGTCTTTGGGGTCTTCTAGCCAGAGACTTAAAGTCATGTCACACACTGGTAGTGCTGCGGTATGAAAACTTGCCCACCAGAGATTAAACTGAGACTCAGCTATAACTCATTTTTACTTGTCATCTAAGCCACATTCCAAGACTAGTTAACATATAACAATACTCACTTATAAAATGCTGCAGCAGCATCACATGTTTTTTAGCACTTGCATATCTTGAGTAGAGTCTCAACTGGTGTAAATCGGAATCGCTTTGCTGAAGTCAGTGGAGCTATGCTGATTTACGCTAGCTGAGGACCTCTTTTATTAAAAGTGCCTTAATGCTCTATTATTTATTTAGGCGGCAAATTTTAGCCATTGATGGTACATAAGTCTCTGGTCTTCCTTGCACCGGTTTTCCACCACTGTGACTCCATTTACATTGATGGCGTTCCTCTGGGGTTACACCACCGTAAACAGAATCTAGCCCTTGGAGGGAAACTTTTTCTGAGTGCCTCTATCATTTGTGAATACTTAATCGCATTATTTACAAAGAAAGTATATATCACTTGTTCTGTCATCCAAAATATTCCGCTCCAGCGATAAGAATAACATTGTGCAGCATCTTCGAACAGTTTGTTTTTACTTTGCTTAAATCATAATCAGATGTGACTTTGAAAGTATTTAATTTCTGTGTCTTCCTCTTGAACACCAAGAATAATAACAAAGAAAAATACTGGCAATGCACAGGGTTATTTGGCTAACTAAGGCTTCTTCCTTTAGAAAATTAATACAGCTAAAATACTTCAAGATTCATACAAAATGCAGACATATGTGCTTTGCAAAACCTTTACTAAACCTTAGCTCCATATACATGTAAATTCTACATTTTAGTAGAATTCTACTCTGCCAACATACACACGTTGTCTCTCTTCAGATAGATAGATAGATAAAGAAGAGATTAGTCCAGTTTTAAATGGAAAGCACAACATAGTCTTAATTGTGGAGCAGTTACCGATGTATGTGTGTATACAATAAAAAAAATACTCATGGATGTAGGAAAGCTAGATTATTCTCTTCAGTGAAACTTAGAATTTCTTCCAGAAATAATCCTAAACAGCATGAAAGAGAAAAATATAATATTTCAGGGTTGGTGACACTCAGCAGAATACAGGAAATCTTTCATTCAACCATGCATTAGATCTTCGACTGGGGTAACTCAGCAGAGTTCTGTTAAAGTCCATTGAACTGTGCCTATTTACACCATCTGAGGATGTAGTCCAATGTGTGTATGTAGGTATAGGTAATCTATACACATGTGTGTGTGATCTGAAATAGTGGTGGTACTGATCTTTCTTTTAATGGATATTCTATTCCGGATGAGTTGAGGCTTGTGGAAGGGGTATTGACGATCCCTGTGAATTTTTAGGCTCCATTGGTTTTCACAGACTGAAGATATATTTCATAAATGAGTGACTGGGGTTTTAATAACCTTCCTATGAAATTTAGAACTTCCTATGTGCCACTTCAGCATTGTTTTTTTGCTGAAAATAATTATTAAAAATAAATCACACAAGACAAATGCTCCAAGATCTTCCCAAGTCTGCGGCTGGGCTATAGTTTATGAAAACTAGTTCTGGAACCGAAACCACGGATTTGCATAACACAGCTGTAATTTAAACCCCACACCAAAGATGGATGTGGGAAATGAGCTCCTTAGTGCCCTATAGCTCAGTTTGTCTGTTGGTATTGTGTACCTGTGATACAATGATAATAATGACACAAACAGAGCTGTGTGAGTGTGGTCTTTATTTGACTTTTCTCTCAGCTGCAGGAGTCAAATACTTTGCTGCTGAAGATAATTCTATAGAGTATATTGGAATAGCTTTGATGCAGAATAATATTAGTGTTTAATTCTCACTGTGGAAGTTAATGGAATCCTGGGTCACAGGAGTACTAGGAAGATTAAATACACAGGAGAGGAATGACTACAAAGGGAAAGGTTTGTCTCTTTACCCTGAACATGCTCATTACACAAAATCCTTGGGTTTTATACTTACAATTTCTACTCTGGTGTAAAAAGTGGCTTATTGGCATTAACCTGTTTGAGGACACCAAATCCCAAGTCTTCAAAGGAGGTGGTAAAAACAATCCCTGAGGGCCTGATTCTGATCCCACTCACATCTGTGTAAATCTTGAGTAGCTCCAGTGAAGTACATGGAATGTCTAGGGTATAGAAGTGGTCAAAGGGAGCGGAGCCCAGATTCACCTATACTCTGACTGCTTTGTCCCACTGTCACAACATCTGATCTCTTTTCTGACCAGTTAAACTGGGTTAATGGCTGTTTTCTGTCACTGGCACAGCACACAGCAGCCAGAGCATGCTGGCAAATCTAGACCTATGTCTTTAAAAAACTAGAATGATATAAAATTAATACAATAGACATTATGTGGATTAAAAACTGGCTAACTGATAAGTCTCAAAATGTAATTGTAAATGGGAATTGTCATTGAGTGAGTGTGTTTCCAGTGGGGTCCCACAGAGATCAGTTCTTGGCTTTACACCATTTCACATTTTTATCAATAAGCTGGAAGAAAACATGAAATCATCACTGATAACGTTTACAGATGACACACAAACTGTGGGCATGGTAAATAATGATGAAGACATGTCACTGATTCAGAGCAATCTGGATTGCTTAGTAAACTAGGTGCAAGCGAACAATATGCATTTTAATATGGCTAAATATAAATGTATACCACTATGAACAGAGGATGTCAGGCATACTTACAGGATGGGGGACTTTATCCTTGGAAACAGGGTCTGTGAAAAAGATTTGGGGGTCATGGTGGATAATCAGCTGAGCATGAGCTCCCAATATGATATTGTGGCCCAAAGAAATACTGCAATCCTGGGATGCATGAAGAGGGGAATCTCAAATGGGAGAGGTTATTTTATCTCCATATTTGGCACTGATGTGACCACTGCTGGAATACTGTGTCAAGTTCTGGTGCCCACAATTTAAGGAGGATGCTGATAAATTTGGGAGAGTACAGAAAAGAGCTATGTGAATGATTAAAGGATTAGAAAACGTGACTTATAGTGATAGACTCAAGGAGCTCAATCTGTGTCACTTAGAGAGACAGCCAAGGGGTGACTTGATTGCAGTCTATAAGTATCTACATGGAGAACAAATATTTAATAACGGGATCTTCAGTCTAGGAGAGAAAGGTCTAACGTGAGCCAGTGGCTGAAAGCTGAAGCTAGACAATTCTGACTGGACATAAGGTGTAAATATTTAACGCTGAGTGTAATTAACCATTGGAACAATTTACCAGTGGTTGTAGTGGAGTCTTCATCACTGAAAGTTTTTAAATCAAGAGGGGATTTTTTTCTAACAGATTTGCTCTAGGAATTATTTTGTGGAATTTCTCTGTCCTGTGTTATACAGGAGGTTGGACTAGATGATCACAATGGTCTCTTTTGGCCTTGAAAATCTGAGGGCTACAGCGAAGCATGGTCTAGTTCCTCCTCTTATTGTAAAATGAGATTTCTTTGGTTTTGTGCTCTGTGCATGGTGTGAAACCCCAAACACTATGGAGTTCTGAATAACTTTCATTTTTAACAAGAGTAATGACCAGCATCGAAATAACCGGGTAGATTAAAGACTCGCAGCAATGAAGGAGTTAACAGGTGCAACATGATTAGCCAGTGGGTCTCCATGGGAAATAGCATCTCCAAGTCCCTAGTGTGAAGCTAGTAAGTGCTGTTTAAATGTGTAAACAGTATAGAGCTGTCATTTTTCTCAGTTAGCCTATAACATCTGGAGCAGAGCCACTGCTGTGATTCCCATTAACACCTAGTGACCAGGATCCTCCAGCTAGTCACATAAACAATATACCAGGCTTGCCACAAGCTAAAGAGAGCCCTTTTCCGCCATGCTGCACTGCCTTTGTCATGCCAGAGCTGCCATTTCAATAAGCCAGTTTCTTTCCTTTGGTCTCCCTGAGTATTTTACTTCTTAAAAGCAATCACCCAAACTTCGCTCTGGCCTAAGGCCAAAGGTAAAAGAAGACACAGAAGAAGATGCTTTAAAATGTGTATTCCCAGTGTGGCTGTTGGAAAGACTGTGAAAATCATCTCTCCTTCTTGGGGAATGCCAGCCTTTCTCACCACAGCTGGTACCTATTTTTTCCCTTTAAGACAAGCTATGTTTTTTATTAAGTGAATGTATATTTTGGGATTAACTCAAGATCACATCCTTAATAGTCTTATATGTTTACACTTCAAAAAGTCCACTTGATTTGATTTTCTTCCCTGTCATCATGATAATTTCTTTCTATGTCTGTTGTACAATATACAATCACCACATTACATTGCTCTATGGGTCTAATTTATAGTTACATGAATCCCAAATAGCTTTCTTACCCATAAGAAACATCCCCAAAACTAACCACTTTCCATGAATACTGCTCTTTAATCAAAGATTCTCAAAGCATTTTTATAAACATTTGTTAGGAACATAGGAATTGCCGTATCAGAGCATTGGTTCATCTAGTCCAATGTCCTGTCTCTGAAAATGGCCAGTATTAAATGCTTCAGAGTAAGGTGCAAGAAACCCCGTAGAAGATAATTAGAGAATAATCTGCTCCCTATGCATCTCATGAAGTGAGCTGTAGCCCATGAAAGCTTATGCTCAAATAAATTTGCTAGTCTCAAAGGTGCCACAAGTACTCCTGTTCTTTCTGCTCCCTAGCGTAAATTTCACTCCTAACTAAGATCACACCACTGTAAGGTAGATGAGTGCTATTGTCCTTATTTTAGAGATTGGTAAATAGTCACTGGGATATGAAATGACTTGTTCAAGATGAGAGACAGGGTGGGTGAGGTAATATCTTCTACCGGACCAACTCCTGTTGGTGAGAGAGACAAGCTTTGGAGCTACACAGAGTTCTCTGTCAAGTCTGGGAAACACAGGCTATGTCTACACTGCACCCTTTACAACGGTGCAACTGTGCTGCTACAGCCACGCTGTTGTAAGGTACACAGTGTAGCCGCTCTTTGTCGCCAGGAGAGAGCTCTCCTTAGGACACAATAAAACCACCCTCAACGAGGGGCAGTAGCTTCATCAATGGGAGCACGGCTCCCATCAACAAAGTGCTGGCCACCCCGGTGCTTTTCATGGTTAAAACTTTTGTCATTCAAAGGGGGTGTTTTTTCATACCCCTGCGCGACAAAAGTTTTAACCACAAAATGCAGTCTAGACATAGCCTTGCTCAGAGTGTCACAGCCAACTACAAGGTGGGACAGATTGTTTAGCATAAGTAGTTAACACATATTTCAAGGGACCTTTCAAGGTGAAGTGGCCCATTAACACCCCTTCTGGGTAAATGTCGTCACTCATTCCTTCCTCCGTGAAAGCAACGGCAGACAATCATTTCGCGCCCTTTTCCCCTGGATTGCCCTGGCAGACGCCATAGCATGGCAACTATGGAGCCTGTTTTGCCTTTTGTCACTGTCACCGTATGTGTACTGGATGCCGCTGACAGAGTCGGTTCTGCAGCGCTACACAGCAGCATTCATTTGCCTTTGCAAGGTAGCAGAGACGGTTATCAGTCGTTCTGTACCATCTGCTGTGCCATTGTAAATTGGCGATGAGATGACAGTTATCAGTCGTTCTGTACCGTCTGCTGCTGTCATGGGCGCTCCTGGCTGACCTTCGCTGAGGTCGGCCGGGGGCGCAAAGACAAAAATGAGAATGACCCCCCGGGTCATTCCCTCCTTTATGTTGTATCTAAAATAGAGTCAGTCCTGCCTTGAATATGGGGCAAGTGTACTAGAGATCCAGTGTACCAGACAGCACAGCCACTCTGTGTCAGACCCTGCAGAAATGATGAGCTGCATGCCATTCTAGGGTGTGCCCTTGCAACAACCCCACCTGTTGCTTCCCTCCTCCCCCAACCCTCCTGGGCTACCATTGTAGGGTCCCCCCATTTGTGTGATGAAGTAATAAAGAATGCAGGAATAAGAAACACTAACTTTTTAGTGAGATAAAATGGGGAGGCAGCCTCCAGCTGCTATGATAGTTCAGGCAGGACATTAAACGGTGTAGGGGAGAGGAGCTCAGCATCCCGCTGCTATGATAGTCCAGGCAGTACAGAATCTTTTCTTTAGACATGAAAGGGGGAGGGCTGATGGAGCTCAGCCCCCAGTTGCTATGATGAAGACGGTTACCAGCCGTTCTGTACCATCTGCCGGGAATAACCGGGAGTCATTCCTATTTTTACCCAGGCGCCCCCGGCCGACCTCATCTGAGGCCAGCCAGGAGCACTCACGGGATGATGACAAGGACGGCTACCAGTCCTTCTGCACTGTACCATCTGCCACCAGGGAAGGGAGGGGAGAGGATGCTATTGTTCAGTGCCGCAGCACCGCGTCTACCAGCAGCATGCAGTAGACGTACGGTGACATTGAAAAAAAGTCAAGAAACAATTTTTTTCCCTTTTCTTTCACAGGGGGGAGGGGGGGATAAATTGACGAGATATACCCTGAACCACCCCGGACAATGTGTTTGACCCTACAGGCATTGGGAGCTCAGCCAAGAATGCAAATACTTTTCGGAGACTGCGGGGACTGTGGGATAGCTGGAGTCCTCAGTCCCCCCTCCCTTCCTCCATGAGCGTCCATTTGATTCCTTGGCTTTCTGTTATGCTTGTCACACAGCACTGTGCTGTGGACTCTGTATCATAGTCTGGAGATTTTTTTCAAATGCGTTGGCATTTCATTTTCTGTAATGGAGCTGTGACAGAACAGATTTGTCTCCCTGTACAGCAATCAGATCTAGTATCTCCCGTACAGTCCATGCTGGAGCTCTTTTTGGATTTGGGACTGCATCGCCACCCGTGCTGATCAGAGCTCCACGCTGGGCAAACAGGAAATGCAATTCAAAAGTTTGCGGGGCTTTTCCTGTCTACCTGGCCAGTGCATCCGAGTTCAGATTGCTTTCCAGAGCGGCCACAGTGGTGCACTGTGGGATACCGCCCAGAGGCCAATACCATCGATTTGCGGCCACATTAACCCTACTCCGATATGGTAATACCGATTTCAACGCTACTCCTCTTGTTGGGGAGGAGTACAGAAACCGGTTTTAAGAGCTCTTTATATCGATATAAAGGGCCTCGTTGTGTGGACGGGTGCAGGGTTAAATTGGTTTAATGCTACTAAAATCGGTTAAAACGCATAGTGTAGACCAGGCCTGAGTAAGTGCTTGTCTACACTTAAGCCCGGTCTACACTGGAAAATTAGGGCAAGTCTACATTACAGACCTACACTGGTATAACTAGGTCATTCAAGGATGTGAAAAGTCACACCGCTGAGCAATGTAATTATACTGACCATGTAGAGCTTCTTGGGGAGGTGAAATTCCTACACTGATGGGAGAATGCCTCTCCATTCTGTGTTGGTGTAAGTAGTGTCCACATTGAAGCATCACAGTGCCATAGTGTAGACAAGCCCTAGGTTTCCCAGACCTGTAGAAGAGCTCTGTGTAAGCTCAAAAGCTTGTCTCTCTCACCAACGGAAACTGGTCCAATAAAAGATATTACGTCCCCCACCTTGTCCCTCTAATATCCTGGGACTGACACGACCACAACAACCTTGCTTAGGAAGACACACAGACAAGATGACAGGAAGCCCTTGATTCAGTCCTGACTCCCAATTATGTGCTTCACCACTACAGAGAACACTTAAAATATAGCTCAATCTTACAACTCGCACAAGTCCTTACTCACAAGAATAGTTCCATTGACTGCAGTGGGATTACCTGTGTGAGTAAGACCTATTTGCCTGAGTAAGAGGGCCCAATACATTTGAACTGGTAATACTTCCTGGAAATTCCCTAGCACGGTAGTTCACAAACTTTTTTTTTCACGGACTACTTGAAAATTGATGAGGGTCTTGGCAGACCATTTAATGATATTTCCAAATGTTGTTTGTACCATTAGCTAACTATTGTAAAACGCTTTGGATAAAAGCACTATATAAAAAACCTCATAATAATAATTAACATTTTTTTGTTCTACAAATAAAAGCACACAACTCATATTTTAATATCATAAGAACATATCAGTAGTCTTACCTTTCTAATGCAATGGATGTGCCCTCTCTCCCCCACCACGGCAGCTCTCCCTCTCTCCCTTACCACGGCAGCCCCCGAGCTGGGGCTGGGAAGGAGGGCGGTCTCTCCCCCACCACACCATCACAGAGTTGAGGCTGGGAAGGAGGGCTGTATCTCCCCGGAAGCCGCAGCCCTGGAGCTGGAGAAAGTCGCCTCTTTCTCTGGCTGCTGCAGCCCTGCATATCCCAAATTCCTCCCATTCCCTCTTCTCAGCCCACTGCCCCCTCCCACCAACCCCTTATTCCCCCCAAGGCCACCACTTCACCTTACATGTGCATCTTCTCCAGGGTCCAGGCACCTAATTAGGTGGGTGGCCCTTCATTTTCTCATGTGCAGCCGCCCAGGTGCACACCTTAGAGGGAACTATCCATGGACCACAGTTTGAGAACCTCTGCCCTAGCACATTCAGCCATTCCAGGAATCAATATAACACTCACCTTCTTTTCTTGTTCCAAATTAGCCTGTGAGAAAGAGGAAATGAGTGTGTATTTCTGATGAATCTCATGGAGTTCATGCCAGAAACCACTGTGTATTGGGCTTAAATTTGTTTTAATAATTCTATTGGAGGATTCTTCAGAAAACACCACTTCTCTTAGGCCATGTCTACACTACAAAATTAAGTCAACCTAACATACGTCAGCATACAGCTGCTGCAGTAATTACATTGTTTGTATATGTCTTCACTTTGCTCCGTGTGTCAGAAGTGTGCGTCCTCACCAGGAGCACTTGTATTGATTGTACTGTCAGGGTGGGTCAATGTGGAATGGCTCCTGTAACAGTCGACATAATCAACTCAGTGTCTACATTGACATTGACTTTGTGCCACTCATGGAGGTGGAGTTACTAAGTTGGCGTCGTGGGGCAGTTACATTGGCAGGAGCAAAATTTACCTGTAGACACTTCCATAGTTAGGTCAGCATAAGCTGTCTTGCACGAACCTAACTCTGTAGTGTAGAGCAGATCTTAGACCTTAAATTTCTGAGTTACACACCAGTTCATCTTTTCCAACAAATGCCCTACACTTACAGGAAGCAAGTGCTTTGGAAGGGTAAAAGTGCTATAAACCAACATTTCAAAGTGGGATTATGTATTTCAGTTTGTAGAGCACCCTAGGTACTGTATGTATTAGAATACACCAGTTCTAAATAAAATCCCCTACCAAACACAACAAAACAAACAAACTGCCCTGCCACGACTATACAGCTTGGAATAATCACCCATAGATAACAATCATAATAAACCTATTCAGCCACCACCGACTTCCCAGCAATCCTCATCCCATTCTCAGCAGCAGGCTCATGATCAAAAGCCAGAGAGCAAAGATGGGAATTGCAACATGCATTGAAGGGTAACAAACCCGGATTTAGGCAGACAGAGGTTGGGAACAAAAGGTGAAAAAGTCAGCAGACATAGAGTGATACTTCCTGCTTCACTCTGAAATCTTCTTCAGTAGATGGAGAGGGTGAAATCCCTCCCAGGAGCAGTGTTCAGAATGCCAGGTTCCCAGCCATGCTGCCCTTATTGAAACCTGAATTAGCCGGAAGTCAGTTTTGTTATTACTGGACTGGTCAGACATCTTCCACTGGAACATTTTTGTCTCCTTTGATAGAGAATTGGGTTCTCAACTAAATGAAAATTTTCACAGAAAGTATCTGCTTTCCTTGAAAATTTTCAATTTTTCATCAGAAAACCTGAAAAACAGGTTTTTTTGGGCCAAAAACTAAAAAAAATTCAGTTGAAAAGCCTCAAATGTTTCCATTTTTGGTATTGTTTAGCTGGAAAAAAATAAATTTTCAGGCTTTTGGCTTTTTGATGAAAAGTCAAAATATTCCCTGGGGGAAAAAAAACACTTTTTCTGACCAGTTCTAATTCTTATTTATTATTTCATGGGGCCCACCAGTGTATTCGAATCTTCAAATGGAAAAGACAGGTCTTGGGCCCAAAGAGCTTATCATCTAAGGATCCAATTCTGCAAAGGGATCCACACACCTAAACCCTTTCACCCTTTTGGAGTCCCATCAAACATCAGTGGAAATCCCTTCAGATCTGATCTACGCATGTGGACCTCTTTGCAGAATCAGGGCTTAAAGGATGGATGTGGTGCAGAAGTGAGACGATAACATACTCCAGAAAGAGGAGGGTGAGTGAGAAAAGACATGGCTTGGAGGTATATTATTGTTGTTAAATATACAGCCTGGTGAATTCAAATAGGATATTTTTTAACAGTGTTTTAAAGTGATTCAAGCGACACAGTCCTGACTCAGTACAGACTTGGACTCAGTGGTTTGTTTACTATTGCAGAGGGTATACCAAGGTGCTAGTAGTTAGTTACATAATATTTCTGTGTGGCGCTCCCCTCTCAACCTTGTTTCTTCAGGTTATCATCTGCTCTGCATTGAAGAATAGCTCTGTGTAGCATGAAAGTTTGTCTCTTTCACCAACAGAAGTTGGTCCAATAAAAGATATTCTGTGGCCCACCTAGTCTCTCTAATATCCTGGGACCAACACAGCTACAACAACACTGCTAATTACACTATTTGATCAGTTCCATTCCTGTCAGCTTCTGGCCAATCCAAGCCAATTGCATGCCAGCCCAAACTCTTATTTATAAAGCATCCAAGTCCTTTATAGCGGGAAGGGGCCAGTGAAAAAATCCACCAGTGAAATGGCTTCTGAGTTCAAATATTTGCTAGACCAGGAGTAGGCAAACTATGGCATGAGTACCGAAGACGGCACGTGAGCTGATTTTCAGTGGCACTCACACTGCCCAGGTCCTGGCCACCGGTCCAGGGAGCGCTGCATTTTAATTTAATTTTAAATGAAGCTTATTAAACATTTCAAAAACCTTATTTACTTTATATACAACAATAGTTTAATTATATATTATAGACTTTGTAGGGAGGTGACCACCCGCTCCAGCCTGGAAGGGGTTGGAAAAGCCTTGCCAAGGGCAAGTTAAAACCCTGGCTGATTGGGGGAAGTGGCTGCAGCTGGGGCCATGCCCCAAACTGAGCAACAGGGCCTTATAAGAAGGTCAGGGAAGCCAGGAGCAAATGGTCTCTCTCTGTTTGTAGAGGGAGATGGGCTTGGTTGCAGGGACCTGAGCAGAGTACCTGAATGAAGCAGGGCTGGGAACAGGCTGAGGAGCTGGGGAGCTCTAGTCTAGAAAGCCCCAGGCTGCGGCCTAGCAGAAGGCCAATGGGTATTAGGGGTTACAGAGGGCAGCCCAGGGGTAGGCCAAGGCAGCAGGTCCAAACCCTCCTTGCCAATGATGACTAGGCTGATACTGCAGTCTACCCCAGGCTGTGGGGCTAGACGATGACTGGCAATAGCTTTATACTGAGGGGAGGTGGGAATAGTGGGTGGGGGTTCCCTGGGGAGGGGAGACCCAGAGAGAAAGGGGTTACTGCCACGGGGCAGCACCCCATATAAAAGGGCACTGGGTCCAGGGAGGGACACGGGGGCCAGAGGACAGGCAGATCACCAGCCTGCAGAGAGTGCTCTGGAGCTGGAATGAGCTAATTCCCAGAAGTAACCAGCAGGAGGCACCGCAGGGGTGAGTCTGCTCCTCTACAGACTTATAGAAAGAGACCTTCTAAAAACGTTAAAATGTATTACCGGCACGCAAAACCTTAAATTAGAATGAAGAAATGAAGACTTGGCACACCACTTCTGAAAGGCTGCCAACCCCTGTGCTAGACCATGGTAACGCTTTCGAAAGAGGCCAGGGAATCTTGCCTGTACTTTTAACAGATTTAGTAGCATCAGTAAATTAGAGCCACTAGTTTGCTCTGTAACTTTTCACTAAATTTTTTAGTGCTAGAGATAAGAACTACTGTAAAAAACTTTTAAAACTCCCATTAAAATGAATAAAATTCCTTCATGGTTGCCTTGGATATGGGAAACACGATTAGATAAATATATATTCTGCATTGTATTGAGCGAGCACTTTGAATGTGACCTCTGTAATTTGTTCCCATACCATTGGCTTAATCTATGGGGCCAGGGCGTGAGATGAAGTAAGCACCTGCATGTCTTTCTGACGTCAATGGCACTTGCAGGTGCCCTGTGCCTCTCAGATTTTGGCTCTATATTTTTGTTCGCCTAGAAAATGTTTAACAATAACAACTGCAATCACAGTGTGAAAAGGGAAACATATTGTTTTTTCAGCTACAGGAGCTGGCACAAGATGCACATTAAGTCTCTCCTTGCATTAGGCCAGAGATAGCTTGTTTGCCACAGTAGCCTTTTCCCATGCCTGAGTTGTATCTTACAGTTAGATGTGAGAACAGTCTGCTGGTAATGATGTTCCTTAGTTAAAGGGAAACTACAGCTCAGGCTTACTGGATGAGGGGTGACTGATAAACTCTTGTAAAACTGTAAATGCAAAATCCTACCATTGAACAACTTCCTCTCCAGTGAACCTGGGGCTGGACTTTAGTATTGCAGTTGTTGCTGCTAGGAAAAAGTTTTCAGGGCAAACCAAGTAGAAAAACTATTCTGAGACAGATCCTTAGCTTGTGTCACTCAGCCTAGCCCCATTGAATTCAACAGAGTTCCATTGATTGACACCCGCTGAGGATCTGGCTGTAATTCTACACACGCATTTGAGGTCTGTTGTATTTTTCCCCAAGGAGTTCCCGAGTGCTTTATTAAACCCTGAGGTACCCTTCATTTTAACTAGCTTCAATCTTCCTGCCCTCAAAGCTTCATGTCACAGTCTCCATTATTCCAGTGCCTAAAATGTAATGAAAGAGGTGCCAGGCCTCAAGCATTCATAACTGATGCAGCAAGCCCAGAGGTGCCAGGGCTGTGAACTGCCAAGCTCAGAGGTTCCGGGGCTGTGAACTACCAGGCCCAGAGATCTCAGGGCTGTGAACTGCCAAGCCTAGAGGTGCCGTGGCTCAGCCCTGGCACAAATGAAGCACTGCATTCTTCCCATCAACATTTCTCTTCAATGAGCCTGAGGGGATGCAGTTGAGCAGCAGAAGACCATCTCTCCCAGCCCCTGTGGGTCAAGGAGTGAGAAGCTGAGACTGGCAATTGAGTCCAAGTCAGGCCTGCGGCAACCCATGATGCTATTCCACAGGCCATTGCACCAACCCCACAACCCATGCTGGCCTGGAAAATGTGTGCAGATGCCTGCCTGGCAATGAGGAACAGTACTTTGGAGATAAATAACTAAATGTGTTATAATCAACTTGCCAATTCAAATGCATGATTCTTGCGATTATTTATAGAAAACCTGCTACATGAAAAATATTCTCATTTATCAATGAGGAGATAAGAAGCAGGGATGGGAAAATAAAGGTTAAACATTCGACTAAACTTTATAATAACTCAGAGGACAGTTCAGCAATGGAACAAATAGCTTAGAATAAAATTCTTCTGTCTCAGTGAAACCACTAACGTGTCTAATTTTTTCTGAACTTGAAGCTCGTGAGGTTCTGGGGACCAGGGCCACTGCAACTGTATTTATTTACTACATGCACATAGGGAGCCCATCATGGTGGTATCTGGGCACATTTGACATGCCCTAATACAATTACAGTTAATATTGGGTCTATTCATATCTCCCAGTATGAGCAGAAGACAGACCATGCTTTCCTCAGCACTGAAGACAAGGAGCCAGATCCTCAGCTGGCGTATCTGAGCATAGTTCCTTTGCCTTCAGTGGAGCTACACCAGTTGACACCAGCTGAAGATCTGGCTCACAGAGTGAAGAGAGTCTTAGTCAGTGAGATGAGTGGCTCCAGGATTTCATGCTGAAATTCATGGGAAGCAAATCTGAGGGGGATTTGCATAGCTCTGGAGCCCCTTCTGAGCCAGTGGATTCTGTGGTGCTGTGATCTAAGTATGCCAGCCTCTATATATGGGCCTGAATTTGGTATTTTTGTATTAGTGTAGACAATGTTCTCAAATCAAATTGGGCAAAGACCCAACATCCAAAGTGTTGTATTTCCTTACCCTTCACCTCATCTTTTCTTACCTTTACCTGAGTTTTACCCTCATTCAATCTTAGAGGCAGTGTGGGCTGGTGTATAGAGCACTGGACTAGGACTCGGTGTGCCACTAGCCTCTTGGGTGACCTTAGGCAAGTCACTCCATCTCCCAATGCCTCGGTTTCCCCTATGTAAAATGGGGCTTATGATACTGATCTCCTTTGCAAAGCACTTTGAGATGTACTGATGATAAACTCTCTATATAAAAGCTAGGGATGATTAGTGCAGAGGCTAATGTTTCATACACATGGATTGGAGCAGAAGCCAGAGCTGGTACTTGTCATGAAGGGGTTTGGATGCTGTCATCAAACAGCCGCACAGATAATCATTTGGTTGGGGGCAGGGTCTGTTACACTCATTCTTCAGCACAGTAGCCCATGGAGGAGAAATGAGAAAGAGGAGGAAGGGGTAGCTCAGTGGTTTGAGCATTGGCCTGCTAAACCCAGGGTTGTGAGTTCAATCCTTGAGGGGGCCATTTGGGGATTGGTCCTGCTTTGAGCAGGGGGTTGGACTAGATGATCTCCTGAGGTCCCTTCCAACCTTAATAATCTATGATTCTATGAAAGAAGCTGTGAAGAAATGGCCATGCAAATCTCCAGGAAGTCAGAAGCAGTACTGCAGCCTGGGCATTCATCCCGCTCGTTGGTGGCTATCACATGCAGGTGGAAGCTTTGAAGCAGCTGTTTTTCCCTGTGATGAGTGGAGACACATGCACTCTACTAACCACAGACCCTTGAAGCAGGATTTTCAAGCTGTCTTTGCAGACATTCTTATCCTGTCTGAGAGCAGCACATCAGTGTGGTGCTTGAAATAACAGCATTTATATACAAATGCCATAAAACAAAGACAGGGCTAGTAGCATAGGGCCTACTTTTCAGAAATGATGAAAGCCCACAGATCTTATTGCCTTCTGTAGGAATTGTGGGTGCTCATCAACTCTGGAAATCAACCTCTTCCCCCTTTCTGTGCCTCAGTTTACCCATCTGTGATGGGGGGAGGGCAATTCAATACCATCTCTTGTACAGTGCTGTGGAGCATGGGTGAAAAGTGCTGTTTATTATTACTATACCTATGTGTTCAATATGAGTTTTTCCAGGAGTGTGGTCAGTGATGCAGTCAAATGAGCTACATAGAGTAACAGCAAAGCCTCTGGCTGGGATGGTCTACAGGAATTGTACTTCAGAATCAAGTCCATGTAGGAGAATTTGTTGCAGAAGAAGGGTTTGATCCCAAGCAATACTGAGCACGCATAGTTTCGATTAACTTCCAAGTTCTCAACACCCCTTAGGATCAGGCCCTAAATCCTGGGACAGTCTAAGGCAGGTTCATTCTGCCCCATGAGGTGTGGACGGTATAATAGGTATGGATGGTATTGATGGGAAGGACCAGATGGGAAGCAGTATCCATAGAAGTATGGGCCTATAAGTTGCTAGCTTTGCTGATTGTAGTCTCACAAGTGAGCCTTGCATTGGGGGAGCTTTCTCACAGTCTTTTATTCTCGGGAAGCTTAAAGTTAAACTGGTTTTCAACAAAAAGGTTTTACACAAACAAAACCAGCACAGTTAGGCTAAAACAAAACCAGCCTTGGAGGTTTGCCTTCTCTTTAGCTTGTCCACTGCTAAGCTTGTCCACTGCTTGACCTCTGCCCTCCTCTCTCTGGGCCAAAGCATGACATCCTTATTCTGTCCTTACTGATACAAACTCCCACTGGCTACCAGGGAAGTTCAGCCTGTGAGAAGACTGAGCAAGATCTGATCTTTGGTGATTATCAGTGATCCTGCTTTGAAAAAAGCCTCTGGAGTTTAGGCTCTTATCTCTTGACTGGTTTCCCAGTGATACCGAGGTTTCTGGGTATATTATTTTCCCAAAGCACACTAACACTTTCTCCTTATGGCCACATGTGGGAAGCAAGAATTCCCAGCTGGGAACTAGCCCCCTCTTTGCCAGTTCTGGTACCCAGCACTGATTATTGAAGTGGGGAAGCACAAGCCTTACATCAGGACCATTGGAATAGTGTGAAATCTTCTCTGGTGTCTGTAAGGTTTTCTGTGAAAATGTGTGGCCAGCTTAGCCTTTCTGGTGCTATTGAATTGCAGAAATAAATGTGGAATGGCCCCATGTAGGGCATAGGGACACTCCAAAATGCAGTATTGTGTACTGGGATGTTGTCTAGGAAGCAATCACTGATGTGGCCTCATTTCTGCCTTCGGTGTAGTGTACGCCAACAAAAATACACCCAATCTCCCAAAGCCGACATCTCTCAGGCTTCCACACCTTAGATGAAGATCAGGACAGGAAACACTTATAAACTGTTGTTACTAATAATCATTACAATAGTGACAAACATTTATTTGGTTCTTTAACACAATGAGTAAGTTCACTGCCCCAAAGAACTGACAGATCAGAGAGAATTTATGGTATGCTTGTTAATCAATTTTAAGATTAATTTTATGCATATTTATTAAACTCATTAAAACATCTTTCCCTTTCTAGGTAGGTGTAGAAAGACGAAGCTGTATTATCTAGGAGAAAATGATAAGGGTTAGCAATCCCCAAGCCTCAACCACAGTCCGGAAAGAACATACTGTGATAGCGCATAAATCGTTCAACATCAGGGTGTTACCTTTTCCTCTGAAAAATCCACCACTGACATGTGACAAGCAGAAGCTGTGTCTAGTACAGCCCACTGTCCCTCTTTTGTGGGCCTCTCTGTTATAGCACTCTGACACAAGGCTTCTGCACTTTTCCCCCCACCCCTATGTTATTAAATCTCAGTATAAATGCTTGGCACCTCACAGGGTCTGGGTGTAGTCTTCCATACAAAAATGTCACAGCAGACCTGGAGACATTTTAAATACAGAGGCTCAAATTGGGCCTCCATTTACACTTACACAATCCCATTGTGGATAGTTCTCTGAAAACACCCACTCAATGTTCAGCGGCATTCAAAAAAGTGAACAAAATACTGGGAATAATTAAGAAAGGGATAGATAATAGGACAGAAAATATCATATTGCCTCTATATAAATTCATGGTATGCTCACATCTTGAATACTGTGTGCAGATCTCAAAAAAGATATATTGGAATTGAAAAAGGTTCAGAAAAGGGCAACAAAAATGATGAGTGGTATGGAATGGCTTCCGTATGAGGAGAGATTAATAAGCCTGGGACTTTTCAGCTTGGAAAAGAGACGACTAAGGGGAGATATGATTGAGGTCTATAAAATCATGACTGATATAGAGAAAGTAGATAAGGAAGTGTTGTTTACTACTTCTCATGACACAAGAACTAGGGGTCACCAAATGAACTTAATAGGCAACAGGTTTAAAACAAATAAAAGGAAGTATTTCTTCGCACAACACACAGTCAACCTGTGGAACTACTTGCCAGAGAATGTTGTGAGGGCCAAGACCATAACAGGATTCAAAAAAGAACTACATAAATTCATGGAGGATAGGTCCATCAACGGCTATTTGCCAGGATGGGCAGGAATGGTGTCCCTAGCCTATGTTTGCCAGAAGCTGGGAATGAGCAACAGGGGATGCATCATTTGATGATTACCTGTTCTGTTCATTACCTCTGAGGCACTTGGCACTGGCCACTGTTGGAAGACAGGATACTGGGCTAGATGGACCTTTGTTCTGACCTAGTAGGGCCATTCTTATGTTCTTATGTTCTATTTTTACCTGTGCTGTGTGGATGTGGCTGAGGGCAACATCTGGCTTTTTACCTGAGCTGCTTCCCAGCTGGCATGGAGGGTGCATCCAGCTGTCCGCTGACCATGTCCCTTTTCACCCATCCTCTCCTCCCTTCACATCAATAGCTTTTCAGCTTCACTCCCAGAGCATGCGCCAGTGTATTCTCGGGGTTGTTCTGAGGGTGGCCACGAAGGGTTCCTCATTGCTGTCTCAGCTTTGTTCCAACCAGGAGAAACCACTGGGCATACAACCATGCTTTTTCTGGCTCTGGCAAATCCCAGCTCATTGGTTATCTTTCTGATTGCCTAGACTTGGATACATCTGTTCTTAGGCTATAGCCTTTGGTGGGAGGAGGAAACCTGACAAACTCATGGGCTGTATCGGAACTGGCACCCAGAAAGCAAGGCCTAGCAGCCCTGGTGTAAGTGAGAAATCTGTCAAGATAAAGCCCTAAACTCCAGAAGCTTTTTAAAAGGAGGATCCCTGATAATCACAGAATATCCTAAGAGACAGTATAACCCACAAGCAGTTCATAAACTGTGGTTTCATTAGAGCCTACCCATAAAAAGCAGCATTTTTTGTTCTTTCTGTGGGCTGAAGAAGGACCTGAACCAAAACTCTGGAGCCGAACTCTGGCTCTCTACTCTGGGAAAGCTTTGGATCCATATCTGAAATTTGTGGCTCAGCCCTCTCTCTACTGATAGTCGCTGTTAACTTACAAACAGTGTTCTCAGAGCTTGGATGGCATCACTGGAGAGGCCAGTGAGCGAACACCAAAATACAAAAAGAGCAAAGTTTAATGTCAAAGTTTTCTAGGAAGGCATGGAAAATCACTGAGCCTTAAATGGGTAAGGGCACCATTGGAGGGCTAGGACTTTCACTTTCAAACTTTTTTTAAGGGCTATTGTTTATAATGGAATGTTAAAAATTAAGTCTATTCCCTTGTGCTTGACACAGTGATTGAGGCTGATGGGATAGCTCACTCCACCATTAAAAGCAGATGGCCTCACTAAGGCAGTCAGTAGATAGACGGAATTTAAGACCAGAAGGGATCTATTTGATCCTAACCTGCATAACATGATCCTAACCTGCATAACATAAGCCAAAGAGGCATCCTCAGGGCCAGATTGTGACCATATGATTGACCCTGAGCAAGTGGCAGTGTGTTGTTCAGCTGTCTCTGGAGCAGTGCAGGGAATCACAGTGTCTGTGTCAGTTTCTCCACTGCTCCACGAGGTATTGAATTGCAATTGTATCTCGTGAGTTGCATGCTGCTTGACGCCCCAGCAGGTCAGCACTTCAAGGTGGCAGAACAAAGGCACTGTCTACTCCCGCCTGCCTACACAGGGAAGAGCCATAGGTATTTCTGATGTGGGTGGCCAGTGCCAGGCCCTTACATCCCCATAGTCCTTGCACCAATCAACACCGGGCAATGATTGGGCCCAAAGTTAGCTTGAACCCTGCCACTCCTGTTGACCTTAAGGGGATTTGTAGCTGAGGACAAATTTTGCCAGCTGTATCCAGGATGTTTTAGACTTCTCTTACAGCCAAATGGAAAAATAGAGCAGAAAAAAGAGGTCCCGGGGACTGCTGTACACTCATGCAGTTTTCAGGCCAACTTCAATAAATATCCAAAACTATCAGGAACTCACTGAGCAATGGATGTCTCGACATAGATTTTATTGGAGATGATCTAAGTTTTCTGTGAGTCAAGTATCTGTGCTTCTAAGCCACTAGCCATGAAATCTACAGCTGAGCAATTGCCAAAGCTAAGGGACACGTGATCCGATGAGCTGTAAGAAAAGGTCTTGGGCCTTGTCCTCAGTTCCCTATGAAGTAGGGCAGTGCACTGATGAGATGCGTGGGCAGAAAGGTGAGCTGGCACATTCCTCTTGGGATGTGAAATCACTGGGGAAGAAGTTTCATGCAAGCCTGTGAGATGCACTTTCCCTTTCCCAGAGCAAAAACTGCAACGTTCCCCTGGTAGAGTAGGAAGAACATGAACTCATACCACCCGCCCCCCGCGTCCAGCGCTTATTGACTCACTGACTCACCAGCCAATATCTTCACCTTTAAGGGCTACCCGGTGAAGCCTACAAGCCCATCTGTAGGCTAGAGGTTGAATCATCAAACTGGAGCATGGGTACGTGATTGAGTAAATGGGGTTTGTTTGTCTTGTTTTAATGGTAAATTGATTCTTTTTTATCTGCGCAAGGGAGATGGGATGAGAAATCAGACTGTCACCCCTTGTTTGGTTGCCTCATGCACTGAGAAGTGAACAAGTTGATTTGTCTAAATCTGTATCGTAGCCAGAAAAGATCACTCCCAGTTGCTCACATGCAGGCGTGTTAGCAGGACTTGACAGTTTCTGTCCCCAGATGGGAATTAGACATAGGAAGAAGATATGCACAGGGAAGCTAAGAAACAAGGTGTTTCAAATGTTCATCAGTTTATCACACTGTGCAGTGTCCCCTACCTGCAGTGCATCTGGATCTGATAAAGAACCTAACATTTTGTAAGGTGACGGTAGTTGTTCACTTTCCTGATTGTTCTCTGGTCACTATCTTTGCACATGTCTCTCCAGTGAAAGTGACAGACATGTGGACAAAAGCATAGCTGAAAAGTCTACCCAATGTACCTGATGGTACTTCTAGAGCACTTATCACCTTGTTTTCAATGGGCCATATATATAAAAAGCCAGCACTATCAGGTCCTGAATGAATAATTTCAATCTGCATTTAATTTTGACCAGTTAAGACTATTTGTGCATATCATAGTTCATACTGACTGATTATTCAAAATATCTATTTTGGGCCCAGCCCTATTCTATTGGATGCAATGAGTTTTGCCTTTGACTTTAATGAGAGCAGAATGTGGCCCTGCTAGGATTAACAATTATGCAAGAAGAAAATGATCTTTTAGGAGACAACTCATTAATCATTTCACAAACATTAACAATCCCCAAGAAATGAAAATTAAGCCAGTCTTTGGAGGTGAACTGCAAAGCATTAAACAAGTCTAAGATTCACGACTCATGAACAGAATCAGGGGCGGCTCTAGCTTTTTTGCCACTCCAAGCATGGCAGGCAGGCTGCCTTTGGTGGCTTGTCTGTGGAGGTCCCTAGTCCCACGGATTTGGCAGTTTGCCTGCGAGAGGTCTGCCGGTTCCGTGGCTTCAGCGTACCCACTGCCGATTGCTGCCAAATCCGCGGGACCGGCTGACCTCCGGCAGGGAAGCCACCGAAGGCTGCCTGACTGCCGCCCTCACAGGGACCAGCAGGGCGCCCCCGCAGCTTGCCGCCCCAGGCACACGCTTGGAGCGCTGGTGCCTGGAGCCTCCGCTAAACAGAATCTATGCACAGACCTCAGAATTACAGATCAATCCATTTTAAAATGAAATGGCTGGAAATCTCCTTGTGACCTGCCAAGTGCTGGGGTTCAGACTTCTGTGTTTTCTCTTAGCAACATGAAAAGCGTGAGACTAGGACATGCATATATAGAGTGGTGAAGGATCCACAGGGAAGGGAAGATTCAGGGTGAGGGAGATGGAGCATAGGATCAAGTGAGGTTAGTAGTTGGGACAGGATAGGAGCAAGGTGTTGGGACAAAAGGCTGAGAGAGGAGAGATCTGAACGTATGTGGCGGGGGGGAGGAGGAGGAGACATGTTGGGAGGAGGTGCGGGGAGAGTTGGGAGAAAAGTGAAGGGCGAAACATGGCAGAACTAAGAGAGGGAGGGGACCAAGAGAGAAGGCTGGAGGATCAAGCCATGGCGCTGTAAGCATTGCATTCACTGAGAGAGGAGGAGTGGAGCTGCTTTGCTAGGGGCAGTGCTGGAAGAGGAGTGGCTGGATTTGCAGTGCAGGCATTCTGCACAGTCCCTAGATCTCCTCCAGTGGCTCAGGAGAAGCAGTGAAAGTGGAGGATGCCAGGTGCAAGCCAAGGCTCTTGTTTGGATGCCCTGGGCTGGGCAGAGGGGAAAGTTGTTGCCCGTGGAGAAGAGACTGGAGCTGAGCAAGTCAGGGGGATGGAGCAGCTCAAGGGCAGCAGAGAACGCAGGGATGACATTCCAAAGGCAGGGGGTCTAATCATGGCAGTGACAACAGGATGGGTCCAAGCTAACGGGAGTGGGTAATGCTGAAGGAGAGGAGAAGATCTCCAAGTCACTTTTTGGTGTGGCTAGGAAGCAATTTACAGTGTCACCACCAAGACCTATATGTCAGCACCTCAGTACTACAGCGATTGCTACTATATTAACACCTAGGACAGACAGATACGCTATTCGCATTGCAGCTGTCCACTGGAGACTGGGACAGGTCTAGCACGAATCAATCACTGTGCAGTAGCCAAATGGCTGAGAACCTCCTTGGGGCGTGGAGAGGGTGGGATGATGCTGAGCTTTTATCATCCCTTGGTCATAGAACCCTCACTTGTGTTGGAAGGAATCTCCCTTGGCTCACTGAGTCCATCCTGCTGTATCACCACAGGATTGATTTCTTTAGCCTGGGATCATTCTTGATTGATGGAAGGATGTCAAATCACTGTTCCTTCATTGCCATAGACCTAATGTTAGTTTGTGTGGAGCTGGCCATTCACAAGAGCTTTTCTTTGGTGATGGCATTTTTTTGTAATTATTTTAAACACACAGACACACAGACACAGACACAGACACACACACACACGTCTAGTTTCCCAATTTTCTTGATAAATTCCATTTTTACCTTTCTGCTGTCTGTCCATTCAGAGGGCAAGTCCCCTTAAGTGCCACCTATTTCTTTTAACTTTGAAGTCAAGTACTGGGTAGAACAATTGGTGGAGTCTACGGTAAGAGTTCTTCTTTCACCTGCCCAGTGGAATTGTCCCGGGGTGGGACTGAGAGGGTATCTGATCAGCTCAGGTTGCCACCTTGTTGGGTACATCTACATGGCAGTAAAAACACCTATGACACCAAGATTAGCCTCTATAGATGATGATCTCCTCAAGCAGTAGACAGATGTCAGACATCCTTGCTAATACTGCTAGATCCTTCAGTGAACGTTGAGACCACTGACCATGAAGTGACTGTGGCACCAGTTAGGGGCAAAAGGAACAAGTTTTCAGAAGGTTTTGCTCATTTCTGTCAGAGAGGTCCCAGAGGGAATGATGAGTGGCTGCTTTCCTTTCTGAGCCCACAGCTGTGGAGCTCCATAGGGCTCAGGCTTGTCATCCCTGTTCCTCATTTATGTGGAATGGCTGGGGGTGGCTGAGAGGTGGCAGGGGTTGCACTGCCTTGAGTTCTGTCTTGCCTTTCCATCAGTCCTAGGTGTATCCCTTGCCTTGCTCTCCTGATGTCTGGCAGAGGTAGGAGCCTGGGTGAAAGCCAGCTGGTGGCTCCCTTCCCTCCCATCTATTGTCACAGTGGTTTTCAGTCTCAGGATCTAACTCATCTCTGCCCTAGGTTTCCACAGTGCATCGATGACAGAAACACCTCTCTTTTCATCTTTGATGCTGCACTCGTTCCTCTCAGATACAGGCCTCGCCACATGCATCTATGCTGCTGCTAGATAGTTCTAAGCTGGACAGTTGTACCAGGATCTCCCTGCAGCTTGTTGTGAAAGCTAGCAGAACTGCCTTCTGAGCCAGGTGAACCAGCAAGAGAATGTTATCCTTATAGTCTCCAATCTGAACTGGCTGCCAATCATCTTCTGGGTGAAATTCAAGGTGCTAGTTACCCTATCCAAAGCTCCAAGTTCCCCTCTCCCTCTGTGATCCACCTATGATCAACTGGATCCCTTAAATCCTTTTGTTGCTTACATTATAGATGTGATGAGTCTAACAAAAGACATGGAGTGGAGGGCGACAAACAATAGGAAGAGGGTGAGCTGATAGAGGGCAAACAAAATAGATTTGCGGAGTTATGCAGTTTAGGAGTGTGCACAGCTTACTGGTGCAGTTAATATAAAATAATTATTATTCTATGGGCATTCAATTATTTAACTATAATAATAATAAACTAATAATTAATGACATAGTAGTGCTTAGAGGCCTCAACACAGACTTACAATTAAAATGAACAAGACAGACAATTGTTGGGAAAAAGAAACATTATTAGCCTCACTTTATAGATCGGGAAACTGAGGTACAGAGAGGTGAAGTGCCTTGCCCAAGATCACAGAGGAAGCCTGTGGCAGAGCCAGGAACTAAATTAAGCTCTTTAGAGTCCAAGTTGACCTGATGCTCTATTTTCAATGGGGCTCTGCCCTTGTGTGGCTATCTGTTTGTAGAGCAAAGCTTGCCAGTGTAGCTGTATAATTTCTGATAGTTGTTCTCATTTCCTGGGAGTGCTGGGCTCTCCCTCACCATCCCGTTCGGCATTTGTTGATAGGCAGTGTTTGCCGCTCTCTCTCTCGCTCTCTGTGTGCATCACTCTCTCATTCCCTCCTCCCCCGACTGTTTAACTTTTTTTTGTTCGCCTCCCATGTCTTGATAGACAAAGAGAGTTTAAAAATAACAAAAGTAAAAAAGAACCAGTTAAGAAAAATGCTGCTCAAATTGCAATTATGATAATTACCACGTAAGATATGCTCCTGTTTGGAATCAGGTCAGGTATGCTTTGTTGCATTTCATGTCATGGAAGAACCCTGGACAAGAGGAGCTTTAAATTTACAGGGTCTTCCTTAGATAGCTGCTCAGTATGAAATTCACTGGTCTTCCCTGAAAATCCAGAGGTGGATAGAGCAGGCCACACACTAACTCCACAAACATCTGCAAACCCTTCCTCTGTCATTCCCCACCCCCAGTCTACCATCCATCCATCCATCCACCTACCCTTCCTGACCCATCTTCCCAACTGCCATAAACTTTTTTAAAGGAAAATGGAGGAGGCCACAAAGTCTTCCATTTAGGAGCCACACACATTTAGCAAAATGCCCCACCAGGTGGCAGCCAGATTCACCATCATCTTATCCACTATGGGATTCCATACAGAAGCTACTACAATGTTAGTGCAGACAAGGTCTCTGTACATGAACATCCTGAGTGGTATCATAGTTCAAGCTCAAAGCGGGAGTCTCAGGGGTCATGGGCAGCAGCTCATCCAGGTCGGGGTGGAAGAAGGCCCTGTGATTCAGGAAATAGACTGGGAATCAGGAGGTTTGGGTCCAATTCCCTGCGAGGCCACAGACCCTGAGTGTGACCTGTTGCAAGGCACTTACGGTATGTTTACACTGCTAAAAAAAAATAAAATCTTCCACGCTGACTCTCAAAGCCTGAGTCAGCTGACTCAGGCTTGTGCTACGGGGCTAAAAATAGCGGTGTAGCTGTTCCCACTCCGCCTCTGAGACCTCACCCCTGCGGAGATGTCTACACTGCTATTTTTAGCCTATAGCACTAGCCCTACAAGCCCAAGTCAGTTGACCTAGGCTCGGAGACTCGCTGCCATGGGTTGTTTTTTTTTTTCAGTGTAGACGTACCCATAATCTCTCTCTGTCTTAGCTTCTCTTTCTCACATGTAAGGTCAGGGACTGTCTCTTACTCTATGTTTGTGCAGCACCTGGCACAATGGGGCCTTGATCTCAGTTGGATTCTTTAGCAGCTACTGTCATATAAATAATAGATGAAAGTCAGAAGGTTCCTGAGCAGGTGAGCTTGTTTCAGAAGCCAGTTCACTGTGGTGGATTTTACAGAGGTACAGATACACCATATATGCAATAGTCAGTGATTAGAGTTGGGAGGAATGCAAGGAAACGATTATAGTGGAGGAAAAAGAGCTGCTTTTAAAAACTAAGTCTAATCTTGCACCACAAACATCCTGTGAAATTAGCTGATTAACCTGTTGAGCGTCATCCTCAGACTCTGCCAAACCCAGCTTCCTTGCTTTCAAACCTTTGGCAAGAGGCTATTGTTTATTGGCATAATCGGATGCTGACATGAGAACCAGCGAGGCAGCTGCTCTGATTTTTGTCTTCCTCTTGTATTTCTGGCTATCCTGAGCCAGGCTGTTTCTTCTGTCTTTTCCTCCCTCTGCAGTTGGAAGTTGGTTCTGGTTAATGTTTGAGATTGTAATATGATTACCAAAAGTCTCGTGAAATTAAATCACTTTGCTTCACAGTGAAAAGGGATGGGGGGGTGGGGGGTGGAGGGAGGTGGAGAGAGTCTCTGGCAGGCAGGGAGAGATGAGCGGATATTGAAGGCAGACTGGCAGCGGGCATTGCACTGTGCACAATTGAGTTCTGACAGTGTGAAGACAAATACAAACAGCATCTTGTGTTCGCACACAATGGCTCTGTGGACCAGGATCCCAGGCCCTTTACTTTACACACTCCGATCCTGGGCAGAGAGTCACCCAAGGGTAGGAGGGAGGGAAACTGCTGAATATTTTGAAATAAATTGACCTGTGCAAACATTCCATTGGAAAGCTCTCGGCGTGACGCTTTGGAGCAGAGACCCAGTCAGTTGTAACCCAACTGCTGAAGTTTAAAGAGCGACTTTCACACTGAAGCAAAACTGGACAAAGGAGGATAAATGAAATGGCCTTATATGGGGTTTTGTTTGTTTGTTTTTGTAACTCAGCTAATACTTCAGCGGTCATTCTGGAATCTAGTGTTTTTCCTTCACAAAGGCTTCTGCGATGGAGTTGTAATTGGGGTTAGTGAAATGTCACAAGGTTCAGAGTTGGATTTGGATAAGCACCTCAGAATTTGGATGCTGTAAGCTTTGGAGTCTGAGAAACTGGGCTACAGAATGCTTTCTTGTTGGATTCCTGGCCCTTCTGCATCTGGTCTGAGCCAGTAGTGGTGTGAGAACAACCAGTTCTTGGGCTATTTCAGCACTTTCAGTTCCAGAACATGTAAGAGAAAAATTGGATACAAAAATTGACAAAACTTTTGAAATATTGGTCCAGATCTTTGGCTGGTAAATCGACATAGCCCTTTTGACTTCAATGGAGCTACACAAATTTATACTGGCTGAGGATCTGGCCAATTGCCTGTTGGAGTGTGATTCTAGGATGCAGTATGATGCAGCAATGCTATGATCACAGGACTGGAATCAGGACTTCCTGGGTTCTAATGTCAACTTTGCTCCAGCGTTGCTCATTTTCAGAACTGAGCAAATAAAAAAAAAATCAGTTTAAGTTTGATTCAAGCTGAAGCTGAATTTTTTCTGTTTTATTTGCTGAAATGTGAAACCAGAACAATTTCATTTGGGATGAACAAAACCTTTTAAACATCATTTTGAAAAAAGTCAATTTAAAATGTAATTTCGAAATGATTTATTTAAAAAATGTCGAAACAAATGGGTTTCAGCATTTCTGATTTTTCCCCCCATTTTTTCTTTTGGGCTGAAACTATTTGACAGATTCAACCCAAATTTGCAAACAGTTGCAGTGCCCCTAAAAATGCGTTTTTTTTTTTTTTGCAAATTTACTATTTGCCAAAATACTTGCATCCAGCTCCTATCACTATGTAGCCCTGGGCAAGTCAGTTCTGGGTTGCTTTTTAAAGGTGCTGAAACTCTTACAAGTCAGTTCTGGGTTGCTTTTTAGAGGTGCTGAAACTCTTACAGGCTTCAGTAGAAATTGTGGGCATAGAGCACTTCTGAAAAGCTGGCAACTTTTCTTTAGCATGGACTTAGGGGCCAAACTTCCGACACTCAAGTGTGAAAATTTGGACCTTCTCTGGGCTTCAGCTGTCCTACCTGCAAAGTGGGGCTAATATTTCCTGTTCTCACAGGGCTGCTAGGAGGATGATTTAGTTCATACTTGTAGAGTGCTTGGAAACCGTAAAAAGCTAAACGTCATTAGCAATGGGTCATAAGTCAGATGTGTTCTTTCCAACTGGATGCATACACCTCTAGACATGGCCTTGTGCTCCTGAGAGGTAGACTTTAATCCTGCTATGTGCTGGAGGAACTCTACAGTCACATAGAGCCTCTGTTGTCTTCAATAATGTAGCATCAGGACCTTATTCTGTTGTGAAAATGACTGTGATAAGCAGAGCTTGGTGAACTGTATCTTTAAATAATCTACAACTGGTCATTAGAATTTTAAAGCAAATTGGCTTCAGCTGAGTTTGTGCCGCTTTTAAGTTCACTTTTCACCAATATTCTAAGCAAAGAGTTTAGTGGCAACAAGATTTCTCCCTGGTGACCAGGAGTCATTGGAAAAAAACATGGCTGCTTAATAATCAGATTGAAAATAATTAGAGCTAATTAAATAGTTGAAAATTTAAAAACCATAAATATGACATCCCGTTATAACTTTACTTCATGTTATTTGTATTTCACAAGTATTTGGACAATCACCAGATGGTCACAAAAATGTTTATGAGATCAGAAATTTTCATCAATAATGATTCATCCAAACATCTGGGCCCCAAAGTGCTTTGTTTGTGCTTTGTTGGTCTCTTGTTTAAAAGAAATTGATCAGCCGATCAAGAAACAAAAACAGTACCATGTGACTTGGGTGACCTATGACGCACAACGAATAATGACTAGAGAATAGCTGAAGTGAACAAATTGTGAACAGCTCATATACCAAAAATGATTCATCCAAATTATGTAGTAAATCTTTATAGATATTGAATCCATTCAAAGAGAATCAGGACTGGCTCGTGAATTATTTGCTAACCAAAGGAGGCTAAATGCAGAATGAGTATAATTTTATAACAGAGAGTTTCACCAATATGGATGAGTTTAATGTATGTAAAATAATACATTATAGTGTCATTATGGCAAAGACTCAGACCTGGATTTGGAATTTGCATTGGGCCGGATTCTTATGTCCACTAAGGCTCCTTTGCACCACCAAGGCAGTGCTAAAGAGACTTACAGTAGGAGTAAATTTGTGGTTAATTTATTTGCAATGAATAGTACAACCAGCTTGACCCAAGTCATGGTTGAAAAGGTCGGCATGTTGATTAGTGGCAGCAAGACATCCCACATCCCGCAGGCATTACATTAGATTGTCTAATGCAGATACTTGGGATCCAGTTCTGGACTCGCTTGAATGGAGCCTTGATTGGAGAGTCATTTAGTGTCTGTTGAGTATTCATGAAAAGAACTGAGGAGACCATGTAATGCTTTGCATGTAGGCAGCAAGTTTCCTGCTATCGCTGGTGTGAATACTCAGTAACAGCTGGTCCATAGGAGTCCGAGTTTGGTAAATTTCAGATTGTGCTTGAGCAATCCGGCTTTAGACTGAACTTTTATTTTAGATTTATATCATTTGGTATTTTCCCCTGATGCTTTAGGGCAGATGGAGTTTATATGATGGGGAGAACTTTACCAGATGTTTCTGAGTCAATATCAATGATTGTGATAAATGTACATGCTTCTAACCTTGTTGTAAAGTTATAGCTTTTACATGCACTGTGTCAGCAAATTAACATTTTCAATGAAGGCGACTTTAGCGTGGCACTCAGCCATTTTTAAAGTAGTTTCCATAGATCACGCCGCATTTTTTTAAACAGCTTACAAAATAACTGTATTCTAACCATTATTCAGACTCTTTCAGATATTTCACTACCTGCTCCTGACAAGCTAGGAAATGTAAAATTTAACGCAGCATAGTAGCTTGGGGTGAAAGTTGCAAAGCAGCAAAAGGTCAGAGTCAGTGGGGCCTGGAGATGCAGCACTTCTATAGACATAGGAAGTACAGTATGTGTAGGTCAGCTGAGCCTTCTGCAGACTGCCCAGGGAAAGAAAGAATGAAAGAAAGATAAAGAAAACACATTGTTTTTTCTCTTTTAGCTAACATAGAGCTTGATGTCCAGAAGCTTTGACCAGGCACAGCTTCCACTGGCTTCAGCTGCAGTTGTGGGTGCTCACACCTGTGCAAATCAGGCCCAGAGGGTTTGATTCTGCTCCTAATGAGATCAGTGGCAAAGTTTCCATCGACTTCAGGAGGAGACGGCTCGGGTCCATAGTCTCTGAAATGCTTCTGAAGGAAAGGCTAAGTGAGATTGAGCCAGCCTGAACTGATCATGTTTGGGATAGTTGGAAGAAAAATGTGCTGAAATGTGAGGTCTTTGGCCTTGTGTAAGTGTTGAAACTGTTCCTGTGCTAGACCAGCAGCTTTCTTAAACAATTGTTAGCTAGTGGGGTCTTAATACGTGCACAGCAAGCCCTGGGATTAGAAGCAGGCTTGCAGGATTGTTAATGAGAGAACTGCAGCATGGGGCTGGCCATGCCAGAGCAGTAGAACTCTGTTTCCTTAAAAAACAAAATGCAGTCAAGGCCACAGTTTAGTGGATTTCCAGTGTTTTCTAAAATCTTCCCTCTTGCCTGGGTCTGAGAAGCAGAATAACCGCACGTTCATTGCTGGTGAAAGATCCCTTGTTAGTTACATTGTGTTTGGACAGCGTCCCCTAACTGGAAAAAGGATGTGTATACACTGATACATAGATATTTGCTAGTTAAAATAATGCAGAGGTCACCAGTCAGAAGTGCACTGCCCTGCTAAAGTGTGGGAAAGAGCAAAAGAACAGAGACTCACAGTGAGGACTTGAGAAGAACTGCTAGCTATAAAGGAGCTGGCTCGCGAGGCTCTGGGCTCTCATTGCCCTGACAATATTAAGCATTTGGATTGTATTCTTTGTGTGATTCTGCATATATAATCACGGCAGCTTCACATGCAGGAAAGCCATATTCATAGGTTCCCTATTAACGGGGGAAAGCTAGAGCAAACATGTAGAAAAGGAGATGCAAACATTCCTTTTTTGGCTTCTTGTTTTTTTATTGCAGGAAAATGTACATTAATTGGAACAAGATTTTCATTCAGAGTTGCACTTCTGCAGGATAAGTCATGAACCAGGAACCATGCTTTGGGGGCTTCCAGTTATGAGTATACGTAACTAAGGACAAATTCTAGATCCGGTTTTGATACCATAGCCCATAGGTTCACTTTTTTTCCTGTAATTTTCAGTGTAATTATACAGGACTGAAGGCTAATTATATCCGGCTTCTCATGGGTAAATTAACATTATTATTAATGCCAACTGCACACTCAGAACTGTGCAAACATATAAAGAGATCCAGAGCCAGATCGAAACCTGTTCATAAGGGTGATAATCCAGTCACTCCAGCTAATTTCAGGGCGGTGGGTCCAGATTTATACCACTGTAGCTGAGATCAGCCTCTAGCCACAGTTCCTTCACGAGCTAGCAATTTAGTACAAATATTCACTCACCATATGGGGCTTGGCTACGCTGGTGCTTTACAGCGCTGCAACTTTCTCACTCAGAGGTGTGAAAAAACACCCCCCTGAGCGCAGCAAGTTACAGCGCTGTAAAGTGCCAGTGTAAATAGTGCCCCAGCGCTGGGAGCGTGGCTCTCAGCGCTGTAAACTAATTCCCACGGGGAGGTGGAGTACCTGCAGCGCTGGGAGAGCTCTGGCGCCGTCATCACACTTGCACTTCAAAGTGCTGCCACGAGAGCTCTCCTGCGGCAGCACTGTACAGCTACAAGTGTAGCCAAACCCTTAGACACACCAAGTACTTGTAGGAGTTCCAGCTGGTGAAGAAATCCAGAGGCCATTTTTGAAAGGCTCAGCAGAAGAACCTATAATGCTTATCGAAGATAAGAATATAAGAATGGCCATATTGGGTAAGACTAATGGTCCATCTAGCCCAGTGTCCTGTCTTCTGACAATGGCCAGTGCCAGATGCTTCGGAAGGAATGAAGAGAACAGGGCAGTTATCGAGTGAGCCATCCACTGTCGTCCAGTCCTGACTTCTGGCAGTCAGAGCTTTTAGAGATACCCAGAGCATGAGGTTGTGTTTCTGACCATCTTGGCTAATAGCCAGTTCATCTAAATCTTTTGAACCCAGTTATACTTTTGGCCTTCAAAGCATCCCCTGGCAAGGAGTTCCACAGGTTGACTGTGCGTTGTTTGAAGAAATACTTCCTTAGTTTGTTTTAAACCTGCTGCCTATTGATTTTATTGGGCGACCCCTGGCTCTTGTGTTCTGTGAAGGAGTAAATAATTTCCAACAGAGACTAATCAAAGACTGCAGCCTAGTGGATAAACAAGCCAGCTCCTGTGTCTAACGTGCTGTATACAAATCTACCTCAAGTTGTACTTATGGTTGTTCAAATTACCTGTAACTTTTCCATCCATGCAGTTATAGATATGTTCATTTTTACCCTGATTTTAACATCAAACTCATACTTCAACTACGAGTATTATCTAATCCCAAATAGTTCAAATACTGGAGGTGATGGATGGGGAGTCAAGGCTCTAAAGAAAGAACAGGCATGTAAGGATATGAGATCTGTAAAACTAGACAGTTCGGAAAGAGACTATCCATTTAGATGACAATTTAAACTAGACGTTAGTTCCTCTTCCCCAATTCACAGTTCCTGTATAGTAGCCCTGGTTAACTTGACCATTTCAAGGACTAGCTTTTTCTAATGTGGCTGCTTTTATAGAGATTACAGCATTGTTAATGGTTCTTCATTTTCAGTTTCTATAGATTTTTACTGAAAATTTCCCAGGTTCTACAAAGGCCATTATTTGGTTTTATCAATTTTCACCTGAATTTTGGAAGGAATGAAGAGAACAGGGCAGTTATCGAGTGAGCCTGGACTCCCTGGACCTGGCTTGTCCCTCCAGAAGGAGAGATGGCAGCTAGGTAACCTTGGCAGTACAGATTGTCCTCCTGTCCCCCAATATTAACCCCGATATTTACCCGGAAAACTGGTAATTTTTGGCACCGATTTTCAGCTCTTTTAACATTTACATTTAAATTTAAATTCTGATAAATTTCCTGGAAAGTTTAAACAAACTAAAACCAAAAAACATATTGTTGTTTGGCTCCAATGTTCATCAGATCACCTGAATTTAAAAAAAAAATTGGCATGGGAAACATTTTGGGTCAGATTCGATGTACAGAGAAACCAAGAGGGATGAGAAGACTGAAAGGGCTTCTAGCTTATATTTGACTATGTATTTCCATTGACTTCAATGGGATCTAGGTCAGGTCCTTATTGCTACTATTCAGTTATTATTTATTATTTGTATTCCTATAATGCCCAGCTGAGATTGGGGCCCTATTGTTCTAGGCACTGCACAGACATAGATGAGCTGGCTATTTTTCCTTATAGTAAATATAATTAGATTTCAGATAGTCTATGAAGTCATAAACATGTATCAAGAAAGGATCAGTAAAGGCAGATGCATTTAGGAAGAGTGTGTCTGGCAGGACCAACCCACCAGTACAGTGTGTTACCATTCCTGAAAACCCACTTTCAGGAGATGGTTCTTCAGGAAAGAACATGATAGCACACGTGTTTAAATGTCTAATAGCTGTATGTATATGTAGGGCCTGATTCTCTTCTTACTGACACCAGTGAAAATCAGGGAGTCTTCTTCTGGCATTAGTATCTGATGGTACAAACAATGAATTAGATGTTGTGTAAGTGATGTAGCCATTGTCACGACGGCATCACTAGCGATGTCAAATACATCCATCCACTATCAAGATACTAAAGAGGGCAGTCCATAACAAGATAGCTGTTTGTTGTTGAGATCCACAGGGAGCTCTAGAAGCCCCAGTGGTAAAGCTGTGAGTTAAACCACCCGGTGACCACAATGTATCCTGCTGTAAGACAGAAGGATCTTTAGGTTCATGGGGTTGTTCTGAGGAGCATGCAAGAGCTGATCCAGAGAGATGAAGGGATGCAGATCTGAGTTGTCTATCTGCCAAGAAATGTGCCATCGATCCAAAATATAGTCCTGCACCTTTGGGTGCCTTTGTTCCTTAGAAAGATCATGTCTGATGTAAGTCTGAGAGGCTCAACTCTTTCAGAAAAGGGGATGGGCAGTTGACTTTAGCTGGTGTTTTTGATGTGGTTTTAAGATGAAATTGTGAAGCAAGCTGTCTTGTTATTTGGCTGCACATATAATGCAGCCAGGGCCCTGCCCTCAGGGAGTGATGACATTGAACTCAGTGGAGTTACACTGCTGCAAATGACAGGAGACTTGTATCCATACAGCTGCAGACACACACACAGGTGTGCTAAAAGCATGCACACACACAGTATACCTGCATCAGAAGAAGCCCAAACCTATGGAAACCAGTGTCAGTTCCAGAAATACCACCTCTTAGAGCTGTAAATCGGACTTCCAGCCACGAAGTCACAAAGTATCAGCCAATCAATTCCTTTGCATGTTGTCATGTCATTCCCAGGTATATCCCATATTGTTGGTCCTGTTCCAGGAGTGTTTGTGAGCTTCTGGTCAAGCAATAAAAAAGAGGGCTGTAGGAAGGCAGTGCCCTAGTGGCCATGTGCCTGTTGTGACAGATGGTGTATCACATCCATTAGCAGATTCCTCCAACTGGACTCATTTGGCCAAATTCAGCTCTCATGGAAGTGAAATCAATGAAGCTATACCAGGGTATTTTTTGGCCCTTTTAATGTATACCCTGCCACTGGTGTTCCTAAATCCCCAGCTCCTGGAGTCATGGGATCACCTGACATTTTTAAAAAAAAACTAAGTTTCTAGCCCTCATTGGTGTGGAGAAAAGCTTGAAAATGTGACTTCTTAGATGTTCAAAAACCAGGTGGCAAATAAAGACAACCTACATTTTATATATTTTTAAAAATCCCTTGATAGGTAAGCCAACCTTCTAATTTTTTGGAGGGGAAGGTTAACTTGTGATTTTTTTAAGACTTTATCATCAGCAAACATGTATAGTCTAAGGCCCGTTGTGTCAGTCTGACTTGGTTGATGGCATCGCACCAGGCATGTGTTGTGAAGTTCCCAGATCTGGCTCAATCGTGCGAATCCACTGGGTGGCCCTACGGGTGATGCCAGGTGGGGTCTGGGCATGCACCCCTTTGCGCATTGATGGGGAGTTTGAGAGCACTGTGTGCTGGGATGCTTTTGCCCATCCTGATGACATGGCTGGAGAGCACGCTATGCAGTATAGGCCTGGTCCACACGACGCTGTTAAACCGATTTTAACAGCGTTAAATCGATTTAATGCTGCACCCGTCCACACTACACTGCTCTTTATATCGATTTAAAGGGCTCTTTAAATCGATTTCTATACTCCTACAAAACGAGAGGAGTAACGCTAAAATTGATATTACTATATCGATTTAGGGTTAGTGTGGATGCAAATTGACATTATTGGCCTCATTCTTTTACAGTAGCTACCCACAGTGCACCGCTCCAGAAGTCAACACTAGCCTCAGACCACGGACATACACCACCGAATTAATGTGCCTAGTGTGGACGCGCACAATCGACTTTATAATATCTGTTTTATAAAATCAGTTTAAGCTAACTCTAATTTATCCTGTAGTGTAGACGTACCCATAGAGAGTGAGCTCTTTGCGAGTTTGTGACATTCTGCACGAAGTCAAACCACTTTATGCTCAGGTTTTGGCTCTGATTGCACATATAGAATGCCTCTAGCCACTCCAAGTCACTTTAACACTTGGGATTGGCAATACCATTGTTAACTGGCTTTCTAACATTTGATAGAACCGTTGGTAGAACTCTCCATTTTCCAGCAGAAATGGATGATACATCTTCTGTGAATGATTGACTGTTACTGCCCCGGAAACAGACAATGGGGAAACAGCTGGTACAAAATGATCAAGCTTCCAGGCTTTCCAGCCTCTGAAACATTCTCCTGAGAGTTTAATTTTTGGGAAGCTTTAACATCACAAGCTCACCCAGCGCTGAAAGAAAGGTCAGCTAATCCCTCACAATGTCTGAATGAATTCAGGCCCAGAAGTGAGATTACTCAAAGCGGACGGGGAGGATGGGAAAGCTGCATGGAAACATAGTCAGTCCTGCTTTCTAAAGAAATGGACCTTTTATTTCAGTTTTCTTCCCCTGGGAGATGGGAAGGGGAGCAAAGTCCAAAGCACCCAACTTCCCTCCCCCACCAACAACAGACTTAGAATCCCAAATGCAGTCCCAACAAGATTACATGGAGAGAAGCCCCATCAGAACAGCCAAGCAAGAGACTGTCTCCAAGGGCGGGGGTGGAGGGGACGCAGAGGGGCCAGCAATGAATTCAGATTTCCGGGGCATGCAGCTCAGATGCAGTGTGAATATGATTACCAAATTCCCTGATCTGTTTCTTCCATCACTTCTTGTCTCAATCCTCTAGCCAGGTTTGAAGAGAGGAAGGGTAGCCTCACCTCCCTTGTTTGTATCATTTGTGGGTTGGAGTCAATGGTTTCTCAAATTGGAATATGCTTATCTAGTGAATTTAAATCAGTGTAGCTCTATTGAAGTCCATGCTGATTTACAGTGGCTGAGGATGTGGCCCACAGTTTTTTAGAACACAAAGAGAATGTGGCAGGGAATCCTGAGAAGTAACCTAGGTGTTAGCCATGTAGGGGCAAGTCGAGAGAGCAATCAGTTTGGAACTGTTCTGTTACGAATATCATTTTACCCTGACTACTTCAGATGGTTTTCAGCGGGCATCCCAGGAAAAGGTGATAACGAGGAGGAGAAATCCTTAACAACAGCCCCCTGTCTTCCTCCAGCACACTCTCCACTCTCTTCTCTGCTCAGCATCCATCTGCAGAGCATGAGAATGGGATGTGTGCCTTCTGAGAATCCGAGCCATGAGGCTGGCCCAGCACAGTGCGGACAGAGGCAGCCAGCTCTATTATGCACGGCACCCACAATCCATTGTGAACCCTGGGGTGATGACATGACAGCGCCACTAAGGACTGTCTTTTCTTCTGCAAATCAACTGTCCTCCTCAATGCTGGAAGAGCAGAGCCCCATTGAATGAGGGAGAGAAGCGGACCCCCAGGGTGTGGATGCACGATGGATGAGCCATGGTAACCTGGCTACAAGTGTGACAACACAGACACCCAACCCTCAAGGGTTCCTGCCAGGCTCCGAATTCTTCCCAGATCGGGTATTCAGGCCACAGGGTTTTTCTCTATTGACCTTGGAACAGTGTTCTGCATGGGAGAATTTTCTTTTTCTTTCTTTCTTTCTTTTGCTGCAGAATCAAGTGTTTGCAGTTTAAAACTTCTGCTACCCACCAGCATACAATTAATTCAGTCTGCTGCTGTTTGGCCAATGGCAGGCCGGATTTTAAATTCTCAGTGCCCAGCGGATAGCTGAGAAAAAGCTTATCCAGATGCCTCTTTGATGGTTCAGGTCCCAATAAGGATAGATTGTCCCAGAGCCATTAGCAGGGTGATACCTGTATCACTACATTCTCTGTGCTCTTGAAGTCATTCCTTTGGGTACCTACAGAAAGAGAAGGTGAGTAGAATCCTGTTCTGTCAAATCAGCCAAGGGAATACCCCTTGGGGAAAAGGTCCCATAGACCTGCATAGGAATTAAACCAATAGAGTTCCATAGAAATCACTCTAAAATCAGACCCTTTCTGTAGGTTTTTACAGATGTCCGACAGAATTCTGTGGCAGAGATTTAAATTTTCTATTATACTTTGTGTACACATTAATGAATTTGTGAAGTGTTCAGAGGCCATGGAGTCTGGACAGACAGACAGATATTTGATTGCATAGGAAGTTTTCAAAAGTCTACAGAAAGCTTACATTCTATAGGAATTTTCCATAAGGGATGCCTACATGAGCCTGACAACTGACCTCTGCTCAATGCCCTAGAGGGAAGAGACAATCTCCCTAAACCCCTGCTAATTTCCCTTTCAGAGAAAGTTCCTTCCAGATGCTAATTTGATGTTTAGCTCAACCTTGCACTTGTGAGAAAGAAACAATATGGTTAAGCATTGTAATAACGTTGCATTGATAGGAATATATATTGTTTATATTATAATATATATGTAATATACTACGTTATATATTTATAGTTTTTAATTATATTGCAGCTTTCATCCAGAGAATTCCAAAGGGCTCTACAGACTTGATAAATTGATACACAAACTTTAGATAAGAATAATTTAACCTCCTCCACTGGAATGCACCCTGTGGGGTGGAAAATGGCAGCTGTGTAATAACAGAAAGCAATGCCATGTGATAGTTTAGTGCAGGAAGTGAAGTGCAGGTTTTTTACAAGCCATGAATTTATATTGATCGAAATATAGAATCTCTGGCATCATTATGTCCTTTCAAAAAACCTGCACAGTTGAGTGGTAGTGTTCCCAGGATTAACACGTTCCACAGAAGTTGTCAGGTACTTTCTGAGGCCTGGTCCACACTACGCAGTTAAATCGATTTAAACAGCGTTAAATCGATTTAACGCTGTACCCGTCCACACTACAACACACTTTAAATCGATTTTAAGGGCTCTTAAAATCGATTTTTGTACTCCTCCCCAACGAGAGGAGTAACGCTAAAATCGATATTACTATATCGATTTAGGATTAGTGTGGACGGAAATCGAAGTTATTGGCCTCATCATTTTACAGTAGCTACCCACAGTGCACCGCTCCAGAAATCGACGCTAGCCTCCGACCATGGAGGCACACCACCGAATTAATGTGCCCTAGTGTGGACGCATAAAATCGATTTTATAATAACAGTTTTATAAAACCGGTTTTAGTTATTTCGATTTTATGCTGTAGTGTAGACGTAGCCTGAGAGAAGACGGGGGGCTACCTTTAGGGGAAATGCCTTTGACCTGATTCCTGTGATTTTCTAATCCAAATCCATGATTAACAATGCAACATGACTTTAGAGATATTAAAGCATGAAGTCTTACTGCACATGTCACATAATATTCCTATTTTACAGATGGGGAAACTTAGGCATGGAGTAGAGGGTAGGCCTTGAGTGGCAGCTCCCATTCCACTATGTGAGCCACTAGAAACCCTGGGCCTGATTCTCCTCTCATTACACTGGTTGTGCGCTAGTGTAATTCTGACTCCTGATTTACACCTGTGGATGTGAGAGGAGAACTGGGCTCCCTAGCTCTATATCATGTAGTATTAAAACTAAGGTTCCAGTGCAGGGTATTTCCTGGGGATTCCTGGCTAGCTAGGGGAGTTGATGACCTAAGAGGCAGTGAAAGATCCACAGGAGGCACTTACAGACTTCTAAAATTCTAACCCCAATTGACTAAGGTACTTCTGAAACTTTTACCCATTATTTGTAAGGTGGGAATGGGACAGCAGCTCTGAAAGAGTAGGTGTACAAGTGTTTGTTCCCCTTCTATTTGCTGGGACTGTGAGGTTATTAAATAACTTATCTGCATCAGAACGTCTCTTTTCTCATGCTGTCCAGTCACCTCGCTTTGTTAGATCCTCAAGCTCCTCCCTGCTCTTGCTCGCACTAAATATTATTGTTTCATCAACAAATGTTTCCTCAAGCTATCTAGCCCCTCTCCAGATCATTAATCATACTGAGTGCCACTGGTCCCTGTGCTAGTTAATTAGTAAATTACTGACTGATTAGCTAACTCATGTTTGCAACGTGCTTTGAAAACAGAGAAAAGTGCTACGTATTATTATGTGTTATTATTGAGGCCTGGATAGCCTACCATTAACATCTCTGCATGCCAAGCATTGGCCATTTAGTCCTATCCTTTGCTTCTGCTCTTGGAATCAAATATTACTCTACAAAGGGACTTTGCCTCTTACCCTGTGGCTATGAAGTTTCCTTAATAGATTTTTGTGGAGAACTTTATCAAGCTCTTTGAAGAGTCTGGATTATTTATATCCTCTGACAGGTTAGAGACGTAGGATTTATCCTTACGGATAAATCAACAGCTCCACAGTACACCTCAGATCTCACCTGCAGCAACCCCGCTACTGTTCTGACCTTGCACCCCTCAAAAAAATGGACGATATCCTGACTGTCCATTCCAGCCCCTGACATGGCCCTGCCATGGATCCCAATCCTGACCTGTATCACTGATATTTTGCCAGTCCCGGGAGTTTTCCAATCCTGTGATTTGTGTAAATGGTTCCTTAATTTTGTAGTGTCTGCAGGCAGGGATTAGGATAAAACCCTAAATTCACTTTCACTTCACTGTCTAGTGGCCTCCTTCCCTATTCTGTTAGTTCCTTGGTACGAGTGAACAGCTCCTTGTCTGTCTCTATATGCTAGGCTACAGATGTTTTAATAATCCATTCTCCTGAAGTCCGATTTCAAAAGTTCTGGATTCAGCAAATGCAAACCAGCAAAGCCCCATAGGTTTCTGTGATGCTGAAAGCAGTCACTTCCCAGCCTCTCTCTGGGTGAGTAGGAGCCATAATCACAGACAGGGCAGTGGGCACCAGGAAAGAGTAACTGGTCAGTTAGAAGGCTTCCAAAGGAATCCCTTTCAGTCCTTCTTGTCTGGAGCATGAGAGTGAAGACACTGCAGGGAGGGACAGAAATGAGAGATAAAGAGGTTACAGAGAAGGGAGATGGTTGGAATCCAACCCTGGGCTGCGCAGGAGGAGCATAGAGGACTCCAGTGTGCAGCGGAGAAGAGAAACCACATTCCAAAGTCTCCAGCTATTAAAAAAGTACATGGAGAAAGTTCATTTGCTTGGAAAGATCTTGGCATCTCCGATGCATCAACACGTAGAATTGTCTGGAGACTTTCGTAGTTCGTAAAAATGTCATCAGCTCATAAAGCAATGTCACGACGACCCGCAATCATCTCGTATCGCCGTTCAATCCAAACAGGAGTCCTTTGGCACCAGATAAATAAATAAGACACCCTCCCCCATTTTGACAATTGTATTAAGAGACAAACCAACTTCTGGCACCAAGCAGACAACAAGCTATAACTATCACATAGCTCCCTTATGGCCTGGGGTGCTGGAGCTCCCCCATCCCCGCAGAGTTGGCTGACAGAGCATTTGGCCAAGCAGAGGAGCAATACATGCACATCTCTCTAGAACTTGGCCATTTTATTGCTGTTAGGTTTATGATAGCACCTGGAGGCTTCAAATGAGATGGGAGCCCCATTGTCCTAGGCACTGCACAGATGCATAGCAGGGCTCCCCCTTATGGTGTACCTGGACTGGATAACATATGTTAAAATTATAGCTGCCTTGTCTACACTACAGTTTTAACACAGGTTAACTAACTCATGTTAAAAAGACACCATTTCCCAAGTGACGAGATGGCCACAGAGACTAAGAGCCTCATTCTCAGTTGCCCTGCACCTTTGTATCATTTACATCAGAGCAAAGGGTGTGTAAGGCCTGGTCTACACTATGCTGTTAAATCGATTTTAACAGCATTAAATCAATTTAATGCTGCACCCGTCCACACTACACTGCTCTTTATAGCGATATAAAGGGCTCTTTAAATCGATTTCTGCACTCCTACAAAACGAGAGGAGTAACGCTAAAATCGATATTACTATATCGGATTAGGGTTAGTGTGGACGCACATCTACGTTATTGGCCTCATTATTTTACAGTAGCTACCCACAGTGCACCGCTCCAGAAATCGACGCTAGCCTCGGACCATGGACGCACACCACCGAATTAATGTGCCTAGTGTGGACACGCACAATCAACTTTATAATATCTGTTTTATAAAATCGGTTTAAGCTAATTCGAATTTATCCTGTAGTGTAGACGTAGCCTAAGACACTGCCATTCTGAGCTGGAAAAATTTGACACCAACTACAGAAGTTGCAGAACAATGGAGAACTGGGCATTAAGACTTGCCTGAGGTTATACAGTGAGTCTGCAGCAGAAGCAGCAATTGAACTCTGAACACTTGAACACCAGTCCAATAACTTAACCACCAGACCAGCCTTCCTTCCGCTTTGTCCAACAGATTTAATTGGCAGAAAACTCCTGAGAGCTCAGCTTCCTCTATAATTGTCCTACCTTTCTCCACTGTTTCTGGGGCAAGTCAGCAGACTCTGCCATGTTCCCACCAGTGCTAGTCAGCTTGCTTTGCTTCTTGACGTAGCTACTAGCTTACAAGCACCTGGCCACCTTCCTAAACATCTCTGCCTCTCTCTGCAGTGGGACAATGAAAACTTGTTCCCTTTATAGTTCTCCTGAAGCAGGATGCGACTTTCAGGCCCACTACTCAGCAGATCAATTTAATAGCGTAGCTGCAGTGCCACAAGCCATGATTTCCTTCCTTCCTTCCTTTCCATTCAAGGCTATGAATTTCCATTCAGATGAAGCGCCTGCAAAATCTCTTTATTAAAAAGAGAGGGAGGATGAAGAACTCTGGAAAGAAGCAGAGAAAAGAGACAAATGCATCTGCACCTGGGAAATGTCGTGATTTGTTTTTCAACTTAAAATGGGTGAAGTGACAGCAGCTCAGTGGAGGCATAAATGGGGGAACTGTGCAGATTTATAGCTTAACTCCTCAGGCTGAGCCAAGTATTCCCCCTAGCATTAATTTTATAAATGAGATGAAATGCAGAACCTTGAAAATAGGGTTCTTATTAGAATAGAAAAGCTAGGAGAGCTGGAATGAGGGAATATCCTGCCATGGGGAGTCACTCGGCATAGAACTTTCAAAGGCAAAAGTGGGCACAACTGGAGTCTAGAGATGCGCCCCGAGAAGGACCACAAAACCTAAATACTTCCAAGCTTCAGGGATGTCTAGAAGTAGATCTGAATCCCTTGGTTCAGGCTTGTCTCTATAAGAAGCTCATCAATTTCACTCATAGGGCTTCAGGTCTGCATTAGGTTTGCATACTTGAGTTCTGTTTCCAGTTTCACATTCTAGTGAAGTTTTGGGTGTAAGCCAAAGGTTTCAGCAGGTCTAACTGGAAACAGAAAGTGCAAAACTCTGACCCTTTAACTCTGGTTTTGGTAGATACAGGGTTAAGCAGCTTCCCTTTGGGATTGCCTCAGCACCCATGATATATCAAATCATCATGTTCCAGATCTGGATGACTGGAGATAATTGTTAATACTCTGCTGGATGCAAATATTTAACAACACAGTGATAAACTGTGCAATGTCCAGAAGCATACCAAAGCAAAGAAACTTAAATGGGAACAAATACCCAACCAGGCTAAATTAGATTAGTTATGCAAGACACATACTTAGGGACACAAAGAGTTTGTCTCAGCAGAAGAAATGTAGGGACAATTGTGCAAACGGTAAGATCTCAGAACAAGGAGGCTTGTGGGATTCATGGGCATGTTAAGCAAATTCACCCTTCATTTATTTTGAAAGTGGCACCCAGAATACTGCCTGAGGGCAATATAGGCAATACAGTTTTAGGATAATTTGCAAGAAATAAGATCTTGGAAAGTAAAATGTAATCACAGAATATTACAAAACTGGTACTGAAATATTTTGAGGTTAACAAAGAACCTATGATCTCAGTACATACAAGCTGACGTGGATTGGAGGCCTCCTTCTTGAAGATGATGGCTTGTAGTCATGTGCTTCCAAACCACTGACTGAAACACACCACAATTATGTTCAGATGGAAGAAAAAATGGAGGCCATTATTCCAGTGAGCAGTATTATGTATGTTTATGGGTAGAAATTGGTTGTGGTAGAAACAGAGCAAGGGTGAAATCCTGGACTTAGTGAAGTCAAGAGAGTTTTGCCATTGACTTCAATGGGGCCAGGATTTTACCCCATAAGTTTATAGAAGCAAATTACAAAAGCCACTGAGCAAAGCAGCAGGAGACTGAAGCAATTATGACTCAAGAACAGCCTGTTTTCAAAACAAAATATGAAGAATTAAAATGAGAAACCACACCACACCACAACCTTACATGAGTTTGAGGAAATAATGCTAGATGGATAACTGAAAATCCCAGACATTTCCAAATATAAAATATTTTCGGGACTATTGAGATCAAATTGCTACACAGGATGGATTCTGTGCAAAGGATATTGTGTCATAATATTGCACCAACATAAACTTAGAAGGTCTAAACATAATCCATAGTATGTATCCAGGTAGTAAGCAGTTTAAGAACAGAGCCTGAGATATCCTATTCTGGCCATGTGTGAATGCTACCATTGAAGATCTAAGTGTGAAATCTGCAGTAAATATAGGTGATAGAACTGAAAGAGCCACTGAAACCACAGGAGATTCCCAGCTGTCATTGGTATAAGTTGGGTGCAGATCTATTTGAACTAAACGGGAAAATTACCTCTTAGTAGCATACTACTGCTCAGAGTTGTGTTTAAAGTGAGCTTTTGCACAACAGTTTGGGTAGTGATGCAAAAATGGATTTAAATCATGTCCTCACTCACCATGACATTTGAGAGGCATCAACAACAGATGACAGCTCCATAGTTCACAAGTGACTTGTTTTGGCAATTCTCTTTGACATATCTGTTCATGTGGTCACTTCAAGCCTATTTTGTTCACATTCAATGGGGTTGATAGAAAAATCACTACAAATAGCAAAGAGTTACATGCAAAATATAGTAGATGGCTCTTTAATCTAGCAGAAAGAGCCCCAATGGTTATAAGTTGAAGCTAGACAAATTTAGAAGAGAAATAAAGTGCAAATTTTAACAGTGAGGGAAATTAACCATTGGTATAACTTAGCTAGAAACAAGGTGAATTCTTCACCACATGAAGACTTTAAATCAAGACTTGATAACTTTTTAAAAAGCATGTTGAAGCTCAACAAGATGGGCTTGATGTAGAAATTATTGGGTGAGGTTCTCTGGATTGTGTTATGCAAGAGGTCAGACTAGATCATCAGAAAGGTCCCTTCTGGTTTTAAAATGAATCTGTGAAAAAGGACCTGGTGGCTTGGAAGGACCCATACTTGGCATGGACAGCTCAGGACACATTGTTAGGTAAGAACATGTCTCTCCAGGTTTTATTAGAATCACCAGTTCAGAAAGGTATGGGAAGAAGAAAAAGACCCTTGGTGTCAACTTCTAACAAATTTCTACAGCCAAAAACATTCTACCTGAAATACTTACACAAGAGTTACATGCCAGGAAACCACAACAGAAGAAATACTGTGGCAGAAATGCTGAACCGTTACCCCACTGCAAGTGAGAGAAAATGTTGGATTCCAATCAGAAAGTTGTTGGAAACCTACTAAGGTAACAGCTATACCATCCTAGCTAGGACATAAGTCATCATGTCCCATTGGTCCTTAGACATCTAATAAAAGCCAAGGGGGACTCTGACTGCTTCTTGAGGAAAGGTAGAGAGTGCTTGTGGACTGACAGAAGCAGCATCCGCCCACCCAATCAGTGAAAATGACAAACATCAAAGAGCTGCCTGCAAACCTGAATTCCAAGGGGTGGATCCATCTTAGCGCCTGAACTGGCTACCTCAGTCTGAACTGTTTTGAGAACCAGAAGTGGCTGCATGATCAAAAGCCAGAGAGTCAGAAATGGGAGTTATTAAACTGATGCCCAATAAAAGGTAGAATAATCCTGCTGACTGCTAGTGGGATCCAGGTTCTCCCGCTGCATTCCTCCATGCTAAACATCTCCATTATGTTTCATTAACTGGCTGTATTAGTTTTTGGCGGTTGTTTCCAGTTGTTATTATGTTTTATTGATTGATTGGTCTGTCTTTTCAAAGGGGAGGTTGTAGCAGTATCCGCTGGAGTCAGTGGACACCAACCTCTGTCATCAAACAGGGATATTAACCTCTTGTAGTCCTGAGACATGACTTATGAGTAGGGTGAAGGAGAAGAGGCCAATCTTTTACCAGCATTGCTGCATGTGAAACCATAGCAGGGACTTTTCTTCCTGGCAGCACAGTCTCTGCCTCATTTTCCACTCGGTGGTCAGGTAGCTCATCCCTCTGGTCAAATCCCCCAATGCCTCCCCTTCAAAAGTCCAGCAAAACAAAAAATCCAGCACAAGCTGCAAACCCTCAGCCTTCAGTGCCCCACCCCAAGTCAGTCCATTGACACTGGGCTTCTCCCACAGCCCACGGGCACACTTTTAAGCTGCTCTTGCTCTCCTAAGGTTCCCCCCAGTTTTATTCTTCCTAGCTCAAAACACCCTTTGGTTGCCCTTCTAGACCTCTCTCCACCCTCTTGGCCTAGGAAGACCCAACAGCAGGTCCTGTTCCTTTCAGGTAGAGAGGCCAACCAGATGTCTCACCCTTCTCCAGTCTCTCTCTTACTAGGGAAAAAGGAGCTCAGGTATATCCCTGCCAGCTTTCCAAGCACTCCCAGCCTACAATGCCAATGGTCTCTCTGGACTACAAGTCACAGAATACCTTTGTTCTGGGCTAAACTAGGAACAGGGCCAGAGTTGGGCCTTGAACCCATCTTAAAGGGCCAGCTCATCCCATGACACACGTCTTTAGGACACATAGGAATTTTACTCTATGCGCTCGGGAATACTTGATCCTTCCCTAATGATTGTTATACAGCTGTTGCCTTTCTGCTCGACAAAGCTGAGCTCCTGGAATCCAGAGTCCCTTTATACGTCCTTTTCATTTTCCTCTGGGATCTTAGCTACGCACTGTAGTATGAGTCAAACCCTGCTTCCAAGTTGTGAAAAGTAGTGTATCATTATATAACCTGTCGGGGGATTATCCAGGGATCTGGTTACAGCTGTGGCATGTAAATTATTTTTCATTAAAACACCTGACAGTTGCACAACATGTTGCACAAACCAGGCACATTGTGCACAAATAGCAGAGTCCCTTGGGGCTATTAAAGGGTTAGGTTTCTTACCAGGCTTTGATTTAAAATAATATAACAATACTGCTTATTAATGATTTATGGAGTGCCAACAGTGCACTCAGTGCTGAGTAAAGATACACAGAGCAGATTATGATGCCTGGGCCATTGAAGCTGTGCCATTGACTTCCATGGGAGCAGGACTGGGCCAGAAGATAGAAAGTGTTATGTTTCTCCACACACAGAGCAATCCTAGCCCTACACTCAGAATTACCTGTATTTTATATTCAGAGCATGTGCCTTGATGCACACCATGTCATGGCTGAATAAAGCGATGCTGTCTGAACAGTGTCCACTGCATTCAATTTAAAGGGCAGAATGCTCCAGTTCATGTTCCCTACAGAAGTTTCCAAAGTGGCTGGGAGACTCCATGGAGTGTATATTTTATTTTCCACAGAGGCTCAGCCAGATCTCTGTCCTTCCATCATCCTCCAACACCGTTTTTTCCCTCTTTTCCTACTGTCCCAGAACTTTGTCTGTCCAACTGACTATCTGGCTGATCAAGACTGGATGGGGCCTAATTCTGAACCTGCTGTCAGGGCTACTCCTGAGCTGGCCAGAGAAGTCACTGCTACATGGTGATATAAAGTGCTCCTTGAACAGTAGCACTCTCAAACACTGCTGGATTCAGTGGCACGGGACTGAATTTGAGAGTCACACTCAGTAACATGTTGTGTCATACTAGATTGACTGGTCAGCTCTCAGCAGGGTGCTTTAAAACTAGCTCAGGAACCAGAGTGTTTCAAAGTAATTTCAGCAAAGAGTTCTGTGGCACTTTATAGACTAACAGACGTATTGGAGCATGAGCTTTCGCGGGTGAATACCCACTTCGTTGGATGTGGGTTGGACGAAGTGGATATTCACCCACGAAAGCTCATGCTTCAATACGTCTGTTAGTCTGTAAGGTGTCATAGGGCTCTTTGCTGCTTTTACAGATCCAGACTAACACGGCTAACTCTCAAATACTCAAAGTAATTTGAAATCCCACTGCAAATCCTGATCTGAATGGAAAATGGGGGCTGCAGTGGGGGTGGTATGGGAAAGGAGGGAAAACAAACAGTTTGATGAAAGATTTGGTTCTCAAAATGGCCTAAAGGGGGGTTCTGATTTTTTCTGGACAGATGCACGCAACCCCCCCCCCCCCCCCAGGTGCAAATATCACATAAACTGTGAGGAACACTCCAGCAGACAGTCCCAGGACAGCTCTACAAACATAAGACTCTGAGGACCTGATTCTCTTGTCGCTCACACTGGTGCAAAAGGGGAGCAAATCTATTGTAGCCAATGAAGTCATAGTGATGTAAAATAGGTGTAAATGAGAAGAGAATCAGGCCCATATTTCTCTTCTCCTTGTTTTATTGAGGACCTTAACATGCCAATCATGGTGATATCTGCTGGAAAAAAACATTGTCCCATTTCCTCCTGTCCTGTTCTGAGCTAAAAGGTGGCTTTGCTACAAGCTCTGAGTAAGGGCAGAGCACAGTTGTGCCACCTCATAAGCATATCAATAACCAGATTATGACTCAGATTGAGTTACAGTCTGGTCCTCAGTTCTCCCCTTTCTCTGGGGCTGGATGGGAAATGATCTATGCTAGTCCTATAGCTGGTTCCAATTACTCCCCCTTCCCTCCCCCATGTCCTGGCCTAGCTGTGATGGCTGGCATGTTGTGGAGGGCTCTGCCCACTTCCTGCTAACTTGCCCAGGAGGCTACTCTCCCTCCAGCACTAGGCCCTGCAAATGGTGTAACCGACACAGGGAAATCAGAGAGTTCCTGGGTAGGTGCCTTGAGTAGGTGCATGAGACTATTACAAGCCTATCCAGCGGAACATCCTAATTTTAGGACTGCACAGCTAAACTCTGAATGGCCCTGGGGTAACAGTTTCTGTTTCTGTTAGACATTTAGAAGTTGGTGAGGAAGTACTAGTTTGCGGTTAACAAACTAAGAAACACAAATTCAGAAAAAAGCAAAATGTCTTGTTTTGACATTTTCAAAATTTTGATTTTTCTATTTGAAACCATGTTTCATTTCAAAATTTACTTCAGTTGTAGTTATTTTTTAGATAAATCCTTTTTTAAAAAGCACAACAGCGAAATGATTGTTTTTCAACTTTGTGGTTTGCCAAAATTTTCATTTTTGAGTCAACCTGAAATGATTTCTTTCTCCAATGTTTGGGAATTGCCAGTGAACTGAAAAATCTATTATTTGCACAGCTCTCGTTGTAACTAGATAATACTGCAGTAACTTTCTCTTAGCTAATATTGAGTGGCGTCCTATTAACTCCTAAAATAGACAGATATCTGCCACCAAATTGGCAAGTTGCTAAACTGAGGTTTTGCTGGTTTAAGGTACTTGATCAAATTGTGATCCTCCCTCCTGTATTATTTATTAGTTGTAGATGGTTGCAGTGCAGGTAAAGATGGCTTCTCTGTCCCTGAAAACCAGAAAGACTAAGCAATAGGATCTCTGTGGGGGCCAGGGACTGTTGTTAAAGATGAACAGGATATTGCTGGAATAGGCCAGCAGTAAATTACCATCACCACTGTAACCCCATCTCCGGAACAAGCTTGGGCGGAACTGTGACTCAGGTGTCTGTCTCGGGTATATCTACATAGCAGTGTAAGTCCAGGGTCTATAGGACTCAAGTCCATAGACCTGATATTTCTAAGCCCATGCTTGAGCGTCTGCACTGATTAGTGACCCTGGGTTTACAGGTTCTGGACAAGGGTCTCACACCTGCACTCACGCATCCTCGCTGCACTCCGCAGCCCCCCATCTTTGTCATGTCTCCTGGAGTGGTGCATTTTATATGCCCCCCTACCACGCTCACCCAGACCTGTGCTTCAAGTGACAATCTCATGGACTTGTGTGTGTAATAAGGATAACAAAACTGGACAGGAAAAGAAAAAGAACAAGAGACTGTGAAAGCAGCATGTTGCAATCCTGTGACGTTTGGGATTTGGAGGCTGCTCATGGCAAAGCGAGTAAGGATGAAATTGGGGGTCTCTGCAGTGCAGGTCATTTCAGGTTATGGTTCACATTGTAAAAGTTAGTGGAGTAGAGGGGGCAATGGGGCAGGATGAGGGGAGGAGGTGGAGAGAGAACAGTGGCTGCAGGGGGAAGACAGAAAGGTTCATTCTGGAAATCTAAATGGAGCATTTTTCTCCATGTGGCTTGAAATCCTGGACCATTTCCCTTGGTGTTTCTAAAGGAAGATCCCACCTCGAAGGATGAGTGAATCTGCCTGGATTAAATGACAACCCGTCCAAATCTTTCCCTATGGTGCTTTGGGAAATAGGCTGGTGTGTCCGTCCAGCCCCACTGATTTCAAAAATAATTAAAGGCTCTTGGTGCTCCCAAGGACAAGCCCCATGTCTGCAGTGCACCAGGCATACCGTAGGAAGTGCTGTATGAATGTTGGCTGGGCAAGTTGAGGTTGGCTCTTTTCTGACCCACTGAAACATGGTGTGATTCTCAGGCTCCAGCTGTAGAGGGTTTGTGCTTGGATTGGGGCAGTTCGTGGGGAAAGCAGTAGAGAGAAAAAGGTTTCGACAACACCTGTAGTGAAAATGGATGAGAGAGTGGGGGCAGAACGAAAGCCAGCTGATTCTCAGTTACTCTGTAATTCATGCTCACTCTGAGGCCCCTTTACCTGGCCAGAGTGGTGTAAAATGGCCTTTGTGTACATGGGAATTAGGTCCTCTGTATATAGGGCACCCACTCTGACCAGCCTATCCTTCGGGGGGATTCTTCTCTCTCCAAAATAGGGGTAGATTTTGCCTCCCCTTAAAGTGACCATGCAGTAGAGTAGTAAGGATTCCCCATAGGACTCTCTTAGGGCTGGCAGGAGCTTGGATCCCAGTCCTGTGTTCTGCATGGTGCCTTCCAGGGTGCAGGTAAGAGGGGTGGAAAGTGCAGAGATGCCACTTTCACCTTTTTCAGGACTGCAGTAAAATTCCTACCAGGGAGCCCGGGGTGGAACTGTAACATTCCTGGGGCAGTGCTGTTAATGCTCTGCTGGTTCCTCCAGCACCATCTCGCTCAGCGGGTCCAGACTGCACACCGGTTAGAAAAGCTCTTTATTTTTTTTAACTTATTAGCCTTATGGAGAAAAAAACAAGTGTTCAATCACTGAAAAGTCTCCCAAAGTAGCTCAGGAACTCACTGGGCCCTCAAGCTCCCTGAGGTTCACCTATTCATGGTAGCAGCAGTCATGCCAATCAGTCAACTGCCTTGCTTTGTGCTCGGAATATTGTCAGTGTAATTGACAAGTCAGTAGAAAATTGACCATTGTCAGCACATCTTGATGTTGGGAAAGGGGCCGGCAAGCCATCCCTGCCTCCTTCCTTGGAGCAAAGCAGCCAAGAGGGGACCCATGCTCAGAGGAAAGCCTTCTTAAAGAGGCGACATAATGGCAGATTAGGAGGAGTCCATGGGAAGTCATTGAGCACTGAGCCGCCTGCACTCCCTGGGACCAGCACACTGGTCAGTTGAGGCATTAACTGGAACTTATTGTGCTGCTCCCTCCGCTCCAGCTACCACCTCCTAGGAAATCCGAGCTCCCCCCATCTCCATTTCCCAAGCGTTTGTGCTCAAGTGGAGTCATTGACAGATTGTCCTTTTATTCACACGATCAGCTCCCCGGGAATTTTTCCTAAGGCATTTTGATCCCAGAGCATGTGAATGGCGGCCCGGAAAGGGATAGATCCTCTCCTGGAGTGCATGGGGTTGGAGAAAGCTGGAGGCCTATTAAATGGAAGAATACCCTGAGCCAGCAGGTGGGACATGGGAGCTGTTAATCCCGAATCATGTTTCATGCTGGCATCTTTTTTATTTATTATCACCAGCAAGGCATGGGAGAGTGATATTATTTGTCCCCTTTTGTGCACCATACCATGTTTGAATCAAGAAACAATGTGTAGCTGCATGTGCCTCCCCTTAGACACTTTCCTGTCCCACTGGGGATCCGGGACTTTTTCATTTCAGTCCCTACACACGATTGGCCGCTTCCTTTCCCCATTTTAACTCTTTAATAAATATTGCGAGGATTAAAAAATTAACCCCCAAGCTTCAGGAGTCCTTTCTGCCCTCTGCTAAACAGGGAAGAAGAAAGGAGAAAATAGTAGAACACAGAAATGATAAAATACTAATAATACTTAGCACTTTTGAATCACTTTTCATCCCTGGATTGCAAAGACGAGTTAATGTTGTTATCCTCATTTTACAGTTTGTAATTTTAATTTACCATTGTTTTCTTTGGTGTTTGTACAGCACCTAGCACAGTGGGGTCCTAATCCATGAGTAGGGCTCCTAGGTGCTATGGGAATACAAATAATCATATACAACCACAAGATTGAGGCCAAAATGTTCCACAGGAGCTACTAATTTTGGGCACTTCAGTATCCAGTGGAGACATCATGGGCTTGATTTCCAGGTGTGCTGGGCAACCACAGCTCCTGTTGATGTCAAATAGAATTGAGGGCATTCAGCACCTCTGAAAATCAAATCCTGTGTGTCTCAAGTGGGCACCCAAAAACTGCAATACCTGAATGAATGGATTATTGGAGTTACTCCATGCCAGAGCTGGTGGAGCAATGCAGAGTGTTCACGGGCATTCCAGTCAGACTAGGTCTGTGCCTGTAATGAGGGTGCTGGTCAACAATTTTCAAATGTTTGCTTTTATTTATTGAAAACGTCAATTTCATCAAAATGTGTTGTGAAAACTGTTTGATTCTGATGATTTTTTAAATTTTTTGCTGGAAAAAAATTAAAAACACAAATCTTTTTTGTTTTGCTTTTAATTAAAGGTTTGGTTTGGTTTTCGAAAAACAAAACTAAATAACAATTTTCATTTGAAATGGAACACACAGTTTTTTATTAGTTCATTTACACATTTTTCACTGGAAATTAAAAATTTTCCCACAAAAAATTTCAAAGTTGTTTCATTTGAAATTTCTTTTGCAAAAATAAAATTGGATTTTTTTATCATCTAGGTCTGACGCTCAGGCCTGCTGGCAGGAATCAGGACTTAATTTCATGACCCCACACTCATGATCCGACCAGGCTCAGTGTCTCCAGTGGCTACATTGAGGAGCATCTTGTTGCTTTCTGTTTGAAACATTTGTGGCAGTGGGTTTTCTTGGCACAGATGTTTGGGGGTTGCTCTTCTCTGTAGGTCTTTCTTCTCTGTATTCATTTGCAATGCAACAAAGGCAGTTAGAGTGAACCAGAGCATTAGTTAGTCATTATTTATTATTCCCTGTAAGTTAGTTCCCCTTTTTAAGAAGTTTCAGGGACAGATTCTCTCTCGTGTCTATTTCATGCTGGGCACAGCAGAGGGGGAGACTGTCAGGGAACTAGTCATGGCTCCCAGAGAATCCGCTCTGGCCCCAGATCAGTTTAGAGGAGCCTGGAGACTATTGTAAACTGCACCAGATGGTCTGTGGTTCCCAGGGGCTTCCTAAAGGACCAGGCAACAGGGACTGAAGTCCTTTGGCTGCTCCCTTGCCCATGCCAACACCCCCTCTCTGAAGGAGGGGTAGGAGTTGACTCCACTGAATTTACACCTGCTCCCCCAACCAGAAGTATGTGCAGCAGAGGTTTTGACTCCCTTTGTTTCACCTAAGAAGGAGCAGAGAGAACCCAAATCTCTCCCCCTCAGACATCCAGTCAGGGAGGAGCAAGAAAACTGTGTGACTTAGCTGATGACTCACACACACCACCAATAGTGAATCCTTGAAGCAAGCAGACTGAGAATGATGCAGAGTCTGAAATTTGTTTACACAAACTGTATAATTTTGAACAGTGAATAGACGCATCTTAGCAATTCAGTAAGATAAAGAAGATCTAAACTCATAGTGAATATCCTTCTCAACCGTTATTCTAACCAGTTCTAATCCAGATTTACACTAGCATAAACGAGAGCAGAAAAACAGCTCTGTTCACAGCCAGGACTGCTTAGAAGTGCTCCAACAAAATGGAGTTTAATAGAGTCAGAGTATTTCAGAAATCAGTTCTCATCCAGGCATTCCAGTCCACTGGCTATCCTCCTAACAATCTTGTTTGTATTTGTTGGCTCCATGTGGGCTACCCAGGGCCAGTGCAAGGATGTTTCGCGCCCTAGGCGAAACTTCCACCTTGCGCCCTCCCCGAGCCCCCGCCCTGAGGTGCCGTGCCGCGGCAGCTCCCCCCCCACCCTGAGGCCCCCCCACCCCAGTTCACCCCTGCTCCGCCTCCACTCCGAGCATGCCGTCGCTGCTTCACTTCTCCCGCCTCCCAGGCTTGTGGCGCCAATCAGCTTAGGAGCCACAAGCGTGGGAGGCAGGAGAAGCGAAGAGGCCAAAGCGTGCTCAGGGAGGAGGCAGAGCAGGGGTGAGCTGGGGCAGGGAATTCCCCTTACTTGCTGCAGGCAGCCCTCCCTGCGCTCCCCTGCCCCAGCTCCCTCCACCTAAATGCTGGCAGTGACTGGGGCGGCCGAAGATCTGGCCGCCATGGTCGCTGCCGAAGAAAATGCCGCCCCCCCCAAATCCTAGCACCCTAGGTGACCGCCTAGGTCACCTAAATGGTTGCACTGGCCCTGGGGCTACCCCAAAGGACACTAGTAAGGAAAACATGAATCCTCAAATTCTGACCTAACAGTGGGGAAAAAAAGGTAACAACTTTTATCTAAAGAATATCAGCTGATCATTGTTGGGTTGGTTTGGGGACTGGGGAGGAGTGCGGGTGAGCATGTGTGTGCTCAATGATCCTGCTAAGAACAGAATTCAAATGGCTTCTGTTAAAGTTTGAAAATAGCTCACTAGAACTTTGCGTGTTCCTCAGGGACAGTAATAATTGGAATTGGTCTGCTTGGTTTGCTTCTCATTATTTTTAAGTAATGCCAAAGAAGCTGGTATTCTATGTAATTATTATTATCCAAAGCATTAAAAATCAAATAGGAAAAATAAGTTGTTAAACAAATAAGAGGCAAAGAAGTTACAGATCTGAATTGCAAGAGTTTTCTATGTCTAGCAGGGTAGAACAAAAAGCAAATGACTAGTTTGCAGCAAGAAACAGGTTAGATAAAACTTGCCACAGTAGAACCTCAGCGTTAAGAAAACCAGAGTTACGAACTGACCAATCAACCACACACCTCATTTGGAACCGGAAGTACGCAATCAGGCAGCAGCAGAGCCAAAAAAATAAAAGCAAATACAGTACAATACTGTGTTGAACGTAAACTACTAAAAAAATAAAGGGAGAGAAGCATTTTTCTTCTGCATAGTAAAGTTTCAAAGTTGTATTAAGTCACTGTTCAATTGTAAATTTTTGAGACAACAACCATAACACTTTGTTCAGAGTTACAAACAACCTCCATTCCCTAGGTGTTCATAACTCTGAGGTTCTACTGTAACTGTCAGGGTAGTTACGCATTGGAACCAGGTACCTGGGGAGGTTGTGGAATCCCCATCATTGGAGGTTTTTAAGAATAGGTTAGACAAACATCTGTCAGTGATGGTGTAAGTGTACTTAATCCTGCCGCACTGCAGGGGGATAGACCAGATGACCTCTTGAGGCCCCTTCCAGCCCTACATTTCTATGATTCCATGATTATTACTTTACCTGTGGTTTGAACAGGGTGGGTCTGTCCCCCCCGAGAGAGTCTGTATGAACTGCAGGATTCAGAGTTTGAATCTCTGAGGACTGCAGATATATACAGAATGATGGAGATCCTCTGAGACTTGGCACTTGTGCCTGCCCTCCACAAAGACAGCAAAGGATTTATAGACTGTTATGATTAATACATTTCTTTTGAAAGGGAGGAAGAGTACCTGCCACAACCCAGAGGAATTGTGGGTCCTGACAACCTGAACTTGGGCACTGGAGGGAGGCTGTAGTCAGTTCTCTCCCCTTGACCCCACAGGGGAACCATAAACTCCCACAGCAGACCGGCTATTGCACACGATGGTCCCAATCCTGGAAGCCTTCCACACGCAGAGTTCCCATGTCCAGCCTCAGTCCTGTTCTGATCTCTAGAATGGAGGGGGCAGTTGGGCAGAGGGAACCAGCAGGGTGTCCATAGATGGGTTGGTGAAGGATGAAAACACACCTAGTGTTTGCCATAAAAAATGATGCTCCCAGAAAATCATAAATATGCTCAAGTGGTGACTGGATGCCTCAGGGGATGGTACCCAAAAGCTGGTAGTGACTGAAGGTTGGTGGGTTTCAGTCCAGCTCCCAGTCTGTCTCATCTATCTAGAGTATAAACTCGGTAGGCCAGGGACTATTTCCTGCCATCTATATGTGCAGCACCTGGCACAACGGAGCCCTGATCTTGGCTGAGGTCTCCAAGTGCTCCTGCGATACAGCCTGCGTAGTAACAGCACTACGCAGAGATTTCTGGAAAGGACAAGTTTGCACCTTTCATCATTCAGAGACAAAAGTGATTCATTCATTCCTGGCTGCAGAGGTGACTTAACTCATCTGGCCGTGGCGTTCTTTTGCTTGCTTGTTTCCTTCTTCTCAGAGGAGGAGGTCATGCCTTGACATGTGAAAGGCCAGTAACCTCTGAACTTTAATGCTAACGGCACCAGCTTGAAGCCATTTTCATGCTCTGTAAATTTTATTGGAAAATCTGTTTCGGTCAGGCCTTTTTAAATATCCCCCAATTACACACCAGGAAGGGCTTGTTAAAGCTGAGCTTCTCACACTGATTAATCCTTCCAGGCAGGGAGAGGTGACACATGCTAATGACATTTCCAGGCGGGCCTGTCCCTGGAGACTCCTGCTGCTGCTGCAGGCCGAGTACCTCCTAGGGAGACAGAGTTGGGCATTTGCAAGGTTGCTCTTGGCTGCAGCCTGCGTTTGTAGTGGATAAGTGCCTGTAGAAGTTGAGGCACTTGTTGTCTCTCAGACTGTTGAGGAGAACAGCCACGTCTGAGTCTATAGGGATAGCACAAGGGTTTCCATGGATAGACAGTGGAACTCCATCAGGGCTGGGGGAGAAGAGGGAATGGGACGGCTCTTTAACTGGGATGAGTCCCCTTGGTAAGGACAGGAGTTGCCCCAAGAAGGTTTCTTTGAGGAATTAGAGATCTTGTTTGTACCACAAGGTCATTTTGTTAACCTAATAAACTGCAGCTTGGGTCTTGCCAGAGTTCTGAGGTTCTTGGAAAACCACCAGCTAACGACACCTTTCCAAAACAACGGTCATCTTAATGAACTGGCTGGGCAGGCACCTATTTAACATCCAGTGGGAGAGTGAGATCCGCTTGTGCTGCTCTTCTCCCTAGTATCTCATGCAACCACCTGTGCCCACCCACCACCCCTGGAGCTGGTGATGGGAAGCTCTCCCATTGCTCTTAAGCCTCTTATACTTTGTTTTCTTCAGGAGTCCCCCAGGGCTCCATTTGGAGCCCCTGTCTATGGCCTGTGGATAAGGTCTCTGCTACAGTGTTATTGTGAGGGGCTGGGCGAGGGAACACCCGCTGCCACTGCCACCTAATGTGTGGCAGGTTGTCTTCCTCCTGGGCATCCCCCTTTTTTTCTACACCTCCGCCCCATGGTGGTCCGACCTTTCAGTGACTTAACCCTAAAGCCAAGTCACACTTTCAAGTCTTGAAAGTGTGATAAAGGGTTTGATAATGGAGAAGTTTTCAGAATTTGGCAGTGGATTCAGAGCTTTCCCCTGATGTCGGGGTCTTGTGGTCCAGACCCTTGTACCCAGGGCCGTCCTTAGGCATAGGCAACACAGGTAGCTGCGTAGGGCACCTGAAAATTTGGGGCACCACTGGGTCTTAGTGTCCACCCTCTTGTTTTCCTATCCCTGTTCTGACCCTTCCTGCAGGCTCCCACAGATGGCTGCTCTAGCCTGGTGAGTCTTCCTTGGGAGGGAATCTAGTAGTTAAAAGTGAAAAAAACCTCCAGCCTGCCAGACCTATTAGCACAACATTGAAACTGTTAAAGAGACATTCAAGGGGTAATAAAGCCATTTAACAGGCATTTGCCAACCCCAAGGTATATACTGACAGGTTTCAGAGTGGTAGTCCTGTTAGTCTGTATCAGCAAAAACAAGGATGAGTCCTTGTATCACCTCAAAGACTAACAAATTATTTGGGCATAAGGTTTTGTGGACTAGAACCCATTTCATCAGATGTCCACGAAAGCTTATGCCCAAATAAATTTTTATGCTGTCAGTTTCTGACTTTACTGACAAAAACAGTTGTGCATTAATTTAATATTTACACTGAACATGTCAGTCTACAGGACCTTAGTTTAAAATTTGCTTTAAAAATATTTCATTAGTGAGCTGGTGAAGATTATAAAATCACATTTCTAAAAAATGCTTGCATAGAGTTTTAGATGCACAATCATCTTTAGCCTTAAATGCGTGGATCTTCAGACGTAGTTTTTTAAATAAATCCTTCAAAAGACCTCCCTTATCTAAAATACACATTTTAATTACTATAGTTAAAAAAAAAGTGCTTCCAAGTCTTCCTGTCCTTTCTGTCCATCCCTTCACCACCTCTCCCCCCACTCCCCACTGAAGAGAGCCCTTAAAGGGACAACAGTCCTTCCCTTCCAGATAGCTGGACAAAGAGCTCCCTTTCTTTACTTCTGACTATCCGACAAACTAGTTTTAAAAGAACCTTCCAGCAAAATCAGTACCTTAGTAAGACAAAATCCTTGTTATACCTAAAATCTTTGGAAATATATTTTTTTAAAGTTGGTGAAATTTCATAACCATGTCTCTTGTTATGGAGACCACACAAAGTAAATTACTGTTCCCTTTTTCTAAAAGCAATGAACATTGTTATGAACACACTAAACCTCTCTGATTAATTTAAAAGAATGTCTTTGTTTCAGTGAGTTAAATATATAGTAATCTGGAATGCTGGCTTAAGATTTGAGTACATTTAAAATATAAATTCAACTTAGAAATACTGATGAAGAAAATGTAAAACAGAGAAGAGCTGCATCATGTATTCCATTATATGTAATGTTGTATTCAGCAGGACAGCTGACTCACTCTTATTATGAAGTTTTTGCAAATAAATCTCTGACAAACTTCAGGGCATATCAAAAAACCTATGACTGACATTTTTTATTCTCAAATTTTAGTGCTTTTAATTAGGTACTTTCTTCATGTCCATTCTGCATGAGGGAGAGGGCATGGAAGTCTCTGCGGGGAACTGTGACTCTCCGCCACCATGAGGCAGGCTGGGCATCTCATTATCCTTTGCTGTCAAGTCCCTCCTCCCCCTCCCCCACCAGGCTGTGAGCCTGGGCTGCCATCCGGCATAGGGGCACCAGTTTAATAATACTGCGTAGGGCTCCATAAATCCTAAGGACGGCCCTGCTTGTACCTACAGGGTCTTTCCCAGCTAGATTCCCGGGTGAGGGATAGATTTCTGTCGTTGTTCTTCTTTAGGGGGTGGTAGGGGAGCCCAGCCCACACGCTGCACCAGGCTCCAATTCAGGTCCCACTAGCAAGCACCCTGCATCTTGGAATGCTATGCGCTGCCTCCCTGCATCACTTCCTACCCATCCCCTCTCTTCTCCCAGGGTAAAGTAAAGAACTAAACTACATACAGAGAGTCCCGAATCCCTCCTCTGCAGGCTTGGTCAGGTCTCTGTAACCAGGCCTCAGGCAACATCCCTGTGGTGGTCCTTCTCAGGAACTGAGAGTGCAGGGCAGCACACCTCCATTGTCTGCTTGCTGCTGAGCTACTCTGCTCCCCTTTGCAAATCCCTGTGCCTGGGCCCAAAGCAGCTTCTTAACCCCTTCCTCTCCACTTTAGGGTTTGTTCACCCCATCACAAGGGTCAAGGCCTAGTCTACCCTAAAAAGTTAGGTCGACTCAGCTGCGTTGCTCAAGGGTGTAAAAAATCCACACCCCTGAGAGTTAAGCCAACCTAACTCCCAGAGCAGACAGCACTAGATCAATAGAAATATTCTTCTGTCCACCTAGCTACCACTTCTCAGGGAGGTGTAATACCTATGCCAACTGGAGAACTCCTCTGCTCCCATTGGAACAGGTAGTGTCTACACTGAAGTGCTACAGCAGTGCAGCTACTGTGTTGCTGTAACATTTCAAGCGTAGGCAAGCCCTTACTCTCCTCTGTCTTATGCAAAATGAAGATCCTAGCCTCACAGGAGAAAACAAAATCAGGAAGATTTCCACAGTGGTTCAGGAATGTGGCCAGAGGGAATGCTAGGTGGTCCTGGTGAGCTGGCATAAAGGCAGCGCCTAAGAACATAAGAATGGCCATACTGGCTCAGGCCAAAGATCCATCTAGCCCAGTATCCTGTCTTCTGACAGTGGCCAATGCCAGGTGCCCCAGAGGGAATAAACAAAACAGGCAATCATCAAGTGATCCATCCTCTGTCACCCATTCCCAGCTTCTGGCAAACAGCGCAGTCAAACAACCTCGCAGACTGGCATGAAACCTGTGCATTGAGTGGGTCCCAAGTAAGAGAAATCATGCAGTGATTCAAAACAGAGAGTGGGCAAAGGAGCGGGCCCTGGGTACTTACTGATGACCCAGAGCACTTAGCAAACATCCAGCACTTAACACAAAACTAGCAAGACTGACTGTAACAGCTCTGCTGTCTTCTGTGAGTCTCTGCCATTGTCACCAAGAAATCTAAGGCTTCGTAGTACACTGCGCTGGGAATTAAGTGAATTTGCTGAAAGAAGGTTACCACATTCTATAAGTAATAAAAGGGTAATTGTATTTAAACTGGCACAGCATAGTTGTTTTCACTTAAGCAGAACTATGCACAGACATAGCTCATAGCTGCTTCCACTGTGAGGTCTTGTTCATTTTGGCCCAAACAGCCATGAGTGAGAGAGGTGAAGCGAACAGTCAGTTTTTGGAGGAGGCAGTGGAAGGTGAGTGAGAAGGAAAAACTAGAGCAGTACAGTTTACATTACATCCTAGAGCCAGCAGCTCCAATCCAAGTACAGCAGCTGAGGATCTGGCCTCTTGCTCTCAATCAGGTGACAGGAGACCTCTCCCTGTCTCGGTGTTTTGGCTGTTACCAGTATGGGTGACGACTGGCCCAAACTGAGATCAATGAAGGGCCGGGCTCAAAGTCCCAAATTCAGAGTCAGATCCAACTTGGCAGCTCAAATATTTGTCCATAATCAGACCAAGTCTTCCTACAGAGTTCACAGCCCCCCAGCATTTGGGAAAGTTTGGATTTTGAGACGGTTTTCAGGCTGGGACCGATTTGACCTGTTGAAGCCAGAGATTCGGAGCTCACTCAGACTGTATTTTCACCAGTGTAATTCCATTGATTCCAGTGGAGTTAACTCCTGATTTACGTTTAAGTGAGATTAGAATCAGGCCCAAGAAGTTTGGATCTGGGTTTCCATTTCAGTTCTGTCTCTGCCTAAAATGCAGCTAAACTGGACCTGTTATCCTGATGGCTAGCGGGAAGTTAGCTTAAGTCCCACCTTACTGCAGTGTGGCCAGATACCACAGTGAAATTTTCCTTTGTAAGGAAGTGTAGACCTCAATGGGATGGTGTCAAGGGGTGTATATACCCCCACGCTGACTCAGCAACCAAAGGGCTAGTGCTGATTGGAAGCCTCACAGTAGCTGGGAGAATAAAAGAACTGGGAAGCAAAGAGGCAGGGTGGCTGCCAGGGGAGTGAGTTGGCTGGAGAAGAGAACTCCTACCAGCAGGCTGCTGAGAGCTGAACAGGGATAGCCCCCTGAGACAAGACAACTGGTTCTACAGGATGAAAAGCCTATGGAAACCAGGGGAGGTAGGCAGTGCTTATTTTGTGCCAGAGTTTGCCAGGGCTGAGTCCCAGCACCTCTGGGCTTGGCAGTTCATAGCCCTGGCATCCCTGGTTTGCTGCATCAGTTAGGAAAGTAAAAAAAATAGCTTGAGCCCTGGCACCTCTTTCATTACAAATGAAGGTAAGAAGGAGCTTGGGACATGACCAGAGTCACTGAGTTCTGATCCTGCCTGGCCGGCTTTGGGGCCCTGGCTGGAACCCTACCAGAGACTTAAGAATTGTGGGGATTTCCACACCACTTGGGCACCAGGACCAGCCAACCTTGCCAGGACTAAGAAGAAAACACATACACCTCATTGGGACTGTGTGAACTCTGGTGCAACGCTCTGCCTTGCGGGGTGGGAGTAGGGGTGCTATTTCATAGACACACTAGCCCACAGGTGGTTAGTCCAGGGGTTAGGGTGCCAGCCTAAAAAATCTGGCTTCAGTTCCCTGCTCTGCCACAGACCTCCTGTGTGGCCTTGGGAAAGCCATTTACACCCAGCGTTTCAAAGATATTTAGGGGCCTAACGATGCAGATAATTGCCTAGTGGGACTATCTGCATCTTTACGTGTCTAAATAACTTTGAAAATACAGCTCATTAGTGTGTTTTGTTTCTCTACCTCACGGGGAGGTGAGAGGCTGTGGTGCTGGAGGCCATGATGAATGCTCAGTATAAGACCCTGCACAGAACAGAATAGCCTACGAGATAGAAGACACAAAGGTAATACACTGGCTGAGCTAACTAATGAGCATACCTCACCGTTCACATATGTCACCCACTGACAGTTCTTTGGGCTGTTCCTGAAGACACAGTTTATTTAAAAAGCAGACACACATTATCTTACTGACTGATTTAGTGCTGGACCAAAGCTCCACCGCACATGGGGACTTAGGCATCTAAACCCCAGGTGTTGGCACCGAAGTCTTGGGCTTGGGGGCCTAAGCCCCAGTTTTAGGCTTCACTGCCACCTCCAAAACTCCTGACAAACCCTGCAGGTGCCTAAACTCGTTCGGTGCCCAAGCCTTCAGGGTAAAAGTTCCTTGGCCCTTATGTTCCTGGCTCTGGGCAGGCACATTGCTGCCTCTGTCGTCTGGATGCCCATCTCCTACCTAAGCCCTTGAGTGAGCCACAAACCAGGGGAAGGCAGGTGTTCATCCGTCCAAGTTGGAGGTGGGGCCCAATCCAGGAGGTGTGCTCAGAGGCCACCTACTGGATTGGGTCCCATTCAGAATCTGGCCGCTGAAGGTGGTGGTGCCGCTGCCCGCATTATTTCTCGGAGAGAGAAAGAGAGCAAGCGAGAGAGAAGGACTCTGTAGTCCAGTGGCTAGAGCATCCAGCTGCAAGGAAGGAGACCCTTGGTCTAAACCCCCTGCTCCAACCACTCTTTCATTATTTATCCATAGTGGAAGAGTTTCCAGAGGACAGACGGAGGGAGGGAGCCCCACATAAGAATATAGCGGAGTTCACTGGTGAGAGCATTCCCTGGAGAGGTGGGAGATCCCTGCTCAAATCCTTTCTCTCCCTCAAGCAGAGGGGGGAATTGAATCTGAGTCTTCCACATCCCAGGTGAGCGCTCTAACCACTGGGCTAAAAGTTACAAGGTGGGTATCACTGCCACCGCTGGTCTTGGGTGGTGCGAGGCCAACCCCTAACTCATTCCTTCAGGAAGCTGCTTTGGTGCCTAAGCTGCCTGGCTCCAGGAAACAGGTTCCCATTTGCAGATTGCCAAACAGAAAGAGGTACCTATACTTAGGCACTTGTCTCTGTGAGGGGGCGGGGCTTAGTACCCCCCCAATCATTGGCATCTCCCGTTGGCTGATGGAGATGGCTCTCCACCTAGCATGCTGGCTTTTGTAATTCACGTTCTAAAAGCACCGCTCTCTCCCCATTATTGTACAGACAGCCTAAGTGCCTGACTCACCCTTTGTGGTTTGCAGTGTAGTTCCTGTGCTTTTACTAGGCACCTAAAAGTTAGGCACCGTGACGGTCAGCGTTGCATTGCCTAAGTCCCTTCATGGATCTGGGCCCAGTGCACCAGCAGAAAGCTGGTGGTGATGTCTTTCAGGTGAGATGTAGAACAGGGGTCCTGCCCATTTGTGGCCACTAAAGATCCTGTGGTGATTCCAATGGAATTTATGATAGGTGATTGAGGGATTTAACAAGTAATGGTGGGGAATGAAATTAAAACATGGGATGAGCTAGACTGGACGTTAGGAAGCACTTTCTAATAGTGAGTTCTGTTAGGTTGTGGAACTGTTGCTGAAGGGAAGGGGTGGAAGCCTCATCTCTTGTTGCATTTAAAAGTAGATCGGACAAAACATTAGAAGACTTGTTGCTGATTACTTGAACAATCTTGCACGGGTCCTGGAGGCTGATATGAAAGGCTTTTATACTGGCTGAGTTACCTTGGATGGCTGAGCCCAACCAACTAAAAGGAGCTGAGTGCAATACAGTTCAGTTCACTTTTTCACTTTTGCAGTGTGGTTTACTCAGAAGGATTACAGACATTTCATGGCTAGTTGCAATCTGCAGGGGCAAACACAGGAGAGCCAAAGTTAAAATAGGCCACACACAGTCATCTATAAGTCTGCTAGAGCCAGAGGGTTACAGATGTTGGCCAAGATTCTGGGAGAAGATTCTGCATATAGCCAGGGATGGAGGGTAGGAGCTAAGAGGCTTGGAGAATAGGATTTGACTGTTTAATTAGGGAAAGGGTTTGGAATCACAGGCCTGGGAAACTAGGGAAGTCAATTAGCCACAGAGGCTCTTCCAGGTGTAGCCCTGTCTTGAAACCAAACTCTGCTTTTAAAAACAGCACCCCCGTGTTCCTCAACAAAGAAAGGAAGAGAAAATCTTGCAAGAAATAAATATAGGAAGAGATTCAAGGCCAAGGGGTCTGGTTTCAGGTTCAGAGGGATCAGGACAAAGGAACAGTTCACTTGTGATTTTCATGACTTTGTCATCATTCGTGGTGTGCTTTTCAAACATATCAAGATATGTGACAGGAGAATTGCGACTACCTCTGCATGCGTCTGAGGATCCCCAGGGGTCCCAAGCTGGATGAAGTTCAATGTCTCAGTCACTGTGATGTTATAAGTGTCCTCCAATGTGTGTTTATAGCTCAGCATCACTGCAGTACTTTTTCTCTCTCTGGTATAAATGACAGGTGTTGATTCAATTCAGCGTGGGAGTTGGTTAGGTTTCACTAGAGAATAATACTTATGTTTCTATATTGTGACAAAGTTCCTACTCTACCTTGGTGGGTCCTGCACTTATTGGCAGATTTTCTTACCTCAGTGATCTTCCCCACAGTCTGGATCAACTCCTCCTGTGTCTGATCAGGAGTTGGGAGGTTTGGGGGGAACCCGGGCCCGCCCTCTACTCCAGGTTCCAGCCCAGGGCCCTGTGGATTGCAGCTGTCTATAGTGCCTCTTGTAACAGCTGCATGACAGCTACAACTCCCTGGGCTACTTCCCCATGGCCTCCTCCAAACACCTTCTTTATCCTCACCACAGGATCTTCCTCCTGGTGTCTGATAACGCTTGTACTCCTTAGTCCTCCAGCAGCACAGCCTCTCACTCTCAGCTCCTTGTGCCTCTTGCTCCCAGCTCCTCACACACACTTCCTTTCCTCTGGCTCCTCCTCGCCTGACTGGAGTGAGCTCTTTTTTAAACTCAGGTGCCCTGATTAGCCTGCCTTGATTGGCTGCAGGTGATCTAATCAGCCTGTCTTCCTTAATTGGTTCTAGCAGGTTCATGATTACTCTAGTGTAGCCTCTGCTCTGGTCACTCAGGGAACAGAAAACTACTCATCCAGTGACCAGTATATTTGCCCTCTACCAGACTCCTGTACCCCACTGGTTTGGGTCTGTCACAATACAAATGTTTGAAATCCATCTATCCTATGTTCTCATATGGTCCCCATTACCATGAGTATCTGAAAACCTCACAATCCTATAGAGTTGTAGGTTCCAAGGCCAAAAGGGACCACTGTGGTCATGTGGGCTGGCCTACTATGTAACACAGGCCACAGAGCTTCCCCAAAAGAATTCCTAGAGCCGATCTTCTAGAAAAACATCCAGTTTTGATTTAAATATGGCCAGTGATGGGCCAGCGGTAAACTGTTCAATGGTTACTTATCCTCACTGTTAAATATTTGCACTTTCTTTCCAATCTGAATTTGTCTAGCTTCATCTTCCACACAGTGGATCCTGTTATACCGGTCTCTGCTGGCGTAAAGAGCCCATTATTAAATATTCCCAGTATAGATACTTGTAGACTGTGATCCAGCAAACCCATAACCTTCTCTTCGTTAAGCTAGATAAATTGATCTTCTTGAGTCTAGCACTGTATTTAATGGATTTATCCTCACAACACTCCCATGAGGAAGGGCAGTGCTATTATCCTCCCTGTACAGGTAAGGAACTAAGGCACAGAAAGGGTGAGGACCTGATCAGTGAAGGTACTTAGGTGCTAAACCCCAACCTTGAACCAAGGGAAGATAGGGGGGTGAATGTCTATCTTCCCTGCGGGGCCCAATCTAGTAGGCATGCTCAGAGGCTACCTATTGGATTAGATCCCATTTATAATCTGGCCAGAGGAGCAAGTGGTGCCCACCTTATCACTTTTATCCTAGTGATTAAAGCTCTCCCCAAGATGTGAGAGACTCAATTCCCACCTCTGTTGGAAGGGGAGAAAGGAATTACTGCTATTTTTAGCCATGCTAGCTTGATTAAAGCTAACGCAGATATGCCAGCCCGAGCTGCAAGGACATCTCCAATTGTCACAAAATCATAGCCACAGTCACACACAAGAATAGCAGCTTGTAGTAGCAGGCCCTGAGTTGAGTCCCATAGGCCCAGATCCTCAAAGGCATTTAAGTATCTAACTCTCATTAAATCAATACCTTTGAGGATCAGGGCCATCAAAGTCAAGAGAAGAAAGCTCTATAGGAATTATTCTAAAAACCTATAAACTGTAATAAAGAATAAATTCCTTTCTGGAACAGGTGAATAATTTTCTAGTAAATTCCATAGGCTGATTCAAAAATGCCTTGAGTAAGGTTATCATTTTCTGTTAAATTCCACATGAAAAGAACAAATTAAAAATTATTTAGATAAGTTAGATGTCTTCAAGTCACCAGGGCCTGATGAAATGCATCCTATAGTACACAAGGAGCTGACTGAAGAGATATCTGAGCCATTAGTGATTATCTCTGAAAAGTCTTGGAAGACATGAGAGATTCCAGAAGATTGGAAAAGGGCAAATATAGTGCCAATGTTTAAAAAGGGAAATAAGGAGAAGCTGGGGAATTACAGACTAGTCAGCTTAACTTCTGTGTCTGGAAAGATAATGGAGCAAATAATCAAGCAATCAATTTGCAAACATCTAGAAGATAATGTGATAAGTAACAGTCAGCATGGACTTACCAAGAATAAATCATGTCAAACCAACCTGATAGTTTTCTTTGACAGGTTAACAAGCCTTGTGGATGCGGGGAAGTGGTAGACATAGTACAGGCAGTCCTCAGACTTACGACACAATTGGTCCCTGAAAATTGTGTAGTAAGTCAAAACATCTGAACACGGAACCGCAATACACTCTATTGTGGGACCGAGTGTTGTAAAGTCTAAACCAATTGTTGTAAGTCGAATCAGGATGTCAGTTCAGAAACATTGTAAGTGTGGTTCCTCGTAAGTCGAATGTCATAAAGTCGAGGACTGCCTGTATATCTTGACCTTAGTAAAGTTTTTGATGCTTTCTCACATGATCTTCTCATAAACAAACTAGGGAAATGCAACCTAGATAAAGCTACTATGAGGTGAGTGCAAAACTGTTTGGTAAACCATTCCCAGAAATCAGTTATCAAAATAGTTCGGAGTCATGCTCGAAGGGCGTAACAAGTGGGGTCCCGAAGGAATCAGTTCTCGGTCCGGTTCTGGTCAACATCTTTATCAATGATTTAGATAATGGTATGGAGAGTATGCTTATAAAGTTTGCAGATGATACCAAGCTGGAAGGGGTTGCAAATGCTTTGGGGGATAGGATTAAAATTCAAAATCATCTGGACAAACTGGAGAAATGGTCTGAAGTAAATAGGATGAAATTCAATAAGGACAAATGCAAAGTACTCCATTTCGGAAGGAACAATCAGTTGCACACATACAAAATGGGGAATGACTGTCTAGACAAGAGTACTGCAGAAAGGGATCTGGGGGTCATAGTGGATCACAAGCTAAATATGAGTGTAACACTGTTGCAAAAAAAGTGAACATAATTCTGGGATGTATTAGCAGGAGCATTGTAAGAAACGAGAAGTAATTCTTCCACTCTACTCCACATTGATTAGGCCTCAACTGCAGTATTGTGCACAGTTGTAGGCGCCACATTTCAGGAAAGATCTGGGCAAATTGAAGGAAGTCCAGAGAAGAGCAGCAAAAATGATTAAAGGTCTAGAAAACATGACCTATGAGAGAAGATTGAAAAAGTTGGGTTTGTTTAATCTGGAGAAGAGAAGACTGAGGGGGGACATGATAATTTTCAAGTACATAAAAGGTTGTTACAAGGAGGAGGGAGAAAAATTGTTCTTCTTAACCTCTAAGGAAAAGACAAGAAGCAATGCACTTAAATTGCAGCAAGGGTGGTTCAGGTTGGATATTAGGAAAAACTTCCTAACTGTTGGGGTGGTTAAGCACTGGAATAAGTTGCCTAGGGAGGTTGCGGAATTTTCATCATTGGGGATTTTTAAGAGCAGGTTAGACAAACACCTGCCAGGGATGGTCTAGATAATATTTAGTCCTGCCATGAGTGCAAGGGACTGGACTAGATGACTTCTCGAGGTCCCTTCCAGTCCTATGATTCTATGAGACAACAAAGCCCGTTTAGATCACAGTAGCAGTACAGTGTTTATTTTTCATAGATTTAAGCCAGAAGGGACTATTGTGATTATCTGATCTCATCTCCTATATAACACAGGCCATAGAACTTCCCCGGAATAATTCCTAGGGCAGATCTATTTTATTTCCTGATTCTGCATCCAGTAAAGTCAACAGGAGCTTTCCCATTGACTTCAATAAGCATATTTATTATTGCTACTGTGGCAGCACCTAAAAGACCCAGTCATGGACTAGGACCCCCTTAGGCTAGGCACTATGTAAACCCAGAACAAAAAGATGCTTCCTGCCCCAGAGAGACTGAAGTTGAAATGTAGGGTTAAGGCCAGAGAATCAGGAGATCTGGGCTCTTTTTCTGTCTCTGTCACTGACTTGTGTGAATTTCTGAGCGTCATTGAAATTCCCTGTGCCTCAGCTTCTCCCTCAGTAAACTAGAGACTGTAATACCTAATCAGAGGGGACTTTTGAGGCCTAATTAATGAATGTTTGTCAAGCATGTTGAGATCTGTAGTGGGAAAACACCAGCATTATTATTGCAGCAATATTTTGTCAACACAGATGGTCACTCTCCCATTCACATGTCCTTCTGCATGTCCACCCTGCCAGATACTGCCTTTAATAAACACATTTCATAGAACTGAGGATGATAGCCTTGCTATTAACTGGAAAACAAGCTTTGCTAACACACTATCTGCACCCTGAAGGCTGGTGACCTCAAAAGGCCTGATCAGCTGAACTTATCAGAACTGCTTTGCTCTGGAAATTTCATGGGATTCTGCTGTTTCATTAAATTGCCCTCACTTCTCTTTTGGCTGTTAGGAGTATAGAGGACATGACACACAGCTGAGAGGTTGATGCCACTCAGTAGAGGGTACTGGTTACACTATACACTGGGCAGATCATTACATAGGCTACTAGTGAAACAAAGCTGGTCATGCAGCATTAAGGATTCACACCCATTACAATCCAAAGCTTGACACTGGTGTAACAAATCTGCGGCTTTTACAGTTGTCACTATGTTGACAATTTTCCCTCTCTCGGTATTGACACCTTCTCATTAATTATTGAAAGTGGACCACATTCACCCTGACTGAATTGTCCTTGTCAACACTGGTTCTCCACTTGTGAGGTAACTCCCTTCTCTTCACATGCCAGTATATTGATGCCTGTATCTGTAATTTTCACTCCATGCATCTGAAGAAGTGGGGTTTTTACTCACAAAAGTTCATGCCCAAATAAATCAGCTGGGGCTACAAACTCAAATGCAAAGTCCCTGCTGCTATGTTTATTGTAATGATTTTGAACCAGAAAATACCACAAAGCACTAGGAGTCGCTCTGGGAAATGTGCTGTCATGAGGACACATCCACCCAAAGAGGCTTGAATAAGAAGAGTATAATCTGGATGCTGATGCCTCTGACAACGGAGACTCCTCAGAGCAGAAAAGCATCTACCCTAGTCTGGAGTCAGATACATTTTGATCACCCCTGTATGTCACTTTCTCTTGCCTCCTTTCTGAGCTTTGTTTTCTAAACCCAGACCTCTGAAGTGTTTGTAATTTGCCCAGCACTGAACCATAAGCTGGCAAGGGCTTGTTTGCCATGGTTTGGATCTCTGGCACAAAGTTCACCACAGCCCTGGAAGTAACCCTGAGCTGAAGCATGATCCTCAGAGCAGGAAACAAATATAGTGTAATAAGTGTTAATACAGACCGCAGAGTGGGTGGCAAAGCACTGCATTTCCTAGGAACCCAGATGTTTGTAATGGAAGCACTGCTCCAGTGCACTGCATTCAGACTGATGTCAGGAATGTTAAGGGTCTGGAGGAATGTTATTACATTAGGAAACAGTGGTTTAAATGCTGTTTACAGACTACAGAACTTAGCTGAAGACTAGCCCTAAGGTATTCATTGGAATATCACCCTGACTATAACATCTGGGTTGGTGAGGGAGGGGGAAACCAGAGCAATAGTGACATATTATTAATCCAATAAGGATTATAAACCAAGGATAAAATTCTCAGGATAAAGCAATACAGTTTGGGGCAAGATAAGAGTTCATAATGTGTCTGAGGTGCTAAGGGGATGCTCTGGCTGAAACTACCCGAGGGCAAAACTCAGGCCTTGCGTAAAGACTTCTAACTCTGTTGAAGTCAGAGGAACTGCAAAAGCTTAAATCAGGGCTGAATTTGGCCCATAATGGTTTATGATTGTCATGTTATGTGTCAGACTGACAGTCACCAAAGTCAATAGCAGAACCCTTTAGCTGGAGCAGATCCATGACCCTGCAGCTTCCTAAATCAGGCACAAGCAAAGAGGCAAAATCTCATCTCTACCAAGAAATCAAACTTGTCTTATTGTTTCAATACCAAGCCAGGTCACTCAAGTTAGAATTGGCTCTAATGTGCCTTCTGCAAGTGGAAAGCTCTTAACCTGCAGCTAAGCTTCTCTCTGAAATGGGGAAAGCTCTCTCCTGCTTTAGAAACCATCAGAGAAAACTATTTCCAACTGGATCCTCTCAACTAAAGCACCTCTGATCAGTGCAAGGGGGAGAGGATTTTATAAAAAAATTTTTACAGACAAGTTAAATTGAACTGACCCTCTTAATCTGAAATCAGTGTGCGCACAAGCTTGCACTGAAATAACGAAAGGTGTGAATGTAAACTGATTTCATTGGTTTGGCTTCAGTCTGTGTATAGATGGGCCCTAAGAGCTTGTCTACACTGGCAAGTTTCTGCACAATAAAGCAGCTTTTTGCACTCAAACTGCACCCGTGTACGCATGGCCAAGCCACTTTGTGCGCAGAAACTCCTTAGGTGCAGCGCTGCAAAAAAACCACCTTGACGAGAGTTGTAAGGCTATTTGCACAGAGGCGCCAGCGCTCTACTGCCAGCGTAGACACTTGATTGCTTTCTGTGCTGGGATTGGCCTCTGAAGCTTTCCCATAATGCCTCAAGTGACCACTCTGCTCATTGTTTTGAACTCAGCTGCCCTGGAGACATGCACCCTTCCGGTTTCAAAGCGCTGTTTCTGACAGCCCTTGCATACTGTGCCGATCTGCTATAGGACACAAAGCAAACCATTAATGTGGGTGCTGTTGAACACAGAGGCAGGTGTGTGTGTGTGTGAGAGCCCTCGTCCAGACTAACCCGCGGCATCGGCGGGTTAAAATCGATTGCTCGGGGATCGATATATCGCGTCTAGTCTGGACGCGGTGTATCGATCCCCGAGCGCGCTTACATCGATTCCGGAACTCCATCAATCCGAACGGAGTTCCGGAATCGACGCGGAGAGCCGCGGACATCGATGGCGCCCCGTCCAGACTGGTGAGTATCTCGATTTTAGAAATTCGACTTCAGCTACGTTATTCCCGTAGCTGAAGTTGCGTATCTAAAATCGATTTTAATTCCTAGTCTGGACGTGGCCAGAGAGAGAGAGAGAGAGAGAGATTGCTGTGCAGAGAGTCCAGGGAGGGAGGCAGGGGCTGATGTCCGGGTTTCCCCCTGCCTCAGGCTGGTTGCTTCCTGCCGCTGTCTGAACTTACAAGACAGCTTGCTGACACACTCTCTGTCCCCCAAAACACAACTGTCTCTGCCCCCCCCATACACAAACACACACTCCCTTTCACACATTCTTCCCGTCCCCCCCACTTCAGTTGAAAAGCAGCTGGCAATGGAATAGGATGACCATGGACCAATGGGATTGGGAAATCTGCATCATGTGACGCAAACCCTTCCCAAAGTACCCTGTGGCCAGTTACACGGTGGGATAGCTACCAGAATGGAATAGCTATCTTTGCAAGAGCTGCTAATGTGGATGCTTTCCTGCGTCACGAGCACAGTGTGGAGATGCAACAGCGATTTAATTCCAGCATTTTAATAAAAGTGGTATAACTCATGACACAGAAATTTGCCAGTGTAGACATACCCTAAGATGCTAAGTCCTGGTTTGCACTTAACATTAAGATAGATATAGCAACAGTGCTCAGATTCACCCCCCTGAGCATGACAACTATTTTTGCCCTAACTCCTGTTGTAGACACCGCTAGGTCAATGGAAAAATGCTTCAGCTACAGAACCCCGCCTCAGTCTCTGTAGGAAGCATCTATGCTACAGTGCTATAATGGCATAGCTATGCTGCTGTAGTACCCACAGTGTAGACATGCCCTGAATCTTCAACAGGGGACTTCTGACCCACTTCCCCACCATTAACTGCCACTACTGGTTAAAGCAGCATTGTTTATAAGAGAGTGATTGTATAGAAGAGGGTTATTAGAGCTCTATTTCTTAGAATCATAGAATCATAGACTTTAAGGTCAGAAGGGACCATTATGATAATCTAGTCTGACCTGCACAATGCAGGCCACAGAATCTCACCCACTCACTTCTGTGTCTGAGCCACTGAAGACTTCAAGGTGCAAAGAATCTTCTGCCAATCTGCTCTGGAGGAAAATTCCTTCCCTATCCCAGATATGGTTATCAGCTAAACCCTGAGCATATGGGAAAGACTCACGAGCCTGACACCCAGGAAAGAATTATCTATGGTAACTCAGATCCCACCCCATCTAACATCCCATCACAAGCCATAGGGCATATGTACCATTAGTAGTCAAAGACGAATTCATTGCCAAAATTAGGCTATCCTATTATACCATCCCCTCCATAAACTTATCAAGCTTAGTCTTGAAGCCAGATATGTCTTTTGCCCCCACTACTCCCCTTGGAAGGCTGTTCCAGAACTTCACTGCACTGATGGTTAGAAACCTTCCTCTAATTTCAAATCTAAATTTCCTGATAGCCAGTTTATGTCCATTTGTTCTTGCATCCACATTGGTATTGAGCTTAAATAATTCCTCTCCCTCCCTGGTATTTATCCCTCTGATATATTTATAGAGAGCAATCATATCTCCCCTCAGTCTTCTTTTGGTTAAGCTAAACAAGCCAAGCTCTTTGAGTCTCCTTTCATATGACAGGTTTTTCATTCCTCGGATCATCCTAGCAGCCTTTCTCTGAACCTGTTCCAGTTTGAATTCATCCTTCTTAAACATGGGAGACCAGAACTGCACACAGTATTCCAGATGAGGTCTCACCAGTGCCTTGTATAACGGTACTAACACCTCCTTATCTCTACTGGAAATGCCTCGCCTGATGTATCCCAAGACCACATTACCTTTTTTCACAGCCATATCACATTGGCGGCTTATAGTCATCCGGTAATCAACCAATACTTTGAGGTCCTTCGCCTCCTCTGTTACTTCCAACTGATGCCTCCCCAGCTTATAACAATAGTTCTTGTTATTTATCCCTAAATGCATGACCTTGCACTTTTCACTATTAAATTTCATCCTATTACTATTACTTCAGTTTACAAGGACATCCCAGTCCTTCTCTGTATTGGCAATACTGCCCAGCTTTGTGTCATCTGCAAACTTTATTAGTACATTCCCACTTTTTGTGCCAAGGTCAGTAATAAAAAGATTAAATAAGATTGGTCCCAAAACCGATCCCTGAGGAACTCCACCAGTAACCTCCCTCCATCCTGACAATTCACCTTTCAGTACGAGTCTGACTTGTTGTAGTCTCCCCTTTAACCAGTTAGTTCCTTATCCACCTTTCAATTTTCATATTTGCAGGTAATGAGAAGCCATTAAGATTTACTGCTTACAAAAGTGAGTTCTGAGCCATTAACAAAGGACAGAAGCAAGAGTGGTTTCTGCATACCTAATTGCTATGTATAGCCCTGAGCACTGAGCTCCAGGCTGGCTCTTTGAGCATTTCTCTCCTAGCACAGCATCTGGATGTGCTCCACTACTGCCATGGTGTTAAACATGGTAGTCTCTGTCTACACTGAATGCTACTTTACATTTCACTTAGTGTTAGCCTATGGCTACACTACAGGTTATGTCAGCAGAATTTATGTCGCTCGGGAGTGTGACTAAACTTAGTCCTGCCTTGCATGCAGGGGACTGGACTAGATGACCTCTTGAGGTCCCTTCCAGTTCTATGATTCTATAATTCTAAACCACCTCTCCCCAAGCAACATAATTTACACCGACAGAAGTGCCGCTGTGGACAGCACTATGTCGGTGAGAGAGCTTCTCCCGCGGATGTAGCTACTGCCACTCATGGAAGTGGTTTTATTATGCTGATGGGAGACCTCTCTCCCATTGGCATAGAGTGTCTTCACCAGATGCGCTGCAGTGGCACAGCTGCACTGTATGTGTAGATGTGCCTTTACAACATGACCTCGAGGATTCATGGTAACTAAGGATCTGTCTTCACTGCAGAGTTATCAACACTTGAGTTACTCCACCTGAGTTGGCCTAGCACAAGCGAGACTGGCCACACAAGTTGCTGCGTTCACACTTGTGCTGTACTTACTCTTATGTGTTGCTAGAACTTCTAGGGGACCATCCCCTGGTTCTTAGGGCTGGTACTATGAGTTCTTTCCCTGTGAATTGTGGAAGAACTTATCTATCCTTTTGGGGCTCCTGGTGGTGGGGGAGAGAATTGTGAGATGGCATTGGAGGACTATCAGCACTTGAGTGCCACTCATCATACAGCCAAACTATAGGGTGGTCATGTTAGCAGCTGATGGGTTGTACTCGCTTGAGTTTTAGCCCATGCCCCCTCTCAAGCCAGCCAACTTGAGTTAAAAACACCACCACAGTGGAGTTAAGGACTTTTGTACATGCATGGGACTTGAGTTAGGAGCAACACTTGAGTTATAACTTGAGTGAATTCTGCAGTGAAGACAAGCCCTAACACTATGTAATTTTCCAGTTTGGACAATATCTTAACTTTTTCAGCTGTCACATATGAAAGAAAGGGTGGTCTAGGAGTTAAAGCAGAGGACAGCGAGTCAGGGGGTCTGGGTTTTCTTCCTAACTATGTTGCATACAACTGTGACCTTGAACCAGTCACACACAGTCTGATTCTCAAGAAGTCAGATGTGCCTTGGAATGGCTAGTTTGCATGCACTAATACTAGGATTGCACATCCACTCAAACCAGGCATTGGCACACATAAAGGACAAGTAAGATGCATGACTGGCTGTTGTGAGAAACAGTTGATTTGTGCATGTAATTGTGATATTTGGTCCTGCTTAATGCGTCTTACCTTGCAACAGTCCTTACCTGTGCAGTACAGGGCACAGGAAGAGTTGCTTGCCCAGGGATAATGGTATTTAGTAATGCACAGCCACACTGGAAAAAGCCAGGTTGGCAGGATCTTAGAAATGCATTTCAATGGCTACACTACTGTGTATCACGGCTGGTTTTCTGAGCATGCCTCACATGTCCTTAGGGTGTGATGCTGACAGGCCTTCAACCATTTGAGGAAATGAGCACTAGCAGCCAGGGGAAAAGGCCCAAGCCCCAATACTGAGGCATGGCCTGTCATCTCCCAGCTGTCCACCATGGCTCACTACCTTGATTGCCCGCCCTGTGGGAAGGCTGAGTGTGGTGGAATGTTCAGAATGCATGTTTACTCTGCTCGAGGCGCCCTCCTTAAAACAAGAGCCAGTCACTGGTTGACACAACATCTTTAAGTGATGTTGTGCAAAGCGGCCCAGGACAATCAAGGTTGTCCTTACAGGCTACAGGCTTCTTCATACGTGGAGGATGGAAGGAAATGCCTGAGAATTAGGGAGGCTGCACTCTGTCTGGAGCAACTCTGCCATAACTGATAGGTTGATGAAAACACAGCCGGCACAAGGCACTCTGGGTGTTATCCTGAGAGGTGCTGAGCTTCTACCATTCCCATCAAAGTCAATGACAATAAGAGGTAGTTCGGCATCTCACGGGATCTTAGGCTTTGTTAACTGTGCATTGTTATGGAAAACTTCTTAACTGCCCATGTGGAGTAATTCAGACTGGTTTTGTGGCCTGGGTGGAATGCACTACCCAGGAGTTGTTTTGAGGTCAGAAAGGAATAAGCCTTTTGCAGATGATTGATGTTATTAAAAACATCCACCGGGGGAAAAATCCTCTCTCTTGTTTGGGAAAGATTTTCCCACTGCATCCATCAGGCAAAAAAGAATTCTGTATGAAACATTAATTTTAAAAGTTTGTGAGGCAGATGCACTGGAAAATGAACCGTGAAAGGACCCAAGGTGTGGCTCAAGGAAGCATCCAAGAGTCAGCATAAGAGCCCAGACTAAAGCACAAGAGTCTTCATTCCCAGTATCTTCTGGTAAGTAGTGGAAATGCAATCTCCTCTCTGCAAAACCTGGGCAAAATTCTGCACTAGACTGAATTCATGAACAAAGCCGAAGTAGAGAAGAGGTCTCCCGAAGAGATGTTTGCTCTTACACCGCAGTGTGCCTCGGTAGGTAACACAGTGGATTGAACTGCAGGGGAGTGAAGTATTTTAAAAAAGATAAAAGGAAACAAAAAGGACATGCTCTCCTTGTTTCATCGATTCCCAGGCCTCTCACCCTTGTGCCTGGGAGGGAGAGGGAGAGTGTGGAATGATTCCAGATCAGAATTCTGGTGTTCCACTGACTTAGACCAGTGATAGCTTTTCACACCACTTTGTATACGTATAAATGAGTAGAGAAGGTACAAGGTAATGGAGCATTCAATTCTTTGTTGGCACCCACAGAAGCCCCAAAAGCTCAGTAAGAGCAAAGACCATTTTTACTGTATCTGAGTGTTTGTGGCTTATATAGAAATGTGAATGGCTTTAGGGACCCTATCTGTGATCAGGCCTTTCCCATCGCCATGTGCCCACAGCAGCCACCCTCCCTGCATGTGATCTCTCCCAGATGGAGGCTTGAAATATGCGGCTAGCTCTGAGGAGCCTGCAAAGTGCCCATTTGCCAGCCACTCCATGATGGAAACTGATCAGCTTTTGAAGCAACCCAAGACTCCTTGTGCCAGCCCAAGGCAGAAGCCCCACTGTACCCTGCCATGAGACATCAGGGTCTTAGCCAAACCTCTCATGTCTGCCTCTCCCCTGGTGGCGGCTTAGAGGATTTCTATTTCCAGGATGTCTTTTCTTGGCTTGAGAAACATAAGTCTCTAAGTCAATGGCTTTGACACATTCCAGATCTGTAAGCTGCTCTAGAGGGAGTCTAAGCGATGAAGCTATTTGCCTGTGATAAGCTAATTAAATGGGTCTGATAAAAATCTGCCTTGTAGACTCTTGGGAGTCCAGTGGCTGAGCCCTCCCCAGTGAGGAACTGGAGAGAGGCTGGCTGAGCTGCACAAATCGCTTCATTCTTTCCCTCCCAGCTCCCCTCGCTCCAGAGCTTGTCAACACCATTGTGGGCCCTAGCCTAGCTCCTTTCCTTGCCCACCTTTGTTATTCTTCAGTTCCACTCCCCAGCACTTGTTTTTGACAGAGAGGCTGGGTTATAAACATGACCAGAGGTACTCCAGGCAGGCACATGGGACCTTGCAGAAGGCTCAGCTCTGCTGGACTCTTACAGATTCTTGAGGCGTTGGAAGGCTCTGGCACACATATACCTTCGCCCAGATAATGCCACAAAGCATGCAGATAGATCCACAGAAATGCCACAGCCATGTGCAATTCTTAATTCTTTGCTAAAATGAAAGTGAAGAAAAGAGGCTTTCGAGTTCTCGTGCACTTGGAGTAACAGCATTGTGGTTAGCTTTTTACTGCAAGCTCTTTTCTGCTGAATCTGCCTTGATATAGGTACTTTAGCTTAGAGAATTAACAGCCTTGTTTAAAATTGTGCAAATCCTCCTCTGGCCCCACCCCTCCAAACCTCGGGTAGTCCTCTGCAAAATCATTGCCCCAAAACATCAGTAACCCAGGCCCCTTCCCCCCAGCAACATCATCTCCCCACCTCTGAAACATGAGCTCCTCATAAACTCCAACCAGGACCTGATGGCAACTGTTACTATCAGAAAATATTCTTCTTAGTTTAGAATGGAGTTGGGAAACTTGTAACAGCTTCTTTTATCTACACAGGTGGGTGCAACTCACAGGTCTGAAGCTTCAGAGCTATAGGGGATTGTCCCAGATCTAAGGCATGGCCTAAGCTTTGGCCTGTTTTCTGGTCTCGCAGGGAGAATCTCCACTGAGATAGAGGTTAAGGTGACCAGATGTTCTGATTTTATAGGAACAGTCCCAACATTTGGGGCTTTTTCTTATATAGACTCCTATTACACTCCATCCTCTGTCCTGATTTTTCACACTTGCTGTCTAATCACCCTAATAGAGGTTGACGAACTTAAAGTGCAAAGGGGATTTTTATCTACTGCTTTTCCTATTCCTAAAACACAGAGAGGACAGTATGAGTCAAAAATCATGAGATTGGCTTAAAAATGAGATTGGAGAGAAGGAACCAACTTTGTGAGGTCTTTCTATTTGCCTTCTGTTTTCTGAGGAGAGCTGGGGAAACATTTTCCTGCAAATGGTAAATTCTCCAAAAAATTGCAGGGGCAACCAAAACTATTCACAAGTTTGGGTCAGATTTAGCAAATAGTTTCCACCAAACAAAAAACGAAGAACATTTTTTGAAAATGGTTCATTTCAGCATTTCCAAAATGGAGCCATTTCAGTTGTTTGTTTCATTTGACCCAAACAGATTTTTTCAGTTTTTTCATTTTGGTTCAAAATAACCCCAGTTCACCCCCACCCCCTCCAATTTTGCAGTTCAGCCACCAAAATCAATTATTCGCTCAGCTCAATTTCAAAGCTCTTTGGTTACACTGGGGTCACCTTGTCAAGTTTCTCTCTGCAACAAGGGGCTAAGAAATGTATTTATTTTAAAAAGGAAAGCTGAGATTCTCATGTGATCACATGATTCCAGCAGCTGGGGCTTTGACAAAACTAGACTTGTGATAAGATCACGAGGGTTGGCAATACTGAGTAGTGAACCAAAAATACTTGCCTGCAATGCTGTGATCCCTGTCATAGCTGCAGCTGGCCATTGTAGGCTGTCCCTGTGTTAGAAGCAAAAAGGCAAGATCTCCCTTCTGGGCAATGTTAGCCTTGAATGGATGGGAGAGGCTGGGGGGCTGTTTGTAGTGGAGGAAAGCAGTGAGTGCCTCAGGGAGTGGGAGCTGCTGTGGGAGCTTGGGGCCTAGGGATTTGTTGGAGGGAGATGACAATGGGGACCGGGGGACCTTTTGAGGGCAGCAGGAGCCTGTTAAGCTAGGGCAGTGTTGAGGGGAGGCGATAGGAGCTTGGTGGCTCGGTAGGGTTGCCAAATTTCTAATCGCACAAAGCCAAACACACTTGCCCCACCTCCTTCTCACTCCATTCCCCCCTACCCTCACTCACTTGCTCATTTTCACCGGGCTGGGGCAGGGGTTGTAGTTGAAGGAGGGTGTGAGGGCTCCAGCTGGGGGTGCGGGCTATGGAGTAGGGCCAGAAATGAAGGATTCAGGTGCAGGAGGGGGCCCGGGGCTGGGGCAGGGGGTTGAGGTGTCTGTGTGTGTGTGCAGGCTCTGGGAGGGAGCTTGGGTGCAGGAGGGGGCTCAGGGCTAGGGCAGGGGGTTGGGGTGCAGGAGGGGGTGAGGGATGCAGGCTCCGGGAGGGAGTTTGGATGCAGGAGGGGGTTCCCGGATGGGGCAGGGGGTTGAGGTGTGTGTGGGGTGGTGCAGGAGGGCGTTGGGTGCGGGAGGGGGCTCCAGGCTGGGGCAGGAGGTTGGGGTCTTGGAGGGGGTGTGGGCTCCAGGAGGGAGTTTGTGTGCAGAAGGGGGCTCCAGGCTGGGGCAGGAGGTTAGGGTGTGGGAGGAGGTGCAGGGTACGGGCTCTGGGAGGCATTTACCTCAGGGGTCTCCCCAGAAGTGGTGACATGTTCCTTGGCTCCTAGGTGTTGGGGCAGCCAGGCAGCTCTGCCAGGTGCGCGCTGCCTCCGCTGGTGCAGGCACTGCTCCCACAGCTTCCATTGTCTGCAGTTCCTGGCAAGTAGAAGCTGTGGAGCTGGTGCAAGGGGCGGGGGCAGTGCACTGAGCCTCCCTGGCCACCTCGGAGCCAAAGGGACATGTCACTGTTCCTGGGAGCTCTGCGGAGCCAGGTAGGGAGCCTGCCAGTGCCACCAACCAGACTTTTAATGGCCCAGTCAGCTGTGCTGACCGGAGCCACAGGGTCCCTTTTCAACCTGAACGGATACCTGCTGAGAGCTTGACAAGTGTGCCGTGGTTCAGTGGGAGAGCTGTGCTGTTTAATACCAGACCCTCCTGGGGAAGGGACAGGCGACCCTTACTGAGTGCTCTCTTTTTGGAAGCCTTCAGAGAGGTGCTGAGGTTGCAAAAGCATCAGTATATTTCAGTGTATCAGAGGGTAGCCGTGTTAGTCTGATCTGTAAAAGCAGCAAAGAATCCTGTGGCACTTTATAGACTAACAGACGTTTTGGAGCATGAGCTTTCGTGGATGAATACCCACTTCCTATATTTCAGTGGTCGTCTCTTGGTTTGGGTCAGTCTACACTAGAACAATGACCCATTGCTGAGAGTGCCCACTGGCCACGAGTCATCTTTGGCTCCCCTGGCCTAGTGCTGGAGATGGTTTCCCCACGGTTTAGAGTCTGATGCTCTGAAGAGTTGAACGCAAGGTCAATGCCCCACTCCTGTTTTTGTACAGAGCCCAGCACAACAGAATCCTGGTCCATGACTGTGGCTCCTAGGAGAAAGGGTTCAAGCACGAGCTTGGAATGTGAGAGACCCACATTCAGTTCCCTGTTCCATCAGACTTCCTGTGTGTCCTTGGCAAGTCACTTAGTTTCTCTGTGCCTCCACTTCCCTGCCTGTGAAATGGGGATAATAGCACTGTCCTTGCTCAAAGAAGTGTTGTGAGGACAAATACATTATGAGGGGCACAGATACTATGGTAATAGAGGATACAGAAGTACCTAAGATAGATAGGCACTGCTGCAATATAAATAATAGTACTTCATTCATCACTGGACTGAAGCCACTTCTGGGGTGAAACATAAGAGCTTTTAGACAGTTCAAACTGTCACTGCTCAGCAGTTTGGGACAGGAAGTGAAAAATAATATCCAGTGGCAATTGGAGAGGAATTTTGGGAGACAAAATACAATAGCCCACCGGGATTTATGCAGGACAGTTGGGTTAACCTTGCTTCTGTGGAAGATGTTATCTGATCTTTAATGTTCACAAGTGGTCAGGGCCTTGGTTTTCTGCATCACTGAACAGTATACGTAGCTCCTATGCATACCACTGAGACAACAGATCTTCCTTCTGGAAAGGGATTATCCATTGACTCCTCAAACTTGTAAGTTACCTTCCCTGAAATTCCCCATCTAGACCTCATCGAGCTGAGACAGCAGTCCAAGATTTTGCCTGGAGGGAGCATCTGTTGCAGAGAATAGTAGCTTTGCTCTCCTGATTACACTGGCTAAACTTGTCTACTCTTGATAAACCCAATATCCAACATAAAATGCGCAGGAGACTTACAGGAGACAAAACCCCAAAGCCACAATCGCTCTTCTATTTTGTGTAATGCCTGCATGTTTTCACCTCTGTTGTAGGTGTACTGAACAGACATGAAACATCAGAACAGCTGTGGGGACTAGGGAGAGAAAATAGCTTGTCCTGACACCTTCAAACACTTTCATGTCCAAGTCCGTGATAACACTGAGCGAGGTGTCAGTCATATAAGCTGCAGTTTTCCTCCTTTCTTAGATCTTATTGATAAAATCCCTGGACATACCTCTGTTGTGTTGACTGTGGGTTTAGCTAGCCTCTGGTCACAAAGGAACGCTGTGTCAACAGTCCTTAAGGGGCAGGAATATAGCTGAACAAATACAACTGTAACAAGCACTTCACACCTGTTGGATGTTTTGTAAGCACAGCCCAGGCCTGACATGAGGGATCCAGGGTTAATGCCTTTGTGAGCAGAGCAAACAACAGGAAAGAAGAGAGGAAGAAAAGAAGGGTAGATCACAGGCCCTTTGCATGTAGCCCCCACTATTCCAGATGGAGGGCGGGGGGTCTAGCTTTCTCTGGCCAGCCTTGTTGACACTACTGGCAGTAAAGCTGGTTGCCTGGTACATTGCCTGGGAAGTTCACTCTTTCCTGTATGTGTCTGGCAGATTTCAGATGTAACTCTTCTGACTTGTGACTGTAAGCAGGGGGATCACTTCTGGCTGCAGCACAACCCCTCACTGGGTACATGCAGTGGAGGGGTAGCTTCATAGCGACAGGGCTGCTAGTGAAAGTGCTGCTGTTCCGCCTGTACCTTCAGTGGGGTATTGATTTACTTTGGATGATTTGCTATAATCAACACTCAAGGCTGTTTAACGAGTCCATAATGCTTTACCTGATAGATCGCTGGGCCTGCAGTTAATAAATATTTCCAAATAGGTGACAAAGCAACACATTTTTACAAAATTATCTCAGTTTCGGAAAACTTTGATGCAGGGCTATAATGGCAGAGAGGAAGGAGGGTCAGGGCAAAGCTGGGAGGCAAGATCAAACCAGTATCTTAGATGCCTTTATACAAATGCAAGAAGTATGGGTAATAAGCAGGAAGAACTGGAAGTGCTAATAAATAAATACAACTATGACATTATTGGCATTACTGAAACTTGGTGGGATAATACACACGACTGGAATGTTGGTGTGGATGGGTATAGTTTGCTCAGGAAGGATAGACAGGGGAAAAAGGGAGGAGGTGTTGCCTTATATATTAAAAATGTACACACTTGGACTGAGGTGGAGATGGACATAGGAGACGGAAGGGTGGAGAGTCTCTGGGTTAGGCTAAAAGGGGTAAAAAACACAGGTGATGTCGTGCTGGGAGTCTACTACAGGCCACCTAATCAGGCGGAAGAGGTGGATAAGGCTTTTTTCAAACAACTAACAAAATCATCCAAAGCCCAAGATTTGGTGGTGATGGGGGACTTCAACTATCCAGATATATGTTGGGAAAATAACACCGTGGGGCACAGACTTCCAATAAGTTCCTGGACTGCATTGCAGACAACTTTTTATTGCAGAAAGTTGAAAAAGCTACTGGGGGGAAGCTGTTCTAGACTTGATTTTAACAAATAGGGAGGAACTTGTTGAGAATTTGAAAGTAGAAGGAAGCTTGGGTGAAAGCGATCATGAAATCATAGAATTTGCAATTCTAAGGAAGGGTAGAAGGGAGTACAGCAGAATAGAGACAATGGATTTCAGGAAGGCGGATCTTGGTAAGCTCAGAGAGCTGATAGGCAAGGTCCCATGGGAATTAAGACTGAGAGGAAAAACAACTGAGGAAAGTTGGCAGTTTTTCAAAGGGACGCTATTAAGGGCCCAAAAGCAAGTTATTCCGATGGTTAGGAAAGATAGAAAATGTGGCAAAAGACCACCTTGGCTTACCCTTGAGATCTTGCATGACCTACAAAACAAAAAGGCGTCATATAAAAAATGGAAACTAGGTCAGATCACGAAGGATGAATATAGGCAAATAACACAGGAATGCAGAGGCACGATTAGAAAAGCAAAGGCACAAAATGAACTCAAACTAGCTATGGGAATAAAGGGAAACAAGAAGACTTTTTATCAATACATTAGAAGCAAGAGGAAGACTAAGGACAGGGTAGGCCCACTGCTCAATGAGGAGGGGGAAACAGTAACGGGAGACTTGGAAATGGCAGAGATGCTTAATGACTTCTTTGTTTCAGTCTTCACTGAGAAGTCTGAAGGAATGTCTAATATAGTGAATGCTTACGGGAAGAGGGTAGGTTTAGAAGAGAAAATAAGGAAAGAGCAAGTAAAAAATCACTTTGAAAAGTTAGATGCCTGCAAGTCACCAGGGCCTGATGAAATGCATCCTAGAATACTCAAGGAGTTAATGGAAGAGGTATCTGAGCCTCTAGCTATTATCTTTGGGAAATCATGGGAGACGGGGGAGATTCCAGAAGACTGGAAGGGGGCAAATATAGTGCCCATCTATAAAAAGGGAAATAAAAACAACCCAGGAAACTACAGACCAGTTAGTTTAACTTCTGTGCCAGGGAAGATAATGGAGCAGGTAATCAAAGAAATCATCTGCAAACACTTGGAAGGTGGTAAGGTGATAGGGAATAGCCAGCATGGATTTGTAAAGAACAAATCGTGTCAAACTAATCTGATAGCGTTCTTTGATAGGATAACGAGCCTTGTGGATAAGGGAGAAGCGGTGGATGTGATATACCTAGACTTTAGTAAGGCATTTGATACAGTCTCTCATGATATTCTTATAGATAAGCTAGGAAAGTACAATTTAGATGGGGCTTCTATAAGGTGGATGCATAACTGGCTGGATAACCGTACTCAGAGAGTAGTTGTTAATGGCTCCCAATCCTGCTGGAAAGGTATAACAAGTGGGGTTCCACAGGGTTCTGTTTTGGGACCGGTTCTGTTCAATATCTTCATCAACGATTTAGATGTTGGCATAGAAAGTACGCTTATTAAGTTTGCGGACGATACCAAACTGGGAGGGATTGCAACTGCTTTGGAGGACAGGGTCAAAATTCAAAATGATCTGGACAAGTTGGAGAAATGTTCTGAGGTAAACAGGATGAAGTTCAATAAAGATAAATGCAAAGTGCTCCACTTAGGAAGGAACAATCAGTTTCACACATACAGAATGGGAAGAGACTGTCTAGGAAGGAGTATGGCAGAAAGAGATCTAGGGGTCATAGTGGACCACAAGCTTAATATGAGTCAACAGTGTGATACTGTTGCAAAAAAAGCAAACATGATTCTGGGATGCATTAACAGGTGTGTTGTAAACAAGACACGAGAAGTCATTCTTCCGCTTTACTCTGCGCTGGTTAGGCCTCAACTGGAGTATTGTGTCCAGTTCTGGGCACCACATTTCAAGAAAGATGTGGAGAAATTGGAGAGGGTCCAGAGAAGAGCAACAAGAATGATTAAAGGTCTTGAGAACATGACCTATGAAGGAAGGCTGAAGGAATTGGGTTTGTTTAGTTTGGAAAAGAGAAGACTGAGAGGGGACATGATAGCAGTTTTCAGGTATCTAAAAGGGTGTCATCAGGAGGAGGGAGAAAACTTGTTCACCTTAGCCTCCAATGATAGAACAAGAAGCAATGGGCTTAAACTGCAGCAAGGGAGATTTAGACTGGATATTAGGAAAAAGTTCCTGACTGTCAGGGTAGTTAAACACTGGAATAGATTGCCTAGGGAAGTTGTGGAATCTCCATCTCTGGAGATATTTAAGAGTAGGTTAGATAAATGTCTATCAGGGATGGTCTAGACAGTATTTGGTCCTGCCATGAGGGCAGGGGACTGGACTCGATGACCTCTCGAGGTCCCTTCCAGTCCTAGAGTCTATGAGTCTATGAGAACTACAAATCCATTCAAATGAAGGCTTTCCCAATCCCAGTTAGTTTTGAATGTTCATCCAGCCCAGTTTGACTCCAATGTTACCTTTTTAGGGGGTTGTGAGAAAATAGAACATTTTCCATGGTTGCCTCAATTTTCTTCTTGCAGAAAGAAACAGCTTTGACTGATAGGAAACCATCTGCTTGTTTGTCTCTGAATATAACCCTGTTTGCCACTTTGATCTGAAGAGCTCAGCATTCTTTATAAATATCAAAAAAAGCTTCAAAACAGTCCCATGAGGTATGGTACAGAAATATCACACCCATGTCATGGAAGGTGGAAACTGAGGCACAGAAGTGGAATAGCTTTGCTAGCAAGTAGCAGAGCCAGGACTAGAACCCAGGAGTCCTGACCCCAGATTTACAGGCTGATCTACTGCACTACATGAAGCTGCACCAATTAGTCTGGGGGGGTCAGAATTTTACCATTCACAATGGATGAGGCTGCCAGTCTGCTGGAAGTGTGTGGGGAGATACGGTGGTGGGGGGTAGAGTGATGGGAATGGTCTTGTTTTACTGAGAAGCAAGAGCGGAGAAGGTTGCAGGGCTCCTGCAGGGATGACGTACATGAAATAACTCTATTGCAGTGCCCCTATGCAGAAAACAATGGGCAAATGTGTTTCCGTTCAGTGGTGTGAGGGTGGCATTTCAGAATGAGGAGCTAGCTGCTCCTTGCTGAGGGGTGCAATCTGCATAGGGGTCACTTTCCTGATGTGGTCAAAGGAACTAAGACCAAAACTGTCACATCAAGATGTGGGGATCAATTAGAGAAGAGAATAATGACTCAAGGCATCCTACCAGGCAAGGAAAATGGTAGCAAATAATCTAGGTGGTTGGTAGAATGGGGAGTCTTAACACACATGAGAGCAATAAATCCGTAGCAAAGGCTTCATTTAATACATTTGTTGTGTCTTTTTAAGGGGGTTAATGTTAGTTTGTGGAGTTTCCTCTCTGGGGCACAGAATCCCCTTGGTGACAGGTGTAAGGCTCCAGGTTTGTTGATATACATTAGTGATTGCTCAGAGGCCTGGAGAAGTAGCCAGATGTTCCCATTAAATTCCAAGCTTGAACATCAAGAGATGCAGTGTGCTCTAGTGGTTAGGCACAGACCCTGGAGTGAGGAGACTTGAATTCTGTTCCTTGCCCTCTTAGTGGTTGGCTTTGCTTTGAGTGAGTTATTTCATCTCTGAGCCTCTATAAAATGGGAATATCCTAAAATTACCACACTGGGTCAGACCAAAGGTCCATCTAGTCCAGTATTCTGTCTTCTGACAGTGGCTAATGCCAAGTGCTTCAGAGGGAATGAACAGAGCAGGAAATCATGGAATGATCCATGCCCTGTTGCCCATTCCCAGCTTCTGGCAAACAGAGGCTAGGGACACCATCCCTGCCCATCCTGGCTAATAGCCATTGATCGACCTATCCTCCGTGAATTTATCTAGTTCTTTTTTGAGCCCTGTTATAGTCTTGGCCTTCACAACATTCTCTGGCAGAGTTCCACAGGTTGACTGTGCGTTGTGTGAAGAAATACTTCCTTTTGTTTGTTTTAAACCTGCTACCTATTAATTTCATTTGGTGGCCCCTAGTCCTTGTGTTATGAGAAGGAGTAAATAACACTTCCTTATTTACTTTCTCCACACCAGTCATCATGTCACAGACTTCAATCATATCCCCCTTAGTTGTCTCTCTTCCAAGCTGAACAGTCCCAGTCTATTAATCTCTCCTCATATGGCAGCTTTTCCCAGTGCTAGTGGGTTCTCAACCTCCACCTCGCCCCTGGCCCTGCCCGAACTCCATCTCTGCCCTTCCCCCTCCTGCTCATGCCCTGCCCCCATTCCAATGCCTTCCCCAAAGTCTACACCCCAACTCCGCCCCCCCTGCCCCTATTGGACTCTTTCCCCAAATCCCCACCCTGGCCCTGCCTCTTCCCCGAGCACGCCGCGTTCCCCCTCCTCCTCCCTCCCTCCCAGCACTTGCCACAGCAAAACAGCTGTTTCACTGTTTCGGGCGACAAGCACTGGGAGCAAGGGGAAGAAGTGAGGACGCCACGCGCTCAGGGGAGTAGGTGGAGGTGAGCTGGGGTGGGGAGCTTTGCTGCTGCTGGGTGCAGAGCACCCACCAATTTTTCCCTGTGGGTGCTCCAGCCCCGGAGCACCCATGGAGTCAGCGCCTATGATCGTTCCATATCACTAATTGTTTTTGTTGCCCTTTTCTGTACTCGTTCCAATTCCAATATATCTTTTTTGAGATCAGGCGACTAGATGTGCACACAGTATTCAAGATGACAGGTTTCAGAGTAGCAGCCGTGTTAGTCTGTATCCGCAAAAAGAACAGGAGTACTATACATACTATACTATACATAGCTATGCATCCAATGAAGTGAGCTGTAGCCCACGAAAGCTTATGCTGAAATAAATTTGTTAGTCTCTAAGGTGCCACAAGTACTCCTGTTCTTTTTTTAGTATTCAAGATGTGGGCGTACCATGGATTTATATAGAAGCATTCTGATATTTTCTGACTTATTTTCTATTCCTTTCTTAATGATTCCCAACATTCTGTTCACTTTTTTGACCTCAACTGCACATTGAGTGGATGTTTTCAGAGAACTATCCAGGATGACTCCACGATCTCTTTCTTGAGTGGTAACAGCTAATTTAGACCCCATCATCTTATATGTACCTAAATACGTCAGCATTTGGCTTGTCATTGTTATTACAACACAACTACCCTCCCTCGTGTGTGTCTCTCTCTGCGCTAGATGTTTACACAGTGCCAATCACCATGCTATCTAGGCACTGCCTAGTTGATTGAATGAGGTATCATTTCTCACCAGCCTGACACATTTCATCAGGGTAATGGCAAGGAGACGTGTTAATATTTATTCCTGGGCTTACTGGAATGCCATTTTCTTAATACACAATGGATCAATGGAGTGGTTTGCTAGTAAAAACCAGACCATGACATTAACTTTTATTCGCACAACAAACCATTCATCGATCTAGGAGCCTTTATTCCCTTTGGAGGGTTCTCATATTTTAGAAAACATTTTGTGATTTAAATTAAAATGAAAGGAGGTATTTGGTTCAGCCCAAGCAACTAAAGCCCTCACAACAACCTGGGTCCCCGTTTTGGTCTTTTGGCAGGGTTAGAAGTGCCTAAACCATCTGGAGGTAGGGGTAGATAGGCAGCACTTCTCCTCACTCTTGTGCAGCCCCTTTTGGCTGGTAGTTGGAGTGGTATATAGTCCTCCTTATCTGGAGCGTAGGGCCAGTGAAGGTAAGAGTATAGGAGGTACCATAGCAGATCAGGTGGCTGGCCCCCTTTTTCAAACTATAGTCAGTGCTGGAAGCTTTAGGGGAAACCTTCCCTTTGCTGGAAAAATAGCAACTGAGCACAGCTGCTGAATGTTGCTTATCCCATCATGAAACAAACTCCAAATTCCCCCTTGTAACAGGAGATGGAGTATCTTTGTGGCAGCACAAGCACTCGATTTGCTCAGTTGGATGAGCAGGCTGATCTGCCAGCCATTGCCCTGAGCCAGCCTGGCCTCTGAGGGAAACCAAAACGCAACCTCCCAAAAGCTGTAATCTGTTAAGCCTGTGTTACTGAGTCTGGCCCATCAAGTGGCAAGGTCTGTAAATCATCGGAAAGGAGAGGAGGGATCGATAAATGCTCCCCAAGGGCTTGCACTGTGTTCCGTTTCTCTTGCACAAAGCAGGACACCAAGAAGGGGAACAATATGAGTTTCCTGAGCTGGCTATGGGAAAAATCAATTCTGGTGATCGAATGGCCATCTCGGCACAGACTGGCGGGACCTCCACTCAGCCAGATTGCAGGATTTATTTATTGAGGGATAATACTATAAGTGAGGCAAAGCTGCTCCTCCTTGATTCCCTTTCCGACGGGGCTATCATCAGTTTATTTAATGCAGCTGCTCAACCCAGCTGTATTTAGAGGGGTTTAACAGGCGCCATGTCAGATATTTTAACCTAGGCAGTAGTCCTTTTGAGAATATTGGTGTTGTATAGGGCAAGGTGTTCCACTGATCTACATGGGTGCAGCTCCAATGAAGTCAATGAAAAAGCACCCACTTCCTGCAGCTGAGTACCTGGCCCCTCTTATCTAGGAAAAGAGAATAATATTCAGTACTCTTAATTCTTGATCATTGGACCTGATTCTGCTCTCAGTTACATTGGTGCAAACCGGGAGTAACTCCACTGGAGTCAGTCTGAAATCGGTGCAAGTGGGCCCACGGGGTCTAAGAGCAGGAAATACTTCAAAGGAGCAAAGCCACATCAATGTAGTCCTCAGCTTTAAGTTTGTAACAACAAGATATTATCAAACCCAACCTTGCTGAAAATGTTTCCATGCCAGGATGACTCATCCAGGTTCACAGAGCAAGTCAGTGGCTCAGCAGTTCTTAGAACTCAGGTGCTTGTAACTCCTCTGCCTTTCCTTAGCCTCCGCCCCCAAAGCCATGCTGCCTCTGATTTCAGACATACCTCCGGGGCGGCTCCAGGCACCAGCGCTACAAGCGCGTGCCTGGGGCAGCAAGCCACGGGGGGCGCTCTGCTGGTCACCGCTAGGGCGGCAGGCAGGGTGCCTTCGGCGGCATGCCTGCGGATGGTCCACTGGTCCCGCGACTTCAGCGGACCCTCCGTGCTTGGGGCAGCAAAATGTCTAGAGCCACCCCTGCATACCTCAGACCTCCAGGTGAAACTCAGAAGCTGCTGATTTTCACCTGGTTTTAGTGTGAAACCACAAATGGACCAAAACTCTCTTGAAAGTCCCAGGATACTCAGCAGATAATGAGTTCTGCATTTGTAACAAAACCAGATACCAGAGGAGTTTTGTTTGGCTTCAGGTTTCATACTGAAAGCTTCTCTGTTGCATTTGTAGAGCACCAGTCACCATAGCTGCTCTATTGACCTGCAATGTAAAATGAAATAAGCCTCCTGAGTGGTTCAGTGTAGGACATTATTTGATGCACATTAATAGCTCCAGGTCACACGATGAAGCAGTTATGCATGCAGGAGAATAGATTATTCAGTTAGAGTAAGAATTTCTAGATTTTGTGGTCACCATTAAGATGAAATTGTTTGTTATGGATGGCTGAAGTAGTTCACGTTTTCAGGGAAACTATACGACCAGAGTTGAGATAGCTTTTAGTTTCTTACCTGTGAATCGCCATTCTTGTTTTTTCTGGGATGCTCACTTTAATGTATAGTTTTCTGTCTTTTTTCTACTTTATTGTCTTGGGCATTTTAAAACTATAGTGTGCTTTCAAGTTTCTTGGAAACTTAACTCTGAATTTACTAGTTTTGCATAGTTTGACAATTCAGTATTCTCTCATTGCCTCTAACACTCTACTTATTGATCTGCCCTTTCACCTGAGACTCCAGATGAACGATGGTTTTGGTCAGGTAAAATACTCCTACTGGGGAAGGATAGCAAAGTGCATAAAAATGGCTTTTGTAACAACTCTGTGCCAGTGGTGCATTTTGCAACAGCTGTACTGATTCCATAAATCCAGTTTCAGGGCTTAACCTTTTCATCTTAGAGATGGATCTGAACCAGAACTACAGGTCAGAACACACCTCAATTGTGCGGTTTTCAAACCCAGACCTGGCTTAGGCTCATTCCTTAAAATCTTATCGGAGCAGCTCAAAGACACTAGTGCAAAAATGTTAGGTGTTGAGTAACATTGCAAACTCTTTGGGGCTGGGAACTTGGCTTCCTCTGTTTCCTGTAAAGCATCATGCAAATTTGCAACACTACATAAGTGCCCGGTAATAATAGCAAATAATGTTTGTAGGAAGCAGTTAGCTGAAGAAGGTTCGACCACTCCAAAACACTGTTTTCCTCCCTGTGGCTATGGGAAGGCTGCTGCTGAGATCTGCACCAGATAAGAGTGTAACTACAGGGGCAAGCAGTTTTTAAGTGGACAAATTGCTCCCAAGTGGATTCCAATTGGACTCTAAATAAACACTTAACAAACACCTAAGAGTTTAGCTTGAGCCGGAAGTTGAGGGGCCAACGGCTGTGTACTTTCTCTGATAACCCTTGCATTTACTCTTGCCTTAGGCTTGAAGTCTGAGCTACTGGATATAAACAATGCTTTTCAAATCGTTTCAAGAATCACACATCTTTGATTTGTGCAGGGTGCTAAAAATAAAACACCAGTGTTGCTTTAGTATCATCACTTGGATTGAAATACATTGTTCATTCCTTTCATCAGAAATAATTCAGGTTGAGTCTAGGCCTGTTTAGGCCTGGTCTGCAAACCTCTACAAAGACATGTGAGCTGTGGAGGCAATGCAGCAAGAAACCCAGCTAAAGAAAAAGAGAATCTTGACAAGAAACAAACATAGACATTGGTAATAACAATCAAAATCTTGATGTGATGCAAATGGGCTAGCAACTTCCAAAGGGCAGATAGCTGCTTTGCAGACTGTTTTTCTCTGTGCAGAAAATGGCTTTGAGTTGTTGTCAGTGAATCCAGTAATATTTCAGTACAATGCATGGGATCCAAAGGGTAAGGTCTTGAGGACTCTGATCCACTGTAATTGGAAGTAGATATTGTTATTATTTGATATTTAATATAATGAACCACAGGAGCCATTCTGTATGATTGGAAGTGTCTCATAGAATACAAGTTAGGAATATATGACACCTTAGAATCCCATTGACTTGAAAGAGCTACTTGCCACCTGTCAGCTGGTGATAGGCAGACCTGAAAAGTTCAGTTTGGATTTTTATCTGAACACTTTGGGTCTGCAGAGTGGGGCTGTAAGTCTCACAGGAACAAGCTTTCTCGTGAGATTCTTGGTGCTTCCTGCCAGGTCAGAAATACTATGTGGACAGACTGGGAATCTCTCTTGATATTAGCACTCCAGTCCTGTCTGGAACTAAGCTGTGCAGAAATGATGTATTTTTTTAAAGTTAACCTACATTTTTCAAACCACAGATTCCCATTATAGGCAGTGTTTCAAGTGTTTCTTTTATTATCCAGCCTGGTTCGTGTGCCACTCAGGATGCTGGAATGATTGAAATGGAATGGTTTTTCTATGTTTGCAGTGATTATTGGTCAGCTTCCAAAGGTGTGTTGTGGTATCAAAAACCTCCATCCTTAGGGGTTTTTAAGGGCCAGCTTGACAAAGCCCTGGCTGGGATGATTTAGTTGATGTGGGTCCCGCTTTGAGCAGGAGATTGGACTAGATGACCTCCTGAGGTCTCTTCCAACCCTAATCTTAGAATCATAGAATATCAGGGTTGGAAGGGACCTCAGGAGATCATCTAGTCCACTCACAACCCTGGGTGTAGCAGGCCAATGCACAAACCACTGAGCTATCCCTCCCCCCTGATTCTATGATCTTGCAACTCTTTACAAAGGTGGTAAATATTAGAGCTGAGAAAATTACCCTCAGAGTAATAGATTTGATGAGGTTTGTCCTTTTCTCTCTTTGCAAATTGCTCACAAGCAGGTTAGGCTTTTCTCTAACCGTTTGTTGTTCAAATGATCTGCCAGGTAATTGCAGCGAATAGTCCTTGGCCTGTAGATTTTTGACAGATTGTCTGTTGGGAGTTCTTGCTATCAAAATATTGAACTGTGGTGGTTGGTGGTGACTGGCACCCAGTTGTCATTGATTTGTTCTTATCCTCAGATTGGATGTGGGGAACACTTCCAATCAGATTTTGGAGGGTGAATACTTCCTGCTCCAAAGCTCTGTGAATGTTCTCTAATATTTGCTTTAAAATTCTGAGTATGTCTGCACTACGGAGGCCCTTCCTGCGTATTAGTCCCGTAGTGTAGACGCAGCTTATACAGATCAAAGGGACTTTTCTGTTGGTCTGGGAACACCACCTCCCCAAAGGACAGTTAGTTATGTCAACAGAAGCCCTCTTCCATTGACATAGCTGCGTCTACACTGGGGATCTTGTTGGCATAGCTATATCAGTCAGCGGTGTGTCATTTCACACTCCTAGCCAAGGTAATTATGCTGATGTGACTTTCAAGTATAGACCAAGCCTCACTGTTTTTCTGAACTCCCTGCCAGTAAGCTAAGCTGTTTGGAAAACAGTCTTGTAAGGAGAGCAAGCAGAGAGGAAGCAAATTTCACTTTTCATTGCAGTGGCTGTTTTGCAGACTGCTTTGAGTTAGTTACCCAGCTCCTGTAAGTACTAGTCTCTGTGTTCCAGATGGGGCAACACTGAGCCCCAGAAATGTGCCTGTTTGTTACTGTTATTATGATCTGTGGGCTTGGCTGCGCTGCAGAGTTAACTCGAGTTATAATGTGAGTGTTGCCCCTGGCCAAACTTGAGTCCCCGTCCCCACACAGAATCCCTTTACTCAAGTGTGGTGGTGCTTTGGATGGCTCTTCAAGGGGTTCAAGCTACAGCTTGAGTGAGCACAACTTGTCAGCTGCTAATCCAATCACTCTATGCACTAATTTATTTCTAGTCATGCATTAAGCAACATGCCTAACATCTGAGCTAGCTCGGGTCTGTCTGCACAGGCTGCAGTCATGCCTCCCGATTGCCCTGTAGACTTACCCTCAGCGTGGTGTGATGAGGGCATGCTAGGGTGATAAGCACTCCAAATTTCTCTGGCACAGCCTCAGACAATGCAGTAATGGGAAATTCCGTTGTGACTTGACATTAATGAGTCATTATTTGTCCATAAACAGTGCCCATTCTTCCTTTATTCTGCAGCCCGTGTTCATAGCGAAGATTTCGTGGACTCTGCCAAAGCGTAGCTGTTTATTATGTAATGACTCTCCATTCTATCACGCAGACTTTACTGCACTCTTGCACTCTGACTGTCCACGCTGCCAGCAGGTCTCCCTTTCATAGCCACAATATGCTGGTGTATTTTTCCCCATAGTGGCTTATCTCAGGCAAACCAAATCTATTTCATCTCCTCTCCCTTACTCATATGTGAAGCATATGCAAATAAATTGTCCCAGGAAGCATTTACATTCGGTTTAGGCTGCGAGAGTCTGTGATTGATGACAAATATCCAGCAGTGGGGATAGCTCTGGCTTATCCCTGTGGCCTGTGTAACCGCTCTGCTAGGCGGAGGCACATCAGCCAGCACAGCAAGTAGGAATAGATTGCTGGTTGCTGTTGATCATTATTTCAGTGTGATATAGTGAGGGATCTTCCACAAAGGGATGACTTTCTGAACTCCCTTGTAATGTCTGCACCAGGGGTGAGGGTGTTGCCACACATCCCAGCCCCATTCCCCAAAGCACTGAGTTACAGGGAGTTTACTTCGGTTACAAGGGCTGGGTGAGGCTGGTGTCACTGGCAGACCTATGGAGATGTCAACTGAGGAGGTCATTGCTGGGTTCTTGCCTGCTTTGAGAAGGCTCTCAATTCCTCCAGGGTGGGGTCCCTGCACAGGGAGGGCTAACAGCACCCGGGACAGACCAGTGCACCTTTGTTTGCATCACGAGGTGAAGAGGCAATGTTGCAGCACAATGAGCTTGCCCTTATGAAGGTGGCAAGCTTGCTACTGAGTGGGCAGGCTGCCTCCACTGCACACTCAGGCCTTGCTGGCCCAGAGAGCAAGAGAAGGGGGGTGTCAGTGCAAAGTGAAAGCACCCAGCTTCTGCCAGTCTGGGGAGGGTAAGTGCAGTGCAAAGCCTGCTGGCTTTGGCCTGCTTGAGTTTCAGGACCTCTGCGTTTCAACTTCTGGCTTTATGTCTTTCTGCACCTAAAACCTCAAACTGATACACCAAATGAAACCATATGTGCCGGATGGGACTAGCTAGTCTGTGGGAACCAAAGAAACTTTCCCAGATCCCCCTTTCCTCGGGGACCAGGCCACCCGACATTAGCCAATGCACTGCCTATTTATGTGTGTTCTTCCAAGGGATGGTAGAACTTAGTCAGATAAAATAAAATCTGACCCAAACTTTCATCTAAAACCACAGCCTGACTCTCCACCTACAACACAATTTGAACTTTATGCAAGGTTCAAAAAAGCTTTAAAAAGGGGTTTTCTTCCACTATGTCACAGGCAGTTCTGTGTTCCTGACTGAACTGGAGATTCCCAGCTGAATTTTGCAAGCCCAGCTGGCTTTGATGAACCACCAGACTTTTGGAAGCTTAGCTAAAGTAGTGCTGATTGAAAAATGGAGAGGCTGTGGTGCACCATGAGGGATGCCATCTCCCTGGGAAGCTGGGCCCTTAGGAGCAAATGGATGCATGAAGGACTGGAACTACAACTCCCATGAGGCACTGCGGCAGCTCATGTAAATACAGAGATTAATATTAATCTGACCCAAAATGAAACATTTCAGTTTTCCTGATGGAAAAGTCCACCAAAACTTATCTTGTGCTGTGGAAACTTTTGACAAAAAGTCATTTTTCAGTAATGTTTCATTTGAAATTTTTCAACCAGCCCTAAACCAAACCTCTGACTCTTCTGAGGTTTGGCTTTCTCTGTTTTTTGTACTATCTGTATTTAGTTGGTACTAACTAGTTTACACTTGAGCCTGGTTCTCCAGGTAAAGGCCCTTTCCAGAGGAGCATGATGGAAATATTTGCATGTTTGCAAATAAAATTAGCCATCATAGGGTAATTCAGGTCCCAGGCAATGCTGGAGACAGTCGCTGCAAGTATCGCTGTCCAGTGAGACTCCCAATGGCATTCTAGAGATCTCAGCAAATGACAATGTTCTTTTGTTCTGTACTTAACCTGTAGGTTTGGGTGTCTGCTAGGCATTTGCTGACTATATTGACAATTATTATTATTCCTGTTGACAAAAGGAAGAAATTATGTAGGCTGGGAGATAACATGAGAAAGTTTGGGTAGCCTGTTAGGTCACAGCTCATGAAAAGGAAGATTGAGAGGTGACTTGATTACTTTGTACAAATACCTTCACAGAGAAAAGAGCAAGTAATAAAGAGCTCTCTAATCTAACACAGAAAGGTATAATAAGAACCAATGGCTGGAGGTTAAAGCTAGGCAAAGACAAATGAAAAAATAAGATACAAAAGGGTGATTAACCATTGGAACAAACTCCTAAGGAAAGTGGTGGATTCTCCACCTCCTGATGTCTTCACATGCCGACCGGATGCCTTTCAGGAAAATATGCTTTAGTCACACACAAGTTATTGGGCTCAACACAGGGGAAACAGTGAAATTCTCTAGCCTGTGTTGTAGCCTGATGATCTCATGGTTCCTTTTGGATATAAAATTTATGAAAATATATGATGTATAAACTAGCATTGGGAGACCCAGTTCTGATATTACAAACTCCCTGAAATAGCTCATGAGCAAGGTATAGATTGGAGCCAACCATCTTCAAATCCTTCAAGGCTGAAGCAGGATCCAGTCTCATCTACACTTCAAGACGAACCATGCTTTTAGTGATGTGCCAGGGGACTGCTCTGGTGTAGCCACGTACCCCAACATGGCTCTTGCAAAAGGCCCATCTAGGCATCAGTTCCTTCACATTTATATTTATTCAATGTGCCACCATTATTCCACCCTCCCTGCATGCTATTGTAAGAGGGAAATGGCATGGCTATTTTTCGGTCAGATCAAACCTTTCTCAACAGGCATCATAAAGCACAGCAGGCTAACTACTGTAATTGCCAGTTAGTCCTGGCCGATGGCCAGTTGAACATAGTGCCAGAGTATTCAGTGACTGGGCATTCAGGAATAGGATGGAAGACAATAGTTTCTAATAAATCCGGTCTTGTCATGAAACTAGAGCCCGTATTAGCCGCAATTCCAATGGATGGACTGATTAACAGGCCATGGTTTCTGCAAACAGGTGCATTGGAAGGGGAAGGAATAATGTGTGTGTGTGTGTGTGTGTGTGCGCGCGCGTGTGCAGCAGTATGCAATAGGATGACGATTATGGAGCTGCAGGCCCAACAAAAAGCTGGCACTGCCTGACACTCCATAGAGATCATTCCACAGCAAGGATAAGGAGGCAGGAAAATGAAACATTATCGTTCATGGTTCCCCCTCTTCTCTGGGCTCAGAAAGGAAGGGTGGTGGGTGGGGGAGGGAAGAAGGTTCTTTGTTCCCACATTTTGTATCTGAGCTGGACATAGATGGAGATGTGTATCCTGGTGCAAACTTCCCCCCCACCCCAAACAATGCAGAAGTTTGCTCTAAGTGCAGGGGTCTATTGTGTACAAGAAATGGAGCTGTGGGGAGTGAAGATCCTTTGGCAGTTTGAACAGGCAGAGGAGGGAAGCAAGAAGAGAAGGGGAGGAGATAAAGTAGGCGGAGAGGGTGAGAGAACCAGAAACAAAGCTTGTGGAAGCTATTGGTGTGTGGGTGGAAGGAGGGGACCATTTGGTGTGTTGAGGGAGCTAACAATAGTGTGAGCAGTGTGTGGGCGGGGGAGGGGAATCTCCTGGGAAGGGTAGGCTGGCTGGCACCAAGGTGCTTTCATCGAAGGTAAGGCTGAGGCCAGGCAGACGGAAGTGAGCGGGGTTTGTAGAATGGTGCTCATGAGAGAGAGCTGTGAGAGAGAGGAAACTAAAATGCAGAACTGGCTCCCAGCAGCAACAGTTCCTCCCTACAGGCTATGGAGTCCCCTCCAGGGGTTCTTTTAGGTACCTCCAATTGTTCTATCAGCAGTGAGTGTGTATGTGCCACGCGAACCATTAAGCCCCTTAGTCTCCTGCTGCTGATGAACAGCCTGAGCTGCTTGCTTCTTTCAGCCTCCACTGTTGGTTTCTGCTTCCAAGGTCCTTTGCAGGGAAAAGGGCTAGAAAGTTTACTTTTCAGGGATAGCGGAGATTCACCTGCCCCTGCATTAGGAGAGGGGGTTATGATGGGCCTGAAAGGCTGGGTATGGCAGAGCACAGGGGAGTGGGCCTGGGGCTTGGAAACACTTCAGTGCTTTCCCCTCAAAAAAGTGTAACACTGCCCCCCCGCCAAGTCCTCTTACTCTAGTTTCAGCTGTATAAAGAAAAAAATTGCAAGACAAAAAAATCTAGAACGTGCTGAATGCATGGATCCTATTTTTGTCCTAGATGACAGTCTCGTTAGTTGCACTTGCGCTACTTGTGAATGTATCTGTTGTGCAGGCAAAACCCTACCAGCAGAAATCCCCCCACACCAACAGGTTGCTGTGTTCCTAGCAGGGCAGATATAGCACTCCTTTTAGCAGGTGAGCCCGGCTAAGGAGATAGTCAGAGTATTTGGGTTGAAGTCTCATAGCTGGTTGGTGTTAATGGATTCCAGTGGCTGAGAATATCCTGAAAGATAATCTCAGTGCTGCTCCTAGTGTTAAGAAAGTTTTTTATTTCATGGGGCAGAGCTGCTGCTTTGGGATTGGAGGGGGCTAGTTCAAGCCCCAGCAGGCCTCACAGCATCAGAGAATGAAACAAAATACAGAACAAAAACACAGAAAGCCTTTTCTGCCCTGCTGTTCTAGGTAGAGAGGGTATTTTGCTCCCCAGTAGGGATAGGTTGGTTGCAAATCAGGAGTAGAACAGTGACTGCTCAGAAAAAATAAAATGAAGCCGCACTGTAATTTTTTAGGCTGAAATTTGATAATTAAGCAAATACCGCAAGTCTTTGTCTTGGGCAAGGAGCATGAGGTAAACAGGAAGGAATGGGATTAAGATGTCTCTGTTCTAAAGGAAGGTGACGAGCAGAGAGCTCTGACACCTTCCCTTTGCAGAACGGAGAGGCCCAGATGTGGGTTTGCATTGCTTTGCTGCATTCTTCAACGCTGTAGGGCAAATGAAAGCAAAGGGAAAAGAAAAACAAGCTATAAAATACTCTGCAAAGCACACAGTTCTTGCAACTGCCGCTTGACAGCTCTGGGGAATGGCAGGGGAGGGGCTGAGCTTTTGATGTTCTCTTATTAGTTTCCTTTTGTACTGGCCGTTGTTAAAAATAGCCACCATGTTGTCATTAGGTTGCATATGGCAGAAAGATCTGGCATCTCCTGGCAGGTTCAATCATGGCGTAACTGTCAACAGAGAGGACTGCTTAGTATTTAACTAGCAATGTCAGGTTGACCCAATCCCTGCAGCAGGCTGAGAACAGCTGGTGTGAAGGAGCAGGAGGTTGCATTGTAATGTTGTGATCTAGACACACAGTAAATGGTGAGGCTACAGAATCCAAACCTTTCTAGAAATATTAAAGGGGAAGATTTGATAGAACTATTTCAGATCCTTAGAATTCACAGAAACTGAGCATCTCCTAACTGTACAGCAAGTGTGTGTGGTGGGAAAGGAGAGTTTGCCTCCGACGCTTTAAAAGTGGGATAGAGACTGCGGAGAGGGGAGGCATGTGCTGAACAATTACATACTGGTGAACCGGACTCCACGGGCTCAGGAGATGTCTGTCCGGCTGCAGGATGTTCTCTATTTAACATTAGTTAATGCAGTGCCGCTTCAAGAGGAAATCAGAGGGTAGATGATAACAGTTCGCATGGCTCTCTAATGTTACTCCAGTGAAGCTGACAGTCACAAACGTTTCTGACTGAAAGTGGCAGAAGCCTATCAAAGGCAGGCACCACCATTTTAACTAGACAGGGGCCTCACTCCCAAAGCTCAAATCTGCATCCAAAATTAAAGCACGTTTTGATCCAGGCTCTACCTTCTGGCCCATCTGACTGACTATAAGAGGGGAGGGCCAAGGGGATCCACTTCCTGCGCTGTTATCCCATCATGAGGGTGTAACCTCAGAAGGCTGAGATAATCCCTCCGAAGTTGATGTGCTTCCCCAAACTCTCCATGCCCCAGGAGTCTCTAATACTCAGTTTAAATCTCTCAGGTTATGTCTACACTGCAGTTATAAACCTGTAGCTGGCCCATGCCAGCTGAGTCAGGCTTGAGCTAAGGGGCTATTTAATTGCGGTGCAAATGTTCAGGGTTGTTCTGGAGCCCAGAATCTAGGATCCTGCAAGGTGAGAGAGTCACAGCTCGTCCCAAACACCTACGCTGCAGTTAAACAGCCCCGTAGCCTGAGCCCCAGAAGCCTGAGTCAGCTGGCACCAACCAGCCTTGGGATTTTAATTGCAGGGTAGACTTACCCTCAGGAGCTGGTTTCTTCAGTGGCCTGCTACCCTTAAGGCTGGGAAAGCAGCCCTTCCCGTGGTATTTTGTCACTTCCACTCCCAGTCTCAGGTGCAAGAGCAAGATTATGAATGTAACAAATTACCATCTTTTTAAATTTAACATGAATGTTGCATTGAGGGCCAACCAGGCTGGGTCCCATTGTTCAAGCTGCTGTATAAACATATGGTTAACATCATTCCCAGCCCCAAGGGGCTTACAATCTAGGCTGTGTAAGTCTGGAGCAACATCACTGACTTGTTTTCACCAGTGTCTGAAAGAAAAATCTGGTCCCTTTGCATATTTGTAGGGAGTTTCAGATTGATTCTTGTTCATAGAAACCAGATTGACTTGCTAATGTCCAGCTTCCTCCTCCTCCTTAGCCTCTGTGGTAATGGCCAGTAGCCTACGTTTGGCCCATGGCATACTGAGATCCAGTTTCCCCATGATCAGGGGTTGAGTCAGCCAGTAGGAATCAAGGGGCTGGGATATACCTCTGCATTCGTTCATGAGACTCATGTACCACAAGTGGCAACTTTTCTGCTTTTTGTCTCTTTTCCCACAGCTTGTAACTGCAACCTTCATGCCCGGAGATGCCGCTTTAACATGGAGCTTTACAAGCTTTCAGGCCGCAAGAGCGGAGGGGTCTGCCTTAACTGCCGGCACAACACGGCGGGCCGTCATTGCCACTACTGCAAAGAGGGCTACTACCGGGACATGACCAAGCCGATCACCCATAGGAAAGCATGCAAAGGTACGCAGAGAAGGAGTGCCTGAGGTGATGTCTGGGATACTGAACAGACTGTTCCCCCTAGCCCTTCCCTTCCTGTCTATCTCCATAGCTGTTTCTGTTGTTAGCCTATTCCCACTCTATCCTCTCAAAGGCCAAACCACAAAAATGCCTCTTCTTTCACCCCCTCACTCCTTTTTCTCCACCTCACCTTATTCATAGATTCATAGACTCTAGGACTGGAAGGGACCTCGAGAGGTCATCGAGTCCAGTCCCCTGCCCTCATGGCAGGACCAAATACTGCCTAGACCATCCCTGATAGACATTTATCTAACCTACTCTTAAATATCTCCGGAGATGGAGATTCCACAACCTCCCTAGGCAATTTATTCCAATGTTTAACTACCCTGACAGTTAGGAACTTTTTCGTAATGTCCAACCTAAATCTCCCTTGCTGCAGTTTAAGCCCATTGCTTCTTGTTCTATCATTAGAGGCTAAGGTGAACAAGTTTTCTCCCTCCTCCTGATGACACCCTTTTAGATACCTGAAAACTGCTCTTTCCCACAGCCATACTCACCAGACCTGCCAAGCCCTTGTTATTTAGAAAGAGAGTTTGAAGGTAGCTTTTAAAAGCATCTCTGCTCTGAGGATGAAAGATTTTGCAATGTCTATTTCAAGAAGATATTTTGGGTCATATTTTTAAAGCAATCTTAACCAAACACCAAGCTGTGCCTGCCATGTAGATGGTACAAAGCCACAACCACCTGATGTGCATGGACACAAATTTGACTTGTGCAGATTTAGAGGCTGTTTCTGACAAATGTGACCCACTCAAATCTCACTCATTAGGGGGGAAAAAAGGTCTTTTATTGCACCTGTCATAGCTTAAGAGAGAGACACACACACACTCACATATTCAGTGGGTTTGAGCGGCTATTCACAACACGTGTGACCAGGCAAGCAAAAACAAACAATGAAATGGAAAAGAAAATGCAGCCAAAGGAGAAGAAAAACAAAGGTGTTCACAGATTGCTACGGTTATTCAGATCAGCAAAGGGATTTCTGACATTAAAAACCAAAGCTCTGGTCCCCCGCCTCCCACACCTTCTCACAGGTGTGCATACCAGCAAACAGTGAGCTCCATTCAACAGTCTTAGCATCGGGGTGGACAAAGGTCAGATCTCTTACGAATCCATATATCTGGCATACACACAACATAGGTTGCAAGCATTAGGGAGAGAAAGGAAAAGAGAACATTTAATCCATGTACCAACAGCTTTGTTCCTCTGGACAAAATAATAATAAAAAAGGAAGCAGGGGGATCTATTACAGCTCAGCGGACCAGGCAATAATCATTTAATTTTTCTGATGTGATGTTTTAATTTTGCGATTCGTTGGAAATGAAACTTCCATAGGTGATTTGGGCTCGAGCCAGAACTCTAGCGGTTCCTTCAGAGCATAGGAGGATCTGTTGGGTTAGCCCCTAAATTCTAGTACTCTGGAATTCCACAGACATTGTGTCGTCATTCGATCTGGGCCTGTTCAAATGCCCTTTAATTGATTTTTCAAACCATTTTTATTTGGCGATATTGAGACAGGCACCTGCTGCGGAATGAGAAGGCAGCTGTCCCTTTGTGTACATATGAGCAGAGGCAATGGGTGAGGGTGACTTAGGTTACAGTGAGGAACAGTTAGCCTTGGGGAGATGCTCCCTTAAGAGTTCATGGTTAAAGGAGGCAGGGAGTGGGTGGAGAATGGACATGTCTGAGGATACATGGGCTTAGGTTGGATTCTGACCCTGCACATAGGTGCTTAGCAATGCTGTCTACTTTTTAGGCTGTGGGCCTTGTACTAGCCAGGTGTAGGTGGTGGCTGCACATTAGCACTCCCACTATCATGGGGTTGGGGTCCCCAGCACCACAAGTCCTGCTCAGCCCTTTCTAAATTGTGAGTATACAGGGTAAGGAAGGATCAAACCATGAAAATCAGGCCTGGTTTCAACTCTCAGCCAAGCTGGTGGGAGGAAGATGAATTGCATGCCTGAGATACCCTGTTCAGAAAACAAAGATACTCAACAGGCAATAGGTAGTTTGTAGGGCTGACTTGAAAATGAATTTCTTTTCCACAGGAAAATTTTGTCTTTTCATGGAAAAAGTGGGAAAACGGTGACTGAAAACTGAAATTTTTTGGCCAAAAATGGCAAGTTTTGGCTGAAAAGTCTTGGATTTTCATTTTTTCAGTTAAAACTCCAAATTTTCTATGGAAAACAGACCTTTTTGTTAGGTTGATGGCTTTGTTTACCTTTTATGTAAAATGTACTTTCATTATCTCTGCTTGATGACCAGGCTGGTTAGACTACCAAACACACATCTCTTTGTCTAGGGCAGACTGGGCTTATGCATTTCTTGCCAAATACATTTTAAGAACATAATTCTAGCCCATATCCATAATTCCTCGTACACACCCCATACATACGTCACGAAGTAATATTAATAATCAGTGAATTATTAGTTTTCCAGTGAGGTATTACATGCCACTTTGAGTATATATCATGACAACAGTGTGTTAGGTGCAGTGAGTGTATCAGTCCTAGCAAGAGTTGCTAACACAGAACAGTGAACCACCAATAGGACCCCGATGTCACACTCTCTTCACCCCTCATTCTTCCACACAACCTAAATACCTGCTTCTAGTAGGATTCAGATATTGACCCATCAGCCTGGCCTGGTCACTTTCAAGCTACTCCAGTGGTCCCTCTAATTTTCCTGAAATAGACATAATTCTCTTTAATCCCTGGTACGTTGGAGCAGCTGGCTCTGGGATTTTTATCAAAAGAGTGGTGTGTGGGGGTTACTATGGAAAACCTGACAATAGGCAGCAGCAAAGTCCTGCAAATTTGATGTTTACAGTATGATTGCCTGGTACTAGCTGGTGACATGGGCTTCCTCCTGAAATACCCAGTGATTTGCTCACATGCTTCTGATTACGTCACAGTGATGATTCTGCTCCTGTTTGTTTACTTTTGGGAGCATTCCATTGATATCCGCTAATGCTGACACCACTGCAAACTCCATGTCTAATTTACTTTTATTTTCAACACAGGCTTGTCATTTTTTGTCAGTTAGTGGATCTCAAAGGAATGCAAGCTTGTCTCTGGAAGCCGGGATTGTTGCCTTTTTAACTTGTTCTTTTTTTTTCAGGTGGAACATAAAACTTTTTTTATTGCCTCTGGAAGAAACCGGATAAAAATTTCCAAAGTATCTAGATCCCAATGGAACATAGGTTCCTAACTGACTTAGCTGCTTTCCCCCATGGTGGATATTATGCCCAGTGCTCAGTCCAAAGCACTAAAGTTTTAGTGAGTGGAAAGGAGCTATTTTGGCTTGGCTTTACCAGGGCCAAGTCTCCTGGCTGCATGTGATGGAAGGAGAATGCACCCTTCTGATCTAAGGGGGTTTTCCCAGTGCACCAAATCCAGCTGTCACAATGTAAGGGTCTAAATCCAATGCTGCTTCCAGTGAAGTCAGTGGACATTTTGCCATCGACTTTGGTGATAGCAGGATTGGATTCCATTATGCAGGGAATGGGCTGCTCTTGTGAGCCCAGCTGTGTGGAAGGAAAGACTTTTGATGTAGCATCAGCTCAGGATCATTTCACTACAGTCAGGCAAATGGCAGTTTACACCAATGCTCCTCCCCCTCCCCATCCTTCAAGCTCTGGAGTCCCTTAAATTTGGCCCAAATCAATAGGTTGCCTCCATTGTGCCTTTCAGTAGTGGACAGAGTCCATGTGCTGGGTTTTGCTGGCTGCTGTTGATACCCTGATATTAGTGTTCTAGGGGAATGAGCAGGTGGTTCTTTAGTGCTGACTATTCCTTCTCACAACAAATACTTGGTTGGGCATAGGATAGAATAGCATGAAAACAGCCTTATCTTTTTATCTCCCAGAGGTGTCCCCCTCCCCGAAGCTCACTGATGGAGCAGTTTTCCATTGCCACTGATGTACCTATTCTCCATGCCTGTCAAGTCAGCATCTTCCATAGGCACAAAAGGTGCAATTCATCCCTGTAAAAAGAGACACCACAATTCCCATGCAACACCCCCATGGTGGTCCATACACCATATGCTATCTCTTGGCATAAAAATGAAGTTCCACCTGAGGGAGGCAGTATGGTTTTGTGGTTAAAGCCCATTGTTAAGCTTAAGGAGATCCTAGTTCTAGTTCTGCCAGTGACTCGGTGTCTTTTTGGACAGTGACTTAATCCCTCTATTCCTCAGTTTCCCCATGAGAATAATGCTTACTCACCTTTGTAAAACACTTTGCAATCCTAATTAATTCTACTAAATTCACTTTGCAATGAATGTATCTTGATGTGGCTTGTTCTTGAATAGCTCCTGCTCTTGAATTAGAGATCAACAAATCTGAATACTTCTCCCCACTCTCTATAGTTTATAACAAAACCCCGGCTATTGGAGCTAATAGATACAAAGGTACGTAATAAATATGCTAATGATTGATAAGTCCCTGACTCTCCAGCTATTCAGCACAATTTCACAGTAGTTCGAATGGTTTATTGTTGGTATAATCTATTGTCCTATACAAACGCAGATGAAATGAAGTTTCCTGCAGAATGGGGAATTCCTTTGAACCATCGTATTCCTGAGCTCTTTACAATACAGAGGCTTTTCGTTTTCCACTGTTGTTCTTTATGAACTTTGGCTCTATTATAAAATATTTTTTTAAAATGGTAAAATAATTGTTAAAAAAGAGCTATCGTCTAACAATTTCAGCCATTTCTCCATTGATAACAATATTAATTTATCATCTCACCAAACCATCTGTTGATGGGCTTGGCTCCCCCAGAATCTCATGTGGATGAATGCATTTAAAATTAAGAAATTAACCATCCTATTGCATCTGCCATCAGCCTTACAAATGACTCACGTTTCATTTCACAGAGCAGATAATGTTTCTCTATAAGACTTGATTCTTTCAACCATTGCAATGCTCCATTCACATTTTACGTTTAACACATTTAATGAAATACCAGTGTCTTGTGAAAATAAAATTGATAGAGAACTGTCAAGCCAGCATGCAGCATACTTAATCATTCTTGCAAGTATATTTTGCCTGGTGTGAACTTATAACATGTGTTTGATAAAGGATCTGCTGGATATGTTTGTATGTAATAATTCAACTTCATTAATTCAACCTAACAGATACATTTAGCTAAATTGCTTTTCCTCGTATGTGTGTTATTCCTCTTTCACTCCATACTATAACAACATTGCATTTCTTCATTTATTTTATATCTAATGGCAAGGTAAAAGAGACTGCTGGATGAACAAAATTGTGTTCTCTAAAGGGACACTTTCATATACCCAGTTGGGTTCTCAGAAATGGTTTTTTACAAAATGGGCTTTACCAAAGAGTTTTTAGAAATGTCTGCATGGTGGTTTTTTAAAAAATAAATAAATAAATAATTAATTAATTAAAACTTTTTTTAAAAAGCCATAAATAGGTCCCTTGTTTTGTTTTGGTTCCCAACATTGCACATTGGGCAAGTGTATGAAGATCAAATTGTGAATGAGCTGTAAACAGGAAGTAAAAATGACCGAGGTAGTTCTTCTGTTCAGACTAAGTGAAGCTTTTGTTAAGGGGGAGGGTAGCGGTGAACAAAGAGCATAATGAAAATGCATTCTTTTAAAAAAAATTCAGTTTTAATAATCCACCGTGGTCCTGGAAACCCAGGTAAGGAAATGTGTGTTTGTTTGGGGCTTGTAAGGATGACTTAACCTGACAGTGGCCTGTTAAAGAGTTATGCTCTTATGTTCATGTTGATTTACTGTACATTTGCTTCCTTCCTGTTATCTTCTTACAAAGAAAGATTTCAATGAATGGAGAGGCTGCTTCCCAGACCGATGCAACAGCCAGCACATGGCATGAAGGCACATGGAAAACTTTTTTACTAGACTGGCAGGCTGCTCAGCCAGACATTGCAATTTGGCTGCAAACCACGTGCAAGGGAACTGGAGCCAGAGTGAGAAGGGATATTGCATGAAGTGGCAGTGTTGGGATTATGCCAGGCTCTCCAAGGCAGAGCCTGGAAGCAAAAGGAACAGCCCCATTACTTCTGATGGTGGGTGGTCAGACAAAATGAGAGAAGCAAGTGGGTCAGGAAGGGGCCTTCATGTCTTTCAAGCTTAGAGGTCAGACTGCATGAATGAGCCTGGTGTCTCTTGGCTGATCCAAAGCTCATTGAAATTAGTAGGAGTCTTTCTGCTGATTCCAGTGAGCTTTGGATCAGCCCTAAATGAATATGATGCTCCTATATTCTAGCAGCTGAACTAGGAGCTGGGTTCCTTTCTGCATCACTTCAGTTTATCCCAATAGGCTTGACACTGTGTGAAAAACAGTTGGGCAAAAACCTATACAAATATCTTCTTAAAACATTTGTGTTCCAGCCTCTCCCTGACCTCAGTGGAAGCAGGATCAAGCCTTAAACCATGGCATCAAAACTGGTCGTTCCTCCGAAATAAAGCTCCATGCTTACTTTGATTTACTTCCCCCCAACCCACCCACACCTCTCAGTGATGTTGCACGTGAAATTCCACATCTCCAGCCTATGTAAACCCATTCCGTCATAAGCTATTATAAGTAGAGTAGATTCCATTAGCTCTTTTGATTAAATTCAGTCCTGATATTTGCCAGACTATCGGTCCTAATGTAATTATATTGAAACAGAACCTGTAGGGTTTTATAGCATTTCCATGAAACAGTCCTGCACTTTGAGGAGAAAGGATTTACATGCTTTTGATGAAAAGATGACAAGTGATATGAACCATGAATGCACTTGTGCTAAAGTTGCCAATGTAAACCTATTGCAGAGGAGTGAGATTTGGCATAGGTAGGAGAAACGGCTAGATCGCCTAATGCAAGATTAAAAATTTCATTAAGAAAACGAATCTTCCCCCTCCAACTTGCAATTTCAGCTCAGTATCAACACAGAGTCTCAGCAGAATTATAAATCTTCACTGAAGGATTATGACCCACCCTGCGTAAAAAGTTTGACCCTATCCTTCCTGAATTTACTGCCTTTCACTCATCCAGACACAATATGGAAATTTCCCTTTTGGAGACAGATTGGGTCAACTGTCATGTAGTTTCTGTGATTGCTGCGTGTACTCCCACCTGTGTGTGTGTGAAGAGCCTCCAGTTTTGTATCTGCACACACAGTTTGGTATCTGTGCATGTGACGATTTCTCCAGGTTGCACACACGCATGCTGCTAATGGTAATACGTCTGCTAATGGATGCACTGGCAGACACTGCAGGTGAAGTGAAAGAGACCACTTGAAACTTGTTCTCCAGCATGTTATTTATTGCTGAGTTAGCCACCAGGCCTGGATCCCAGTAACTTTGCTCAGTGCCAGCTTCATGAAAATGGGGACTGAAGGGTCCTTGAGATCAAGAGGGAACCATCTAATGGCAACTAACCATGCTTCCTTTAAGAAAAGCCTTGTGCTGTCATTTGGTTAAATAACAGGGTAATTCCATCCTAACTCCTGCTCGGTATCAGGAAATAGAGTGCAGGCAGGAACACCACTTAAGGGGCCTTTCAGACATTAAAGGGGCAGTATCTTTGACACTCTTGGGCTCTGAGCAGCCTGGTCGGAAGAGGGAGAGGGCCCCATAGCCCCACCAAATGCCCAGAGCTAGCTCCGCTGTTTCACTTTGGCCCTTTCCTCAGAACATCAGTGGGAGTTTTGCTCATTGGGACCATTCCTGGCTTTGTCGCGGGTCTTCTGAGTAAGCTTGCGCAAGTCTCTGTGCCTCAGTTTCCCCATCTGTAACATGGTGTTAATGATACGGAGCTCCTTTGTTGTTGTTGTTGTTATAAAATGACTGGAAATATGAAATGAGGGAGAAGGTGAGTATGAAACAGATAACAAGGCAAATAAATTAAAGGAAAGAGAAGAGAAAACAAGACACAGCAAAGGACTTTGTTGAAAGTTGTGCTAAGTGTTAAGATTCTGTTCTGATCCTGCACCACTCTTTTGCATGGACTATCGGTACAATGCTTTTATTTCACAACTTAAAGGGAGAATCTCCCATGTTTTTTTCTTGCTTTCCTCTGCAAAGACATTTGCCACCGCCAGAAGTAGAATGCGAGATGTGATGGACCAATGATCCGATGGGAACATCTGTGTTCCTAAACTCTGTTCCCAACTGTCTCATGTTTTAGAGTCAGATTTACCTCCTTTCCACTCAACTGGGTGCTTAGTGCTGGTTAAACTCCAGAAGAAGGCTCAGATCGCAGGGTCAATAAGGAAATGTGCACAAGTGACTGGATAGGTATCTTATGCTTATCAAATCACAGGAACATCAGGAGTGACAGACTGAAACACACCACAGGTCCATCTAATCCAGTGCCCTGTCTTCAACAGTAGCCACTACCAGCTGATTTGGAGGAAGGTTCAAGGAAACCCATAGTGGACAATTGTGGAATAACATGTCCACAGTTAAAGTCCCTCCTAATCCTCATTCAGAGGATGCCCTGAAGCAGGAATGTTTATTTCCCCCTTCCAGAACTCTTGGCCTTATTTTTTATTCAGTAGTTTGTTTTGCTTTTTGAATCCTTACTGTTATAACTCTGAATACTGTTGTTAGCCCTATAAATGTCTAGTCCTTTCTTGAATCCTGAGAAGCTCTTAGCCTTGATGATATATTGTGGCAACGAGTTTCCCTGGACTATTGTTCACTGTGTGATGAAGAATTTCCTTTTATCGATTTTTAATTTGCCGCCTTTCAATGTCATGGAATGTCCCCTTGTTCCAGTACTTTGAGAAATGATGAACGGAATTGCTGGACCTATCTTCTGTGTGCCATTAAGTATTTTGTATATCTTATGTCCCCTCTTACATCTCCTATTTAAAGTAAACAATCCAAGCCTTTGCAATCAATATCTGAGGTTTTTCCATGACTCATCATTCTAATTGCCTCCTTTATTCCATTTTCTTTCTGAGATGGGGTGACCAGAACAAAGAAGAGTTCCCTAGGTGAGAGCTAACCACTTATTTATATAATGGCATCATAATATTTCTGTATTATGCTCTATCCCTTTCCTTATTCATCCAAACATTTTGTTTACTTTTTGGACTGCAGCTTCACACTGACCAGAGGTTTCCATGTAGAAGTTCACACTGATGCCCAGGTCTTTTCCCAGAGTTGTTACATTAACCTAGAGCTAAGTAAGATGGTTCAAATTATTCGTTCAAAGGTGCATCACATCAACCAACATTGAATTCCATCAGATATCATGCTGCCTACTCACCTAGCTTGGCTACATCCCTTGGGAGTTCCTCACAGACTTCTCCATTCTTAACTAACCTCCATAATTCCGTGTCACCTGCAATCTTTTTGCATCTGGAAAACTGGGCAAGAAATCACCCATTGCTAGTCATCTGTCTTTTATGATTGCAAGTCACTGACCTCAAAATGTTACATCGTGAAACTGAACCTAGAGGCAATACTTGGATATGCTGAAGAAATTGCTTCTATCTTACTGGCAGCTACTTGCACAGCTCTGGTTCTGATGCCTTTCATTGTCAGAACTTTCACCATGCTTTGGCCTCAGCAGGTTGAGGAAGAGGGACAAATTCTGTCCTTAGATGCATGCTTGGAGATCTCATTTCCTTTGGAGGGAGTCACCCTGTGTGTCTGAAGCAGAATTGGGCCCAAAAGAGTCACCCTTCGTTATAAAAGCTCCCCCTTTTTCTTTTCCCTTCCTTCTTAAAGCTGGATCTGAGTCATAGAATATTAAGGTTGGAAGGGACCTCAGGAGGTCATCTAGTCCAACCCCCTGCTCAAAGCAGGACCAATCCCCAGACAGATTTTTACCCCTGATATTAAGTGAAGAGATGAGCCCAGTCCTCAGTGTTTGGACCTGGTGCCTGTTCAGGACAACTTCTGATGAGTACTCCCAAGAACTCCTGTTACTACATTCAGCTGACCCAAAACTTCCCGAGCGTTGCTCTACATCAAAGCTTCGAAGGATTAGATTGTTATCAATAAATGTCAGTAAACATTGATTTGAACCATACATATACCAACAAACAAAAACTATTCCCATCGATAATCATCAAAATTTACAGATAAGGAAAGTAAGAAAAATGCTACTTGAGAACTTATTAGCATTTGATTGAGGGATATTTACTTTGCGTATTTTGATATGCGATATTGACACTTTGTGTTGTAACTTTAATTTTTCGAATCTCAGCATCTACTGCTCTTGTATAATTATTATCTGCCCCCATAATTTCGCATACCTGTGAAAACTTAAATAGATTAAAAAATTAAACGTGCTTCTCAATCAACATTGCTATTATCCATTGAAATTATCCAAAAATAAAAAATTGGATTCTGCCAGGCCTAGCTACACCTTCCCTGAGATTCACCAGGGCATGCGTTTATTTTATCTAATCTAGTTAAATGTTTATACCACCCTCATCACTGCAGTGTCTATGTCTGGGCATTCCAATTCCATGTGACCAAGTAGGTTGTTTAGTTTTTGATAGGGTTACAAACATCTAGCACTAGGTCATAGTTTTATTTACAAACATTGTCATCAGAAAAACAAATTCGGTGAAGCTGAATTACAGAAGTGCCAGACCATCACATTGAAGGTTTCCTTATACAACAATATAACTCCTATAAGTTGTATATAGTCATTGTCTAAAACATTGCTGCAAGTTCTATTATGAAATTAACTCTCTCTTTGGGAGGGTTGTGCCACTGGCTAACTATTTGGCCTTGGGCAGATCACTTCACCTTAGTTCCGTGTCTGTAAAATGGGGATCATTTTATGCCCCTTTGGTAAAGCACTTTGAGAGCCTCAGATGAAAGTACTAAGTATGATTGCGCTTTAAAGTTATTTTTAACCAATTGAGAAGATATTGGTCCCAGTTCAGCCAAACACTTAAAGCCCATATCTGTTCATCACAGCACTTAATTTGCATAACTTCAAATGTACTTACTTTAATGGGACTTAAGCACTTGCTTAAAGTTAAGCAGGTGCTTATGTGCTATGCTGAATAGCGATGATTTGCTGAATCGGGGACAGTGAAGTATTTCTATTGCTTGGCACAGTTACCTAGAGGTTTCTAATACTTTCAAGCCAGATGGGACCCCATGAGAAAACCTCAGTCTTGTTGTCCCCTTGGTGCATATGCTCTCATTCTAATGAAATATAATCCACGTGTATCATTAGCAAGGAACAAAAGCGAATACTGGAAACCACACGAAGCCCTTTTCTCTTCACAACCAACAGTGACCCACCGTCTCCACTCAAGTGTATGGCTGTGTTGAAAGATGTGTGTTTGAGATCTGCTCCCCAGGATTGCTAGGAACCATAGACACCATTTCGTACTTTTAATCTTTGTTTAGCTAAAGCTTTCAGTATTTTCTTTCTTCACTGAACACTAATCCTCCCTATCTCTTACCCTGTAGGTGTCCCTGTGTCAGTGCTTGTTCTCCGTTCCTGCTCCTCTCTGACCTCCTCCTCTCCCTGACCTCAGTTCAGGACAACATAGTTAAATGCTATTCTGAATTGGAGCCAGTACGTTCAGAAAATGCCATGCATATAGGGCGAGCAGAATGGCAGAGACCAGGGCTTTGCAAAAGCCATCTCCCCTTGAAGGAACATGAGCTGGGTGATGTTCTTTGCCACGCACACTGAAGACTGAAGGCATCTGCCTCTTGCACCAGTTCCCTGCTGCTGCAGAACCTTAAACGCCAGATTCTCCCCAGTTGGCCCCGTAATTCATTACAAAAAAAAAAAAAAGCATATCTATGCTTGGGTAATACACCTGCTAATAACATCACGGTGAAGTCACATTGGTGCCAGAAATCATTTCAGCTGCAGATGGCTTAAGTCTTAAGGGAACCAGTGATTTCACATATTGCTCCCCCTCAGCCTCCATCCCGGTATAATTTTATTTTCTTTCAACCCTTTTAACTCTTCAGATGAGATGACTCTTTCTGGAACTCTGGCTTTGTCAGATTTCACCGTGTACAGGCCTGAAGCTCTGAGGTTTTATTTCTTTATGAGGGAGAGAGAGTACACGGTGATGAGTTAATTTCTAAACGACGGTATTGTTCCAGAAGACCTTGCCATATTTAAAACCGTCTTTCCACAATGTTCTTCAGCAACACTTCCCTTTCTTCTGGGACATCTTCTCTTGAACATTCAGAAATTTCTGAGACTGTCTTACATCCCTGGTGTCAAATTTAAAACAGATAGAGCTTATGGGAGGGGAAGGACCAGGAACAAGATGGGGCCTTTGACATCCCTTCAAAAAGGCTGAGAAGACATCTGGACATAAACAAGACGGTATCTCACTGGAACAATGTCTGACCTCCGGTGCAACTCCTAGAATGTTGCTCCAACATGTCCGGTCGACTTCCCTAGTGAAATCTCTGAAGTCAGAGTGTGCCCAGTTACATCAGAAGTATTCCCAGACCCTCTGCTTTTTGATCATATCTCAGCCTAGCAGCAAGGCACATGTGTTTGAGTGTCCTGCCTGCTGGAGTGCAGAGAGGCTGCTCTTCCACAGATGCTCTCTCTGTAATAACATCGGCATTTGGCTTTCAGGAATGAGCTTGTTTCATTCAACAAAATAAAATCTGCAGGATGCATAACAACAATCACATGACCACAGCCATGGTGGAGAAGAAATCCAGAGGAAGCTGCTTTGCACTGACTAAAAATAACCTTTACTTGGCATTTTGGGGGGGAACGAAGGACCAGGGATGGGTAGCCAGGATTGAGGAACACGGACCTGAACAATTACAGAGCTAACACAAAACTAATATTCTGCATCCAAAGCACCTCGAAAAGGAACAAAGACTGCGCTGGAAACGGGGGAAAATCCTGGCCCCTCTGCAGTCAATGAGAGATTTGCAATTGACTTCAGTAGGACCAGCCTTTCATCCTATGTATGTAAGAAGAGATTTTCAATGTTACCTAAGGGCTTTAGGAGCACACATCTCTGACTTTATATGGGCCTTGTGCTCCTCATTCCCCTGAGCACCTTCAAAAACTCTGCCCCATAATCATGAAAATAAAGGGGAATCTATTTTAAATATTGTAACAGGGTCAGGCCAGATGGCTATAGGAGATGTTAGAAGGCAGATATATTAGTTCCAGATTAAGTAGATCCCTTTTCTCTGGGTCAGGTAACAGGAGCAGTTCCAGAACAAGCAGGAACTTGCTGGAACCAACTAAGGTGGGCAGGCTAATTAGGACACCTGGAGCCAATTAAGAAGACACTGCTAGAATCACTTAGGACAGGCTGGCTAATTGGGGCACCTGAGTTAAAAAGGACCCCACTTCAGTTTGTAGCATGCATGCAGGGAGCTGGGAGCAAGAGGTACTAGGAGCTGAGAGTGAGAAGGTATATTACTGCAGGACTGAGGAGTACAAGCATTATCAGATACCAGGAGAAAGGTCCTGTGGTGAGGATAAAGAAGATGTTGGGAGGAGGCCATGGGGAAGTAGCCCAGGGAATTGTAGTTGTTGCACAGCTGTACCAAGAGGCACTCTAGACAGCTGCAGTCCACAAGACCCTGGGCTGGAACCCGGAGTAGAGGGTGGGCCTGGGTTCCCTCCAAACCTCCCAACTCCTGATCAGACACAGAAGGAATTCACTTGGACTGTGGCTTCTACCAGAGAGGAAGGTCTCTGAGCTGTTTCCTGACCCACATAGTGAATCTCTGAGGAGAGCAAATCTGTCAATAAGCACAGGACCCACTAAGATAGAGGAGGAACTTTGTCACAATATATAATTAAAATATGTATTTAAATATATTTTAAGTTGGCCTCTCAAATCTGTATTTAAGCTTCTAAATAAAAGTGACCTGATTTTTTTTTTTTTTTTTTTTTTTTTTTTTAAGCATGCTTGGCACATGCACATCCAACAGACTGCGATAGGCATTGTGGATTCTTGGCACTTCAGAAACTCAGGTCATTCTTAATTTGGTGCTTAAAAATAGATTTAGCAGCCAAACTTCTGGCACCCACGTTTGAAAATTGTGGCCTTTTATATTTAATTCTTTCATCAAGAACACATTACAAAATGAAATGTTAAAGGCATGTTCTGGCCCAGATTTCCAGAAATGACTAGTGATTTAGGTGTAGACATATTGGAGAACCAACTTGAAAGACCATAAAGGAGACCAGATTTTCACAAAATGCTGAGCACCTGCCTCTGAAAATCAGTTCTCCCTCAGGTTTCAAGCTGGGCACCTCAAATCACTAGTCACTTTGAAAACCTGGCACTTCATGCATATCTAGGAAAAAAGGAAAGAAAAATAAAACAAGTAGAGCTAGGTGAGAAATGGTTTTCCTGTCCTGTGAAACACTGAGAGATTGAAAAAAATTCCCATCCCAAATCAGGATGAAAAGTTGAAATCCTCAAATATTTGCAAACAAAAAAATGCTTCAGGCCAATCAAAACCTTTCATCATTTCGATTTTTGACCATTAATTTTTTTTACTATAATTAGTTTAAATTTCAAACTAGAAAACCAGAATTTTTTGTTGTGCGTTTGTTGAAACGAAATGTTTTGAGAAGTTTGAAACTATTGCCAAAACGTTCATGAGCTGAAAAATTGGTCCAAACTGACCCTTGTCCGTGAACTGTTTCAGTTTCAACAATCCGTCACTTTCTCATGAAAAATGTTTTGTCAGAAAATTCCCAACAAGCTCTAGAAATGAGTTAAGTAGTGGGTCTGATCAGAACATTTCTGCAGGCCTGCTTCCCTTCTCTCCAGTATTGCAGGAGCTCCCTGCTCTCCACAGTCTGCCTTGTGCTATTGCCAGAGTTTTCTCATCCTCTGTGCTTAGCAAGTACACTTTGATCGATAAGCCAAAGAGTGAAGTGCTGTGTAGGTAACAGCCAGCAACAGAATGCGAGCACTAGGTCATGTCTACACTACAGCCGTACAGGTAAGTTGCTGCAGCTGTGCTACTGTAGCAAGATAGGGCATGTCTTCATTACTGCACTGCATTGGCACTGCTGCATCAATACAGCTGCAACAGTGTAGCGCATGTGGTGAAGACACACTGTAACTACTCCACCTCAACAAGAGGCCAAAGCTATGTTGGCGGGAGAGCGACTTCCACTGACATAGTGCAGTGGAGACACTGCTTTAAGTCAGTGTAACTTGCGTCGCTTCGGATGCTGTATTTTCACACTCCTGAGTGACGTAAGTTACATTGACTTTAGCGGTAATATAGACAAGCCCTTAGTATAGATGCTCCGTAGATTGACGGAAGGTTTTTTCCATCTATTTAGGTAATCCATGTCTCTGAGAGGTGGTAGCTGGGTTGATAGAAAAAAATTTCCATTGACCTAGCCAAGTCTACACCAGAGGTTTGATCAACCTAACTATGTCACCCAGGGTGCAAAATTTTTCACCAGCTTGAGTGATGTAGTTAGGGCAATCTAATTTTTAAGTGTGGAGCAGGCCGTAGAGATCAGCACAAAATGAAGATTTTTTTTTCAGCTTTTCATTACTGAAAATGTCAGTATTACGGAGATCATTGCTGCCGGGTTGTTGGGTGTGGGAACTTTAATATGATCATTGCTTATAGGTAGCTGAGCATGGGCTTTGTTTGCAAGCTCCCTAATAATTGTCCCATTGTTCGCATCTCCAAAGCCAGCCCACACCATGAGTGACCAAAGACTGGATTTATTATAGTTGTTCAAAGTCTTATTCTGGATTAATCAAACTTCTTGCTCCATGGGGGCTTTGTGGAACCTCCCTGGTGTCATGTCACAGAGAAGATGCCCAGTAGAAGGACTGAGTTGTGAGGTGAGAAATATAAGGCCACTAACGATGCTGCCCTGAGCTCTAGTTCCATAAACAGGAAATTAGGACATTGATGCACAGCACAGTGGCAGGAACACTTTGATGTGGAAAGGAGCTATTTGATTTTACCTGATAGGGAAGTGAGTTAGTATTTCTGTTCGCCAGAAACCTCGGCATCTCCTAAGGGATGCGAAGAGGAACCCAGGTGATACTGCACTAAACTCAAGGAAATAAATATTCATTTGCAGGAGTAATGTAGCTGAATGCTTCTGCTAAAATGATCAGCAGTAAATTAGCTAACAATGTTGGTAGTTAAATAGTCATCATGAGTGTTCAGAGTCAACACACTGAAGCTGCTGTGACTTCTGCTGTAGCCTCCCCTCCCAGTGAACAGATCTGGTTGGAGAGGGATGTGGCTAGGGTTGCCAAGGGATGTGACGGATTGGTGCATTCCCATGAGAGCCAGCTTCCACGGAGTTCTCTCCACAGCATAATCCGCCTTTGCTGGAAACCCTAAGGGAGGGCTGTCTGCTTTCCCTAAGTGTGAATCAACCTGACAGTGCAAGAGTCCAGCTAGGCTATTATAGATCATATCTCTTTGCATCATCTTGGGTGTGGCTATGTTCAAAGTGAAACTGTGTGGATGTCTGATGTAGGTGAAATGTCTCTGAATCTCCAAACAATGTGACACTCTCCTGTTCTGGGATTTTACTGAAAACCTAAAAGCCAAAAGCAATTCACCAAATCATTTGCCAAGGTTTAGAATCTTCTGGAAAATGGGTGGCTGAATTTTGAGGCTGGGGTCAAGTTTCAGATGAACATCTACCTTACTATGGCTTTTGGTGGAAATCATGCAGAGTTCAGTGGTTTCATGGACCTTCAGTCCCAAGCCAGGTGAATTTACTAGAATCAGGCTTTCCTGGTATGTGAGTTACTAAATATGATGTATCAGATGGACTGGACCCAATATCTCAATTCTTCTGTCGTTCCAGATAAAGCTCATGGGAAACCAGATTTTTTGTTCCATGGGGTAGTCTGACATTTCAAAATTTGTTTTCATTCTGAATCAGAACAAAGTCAAAATTTCCCACAAAACAAACATCTAGAAAAATTGACTTCAACAGTACTTAAGCACATATGTAAAGTTAAGCATATGCTTAAGTGGTTTCCTGAAAAGGGATACTTTCCTGAATTGGGTCCTTACTTACTAACCACTGCAAAGGAATAGATATTTCTCTGGGCTTAGTTCAGTATTTGTATTGACATTTTACTGCTCACCACAAAGCACAGAATGCTCACTCGAAACCCTGGGTTTTAAGTCTGAAACTGGAAGGTCTGAAAGCTATGATGTTATCATTGCAGATATGGTGCAACATGAAGAAATCCAAACACTTACCAGGAAATTAAGTTGTCTTTTATCCAATGAAATGGGCTTTGTATTGTTCTTAGCACATTGCAAAGGAACAAGTTCCTTTAAAACAGGAAGATGCAATTCTTAAAAAATGTGAAGTCCTTTCAGTCTCCCACCCCTGGGTGAACTGAATACCTTCTCAAAAATGTCACACTTGACAAGAGATAATCCTGGAAATTTGTCCTCCTCTTATCTTTCAACACATATGCGTTTGGAGATTAGCGGCTGAGAATACCTGTGACAAAAATTCAAGGATGGAAAAATATTTGCATTTTTGTAATGGCTGCTTGGTGACCTGCCACAAGCCAGACAGATCCTAACAAGTTCTAAAACATTTCAAGAGAATAGCTCTCTTTCTTTCTCACTCTCTCATTCACAGCCCTGAGCTTTGCTTTGAGGTTTTTTATTCGAAAGCCTGAAAACTCCATTCTAATCTCAGCTGAAGCATAAAAACAAAACAGTGCCTATAATCAGTCAGACCAGTGGTCTGTCTAAATACAGAATCATGTCTATAGCAGTGGCCACTATTGGATCAGAGGAAGATATAAAACCTCACAACAGACAATTTTGCAATAACCCATGCCCATGGGGGAAATTTCTTCCAGTCTCCAGGCAATTAGTAGTTGGCTTGTGTCCTGAAACAGGAGGTTTATATGTCCCAAGTATATATTTTAATCCTAGCTATTGCAACTGCAGATGTTCTTAATCTAATCCTGCTGTTGGGCCTTTGCCATAATGTCTTGTAGCAGTGAGTTTCACAAGTTAATTATGTGCAATGCAAAAGAAGCATTTTGTTTTATTTAAAATATGTTGCCTTTTAATTTCATTCTTGGATTTTGATTGACCTTCTGTGTTCTGTATATTATTTGGCATTCCTCAATAGTGTTTTTATTCATCTTCTCACTAAACTATCCTAATCTTTTCAATCTCTCCTTGTGTGGAAACCTTTCTATGCCTTTTATTGATTTGGTTGGCTCCCTCTATTCCTGTTTTTTTTTTTAGATGAACACAGTATTCCAGGTAGGACAGTCCATTGATTTATATGATAGCATGATATTATATTCATTGTTATTCACTGTCCCTTTTGTAATACTACCTAATATTTTGTTTGCTTTTCTGACCTCCACTATGCATCAGCCAGATGTTTTTCACTGAACAGTCCTCAGTGACTCCTAGATCTTTTTCCTGTGTGGTTATGCTTAATTTAGAACCCTTCAGCATGTGTGAATAGTTCACTGTGTTCTTCCCAATAATGCATTTGCTTTCGCATTGAGTTTCATCTGTCATTATGTTGCACATTCACCTAGCTTGGTGATTAGGCCTCTTGGAGGTTCTTCACAGTCATCTCTAGTCTTGACTGACCAAAATAAATTTGAGTCGTATACAAACTTTGCGATCTCCCTTCTCACCCAGCTCACTAATAAATACAATACAAGCACCACAAGACCTTGTAGACTGAAGCACCTCGTTGTTAATTTCTTTCCATGTTGAAAAGTGACCATGCAGTCCTACTGTTTTCTGTCTCTTAGCCAGTTTTTAAACTATCACTGAATTTTATTCCTCACTCAATGACTCTTTGGTGTCCTTAGTAGGTAGTTAATAATAACAGCAGACTCTTGTGAGGGACTTTGTCAAAAACTGTTTGAAATCCCAAATAAATAATCTTGACTAGTTTTCCTTTTCCCACTATTTTGTTGACTCCCTCAAGGAATTCAAATGGATTGGAGGGGTATAGTTCTCCTTTATCAAAGTCACTCTGGTTTGTCCCTGTCATGTGATGCTCATCTTGGTGTCACACAATTCTGTTTTTAACAGTTGTTTTAAGCAGTTTACCAGTACAGACGTAAGACCAACCTCTCTTTAGTTTCCAGCATCACCTCTGCTGAGTTTGTGAAAGATATGGATAGCATCAGGTATACTCATGTCCTGCACCATATCAGATTTTAATGAGAGATTGCATCTTTTATCTAGTAGCTCAGCCACTTCATTCTTAAATTCGTTCTGCTTCTTGGACATACGCCATCCAGTCCTGACGACTTGTTACTGTTTAAATTATCCATTTGTTTCCACATCTTGGTGTTTTTTTTTTGTTTTTTTTTTGATACCAAAGCCTCTGGCAGTGCCCTGACTTTATTACCTTCAGAAAGTAGACCTGGGATAAGCATTTCCTCAACATCCTCTGCAGTGAAGACTGACCAAGTTTTGTCTGATCTAGGTCAGTATAAAACCCTCAGAGTTTTATGTGGTTTCCACCTGTCAACATGGGCCCACTTAGAACTCAGGTCCCAGAGTCACTCTTCAACTTGGCCCAAGTTTGGTGAAAGATTCACACCCTTCCAGGAAACCTAGTTTTCTGCTTAGTTATTAACATCTTTGCACAACTCTGCATATTCTCAGACTGGACTGAGCAATCTCCTCTCCCCTCTGCCCTATATATCTCTGTGGGATATTCTGCACTCTGTTGGTATCTGGGTTGTCCATGGAAATTCTATGCATGGAATGACTGCAGAATCTGCAGAGTGGGTCCTATATAACCAGTGAGGACCAAATGTAAGGATTTTGCCCTAATAATGTCCCCCACTTCTTTTCAATCTCATGCTACAAATCAGAAAAGTTTTGGGAGCCACTTAATAAAGGGAGTTCTGAAATCCATTCAGGATTTGCCCTCCCATTCAGGAGGTCACAGAAGCCAGGCTGAGACTCCATGCTGAAGAGAATCAGTGGGGCCCCTTGATAGGGCCCATAAGGAGTCCAGGGTTCATTCCAGGCTCACTAACCTTCTGTGAGACCTTGGGCAAATCCCTGCCTCTGTCTGTGCCTGTGTTGTGCTCACATCCCAAATGAAGATAATTCTACTGATCTTCCTTTGTAAAGTGCTTATAGGAGCAAAGTATAATTAATGCTGAAGGAGACCTAGGGGTGAAAGTAGACAACCAGTTAGACATGAGTTGATTGTATGGAGTGTTGTTGTAGCTATGCTGGTCCCAGGATTTTAGAGAGACAAGATGGGTGAGGTAATATCTTTTGTTGGACCAACTTCTGTTAGAAAGAGAGACAACCTTACCTCATGCACCTTATCTCTCTAATGAGTTTACTGTGTGATATGGCTGTAAAAATGACAAAATCAGATTTGGACAGGATACGCAAAAGTATCACATCATGGGAGAGGGAGGTTGCTATTTATTTATATGGTGCACACAAAATCCTGCCTGTACAGACAGACCCCCTCTCCTCTAAGGTTCCTACCTTTCAGGCCTGATTCTGAGAGTCTTACTAATCATGAAAGCAATCTTTATTCACTGAAGCCATCCTATTGCAATCAATGGAGGCCTTCCTGTGGATAAGGATTACTCATAGGATGGAGGGCTTGCGGGCTCCTGCCCTATTTGAACAATACATGGGGAAGAGGCAACATGCATCACAAGGCGTTTTGTCTGCCACTCAGAACCCTTGTCTGATTTGCCTTACTGCATTTAACCCTTGCCTGGCTACTCTTTGTTCTGAATCCTGTCCTGTCAGCTAGTCTTTGATCTTTAACCCTTTCCTGACTCTGTATTTCTTTCAACCCTTCCCCAATTCCCTGTGTATTGTTTTCCTTTATAACCTTTTACAGTTTTAAACTATATCTTATTGCTGCTAACCCTTCCCTGATTTCTGATTAGCTTGTTCCTGATACCCTTCCTCACACTGCTCTCTCCCCAGAGGAGACCGCCTGTCTCTTTTGATCTTAAGTCTGGACTGTCAAAAAATTTCCATCAAAACTGTCTTTTGATGGAAAATTGGACTTTGATTAAACTAAATGTTTCACCAAAAGTGCCTGCTTTCTGTGGAAAAATTTTGACTTCAAGTTAAACCCACCCCAAATCAGAAGAAAACTTGCAGTTTTAAATTTTTTGATTAAAATTTCAATTTCTGTCACTTTTCTGCAGGAAACTCTCCTCCCTCTCTCTTTTCCCAACCAGCTCTGTGAGAGGCCAGTGGGAAGGTGGCAGGTTACCCATCCTCCCAGCTGCCTCCCTGAGAGATTTTCTCCTCTGCCTCATGCTGTCACAAGTCCTTCAAGTGAGCAGGGACATGAATACAGGGAAGGTGGAGGGCGCATCTTCATCCATCCCAAATTTCAAGTAGAGGGGGACACCTGTCCCCCCCAAACTCTCAACCATGTAGACATGGAAGTGGAGAAAAGGCATTGGATGGAAGGGAGGACAATTGTGCATCCTGCTGCACTCCCCTCTCCAACCTGAACCGCCCCTTGACAGCCGAAGAGCAGTTCAGCAGTTCCTGACTGTTGGCTCTATCCGCAGCTGGGCAACAGGGGAAGAGATGAGGCAGCTGCCCTTCTACAGGCTGCTCACTTGCCCCTCCCAGAACTCCAGGGGGAAAGATGGGGGAGGGGAGAGAGAGGCTGGGGGGAGGGGAAAGAGGAAACTGGAGATGGGGAGAGAGACTCCAGGGCAGAATATGGAAGCCAGAGTGGTGGAGGGGGAGTTTGATGGCAGGGAAAGGAGTGGGAATGGAAGGAATTTGAGGGGGAAGGAGAGAGCCAGGTGGGTGGAGGGAGGTGGAATTTGAGGGAGGGGAGGGGAAGTCAGAGGAGAGCTGTGGCATGGGGAATTTGAGCAAGAAAAAAGAAGCCAGAGGGGGGCAAGAGGGAATTTGAGGGGTGTGTGCCAGTGGAGGGGCAGGGGGATCTTGTGAGGAGAATGAGAGGGCAGCAGGAATTAAAGTCTGTAGAGTCAGCTTTGTGCCCCACTATTCTCCCCGACCCAAATTTTGGGCCCAAATGACTCCCCAACCTGTTACTAAAATTGAGAGGAGCAGTTCAGAGAAGATTTGCTTTGATGGTGTTAGGACACAGGGCCGCCCAGAGGGGGGAGCAAGTGGGGCAATTTGCCCTGGGCCCCGCAGGCGCCCCCACGAGAGTTTTTCAGGGCCCTTGGAGAGGGGTTCTTCACTTGCTCCAGGGGCCCCAGAAAACTCTCGCAGAGCCTGGGCCCCCAGACCTTCTTCCGCTCCGGGTCTTTGGCCACAATTTGGCGGCAGGGGGTCCTTTCACTCTGGGACCTACCACCGAAGTGCTCTGAAGACCCGCGGCGGAGGGTCCTTCTGCCCCGACACCTGCCACCAAAGTGGCGGGTCTTTGGTGGCAATTCGGTGGCTGGGGGCCCCCCGCCACTGAAAACCTCAGGCCCCCTGAATCCTCTGGGGAGCCCTGTTAGGACAGGCTGGGGCAGTTCTAGTGCCAGTGTAGGGGTGAGGGGTCTGTGGCCACCACCTTCTTCTATTTGCCATGGCAGCTGGGGGCATTTTCAGGCTGCCACTGTCAGAGTATTCTGGGGGACAGCCCCACTCTGTGCTCTAGGGAGTGAGCCCTCCCTCTGGGACACTGTGCTCCATTCTGTACCTCATCCCAGGCAAGCCTACCATACAGAGAAGGTCTAAGAGAGGAACAACAATATGTAGTGGGATGGAGGGACTGACCCCAGTAAAGCTGAGGCGTTGACTATGTAAAGTGTGGTTAAGAGGTGACCAGCATGTATGTGTATTGGGAGGGAGGTCTGGATAACAGTCTAGGTTTCTCAGAGGTGTTGTTGCAGTCAAGGATGAGCCTGAATACACACAAACGAAGCACAGAAAATGGGGCCCCGGCAATGCGTTCAATGAGACAAATGGCATCGGGACAAACTGGTGGGAATCACGAGGTTCCGTGGAGCGAAGCTGGATGCACAGAATGGTCACTGGCTGTACAAAGGGGGGTCCATAGTGCAGATTGGAGTATAAAATGTCCCAGAGAGACATGGTCTCCCCTTGATGGGGTGAAGGAATCCAGACTGCCACAATGGGGAATGGAGATGCACAAGAGGACCTACTGGCTGGGCCCTCTCAAGAGTCCATGATTAGCACCAGTGGGAGTTACTCAAACTGCTCAAACTGATGCTAACAGGCTGGAGTCCTCCAGTGGAATTCAGCTGAACCACACGCTCCCCTTCCCATGCCCATTCAGCTCTGCTGGCCTTTGGGCATAGGCAGCAGGGCCAGCCATTGCCCTGCCCTCACCCAAACCCTCTGGATGCTAGGACCAATGGGGACACTCAGAGGGAGAGGGGTTTGCACTTCTTAGAGGGATTGTGAATGAACTCTGCAGGAGAATGCTAGAGGAGGAAAGGAAGGCTTCTCGCATCTTCCTCATCTCTGCCCATCTCGGTGGGGCAGGCCACAATCTGGCCCTAAGTGTGTAGCATATGAAAAACAGGGATGTTAATGAGCCTCTGTGCCTGTATTCATGAAGTGTTTTGATAGTTTCAGTCCCTGATGGTTTTTACAAACAGCTGCACAGTAAGTGACCTTGTGGGAAATTAACGTAGTGTCATTTCAAGTGCAGATTTTGCATCTCCTTTCACGCCCTTCACATCTGCACTAAAACCTCCATCCACCTGAAATGGAACAGTGGGACATGCCACCAAGTGGGTACCCCAGGCTGGGAAAAAAAGACAAGGGCATTTCATTCCTGCGCCCACAGTACCAGCTGCAGGAGATGCTGCTCAGCAGAGAAAGGGTGAAAGGAAAAGTAAGAAAGTGAAAGGGAAAGTAAGAAAAGTAGTTTCTTACATGAGAGGTGAAATGAATTCGGACCTTTTCTGAAATCAAATGGTTTCCAGCTAAAATTTCTTGCAGCCAGCAGGTGTGAAACTGCTCCCTGAATTTGTTTTCCTCTCTTAATGAACTGGCCAATAACATGCATTATGTGACTTTACCATCACCAGCTGGCACTGGGTCCTGAATCACCATGTTTATCTGCCTCTCCCTCTCCTGGCACTCCCAGCCATGGAACGAACACTCCAAACTCAAAAACTCCTAGAAATAATCAATTGCAGCATCACAGGGTGGATGTCATCACAGCAATGCTCTAAAAGACCCCGTGCTACCTTGGCTGCTCAGGTCTACATAATCTGGAGGCAGATAAAGCCTCCACTAAACACTATCCACTTGGTTTGATGTAACTAGGTGCGTGTTTTGCCTTCAAAATGTGTTTGGCCTGAGCCATGTCCTCAGCAATTGGATTGTGGGCTTGTTCATCCCCTTGTGGTTTCTGACTTGCATAGTGACTGTTTAAATCCACCTCTATAAATTGCCACCTTTGTTTCAGGTTGACGAGATTGCTGGCTACAGACATGCAGTAGCATTAGATTGGATGGATAGCTGTGGAAACCTTGTGGCAATCACTGCTACTTTTACCTAGTCCTACAGCTCTACTGTAACACGGTCTCATACTATAGGTGGCGCTCTTTGATATTGTTGCTAGATGACATTGTACATTTTTCCCCTCCCCCACCTCTGACCCTTTTGTTGTGTGTTCCCCCCACAGCATGCGATTGCCATCCCGTGGGTGCAGCTGGCAAAACCTGTAATCAAACCACAGGTCAATGTCCCTGTAAAGATGGTGTGACTGGCATCACGTGCAATCGATGTGCCAAAGGCTACCAGCAAAGCCGATCTCCCATTGCCCCTTGCATAAGTACGTGGACCACTCTTTTTGAAGTCTGTAGCATAGTGGAATTAACCTTTTAAAAATAACAACAGCGACTCAGCCACTGAGACCTGAATGAGCCGAATGGTTACTAACACCAGATTTTATATGCTCAATTACCAGTGTTAAATTGAAAACACATTTGTGAACTCCTAGTTGGACAGATTGCATGTACTGTGTGCATATATGCCGTAGATATATGCACAGATTACATGCATCTCAGTTGCCACACTGGTTAGTTTATGTGAGTGCAATTTAAAACCCGCTTAATCAAACAGCTGGGTACTTTTTAAAAGGGCTTGATTTTTGCTTTGCAAACACTTCTTTAATGCAATGGGTGTCCTGAGTGTTTATTTCCTTTGAGATATCACCACAATCTTGGTTCCTATGGCAAATTGCTATGATGTTTTCCTTTCCTTGCCTTGTATTGTCAAAGGCCTTCAACTGAAACCAGCAGATTGCCAGGGTTCATTATTAACAGTTGCTGTCATCCTAAAAGCATATCGAAAGCAGCTGAGCGCTCTACAAGGACGCACACCCAGACTGTTAAACGGGACTGTACACTCACATGATCCAGCCAGAAATGTGGAACATTTGACTTTTTTATTTGTCTTTTAAAGTTTTTATTAATCTTCCGATTGAAAATACACTTTAAAAACGGCAACAGAAACAGGCACCAGGCTGCAACCTCCAAAGTTTCCTCCTTTTGTAAAATGCCAGATCCCTCCCTTTTATACCCCCTTATGAACCAGCCTTAGGGAGATCCACATCTGCACAGCCAGCCACAGTGTGTTCTATGTCTCAGTCAAATGCTAACCCCTAATCTCTTCAATTGAACCATTCGCTGTGCTGCCTGTTGTCTTTGCTGTTGTTGGATAATTCTGTCCACCCGTGATATGTGTATGGTTGTTTCAGTCCCTCTCTCTCTAATTCTGTTAAAGAAACCAAATGACAAAATTCTAACCGTTAAAATCAAAACAAAACAAAACCACAGTAGTCTCGGAAAGCAGGAGGGGCAGTAGACAGCAGCCTTCCTTGTCTATGCTAACTTCCTATTGTTAAGACAAAAAGGAAGATGAAGGTTGAAAGAATCAAGTCTTTATCAGAGACCATGGGTCTATTTCAGCATTGTCCATTCCCAAGGACTGCCTGAGATGATGACTATTTCTAAGTATGGAGAGATACTCCTTCTCTGCTTTTATTACTGAATCAAGCATGCATTCCATAGTGGGTTTTGGTCATTTGAGATTCATTCTTTCCCATGTTGCAATGGGACAGCAGGAGCCAAAAGCAGATGCTTGTTTCCCAAAATGCCATAATCTTGACACTTCACTGTGCTTTGCAATGGATATGTGCAAAGGTTTATCACTACCATCCCCAACAGCCATGGTAAATCAGAGGGTAAGTTGCTCCTTGCATCACCTGCCCTGGGTTGTATTGCACTAAATAAAGACAGACACAGAATTTCAACGTGATTAAAGTGAACACAATGAGGAGCATGTTCATGCCGACTCATGGGATCAGCCTGCAAAACAGTCATGTTGCTGGAGTATCAGCCTGCTAGAATGCTAAGGTGCTCTCTAGTGGCTGGATGTCTGGCTTTCCATATTGCTGGCATTTTAAAGAACATGCAGGCACTCTGCTCTGCCTTTGACAGAAAACATGATGATGTCTGAAGGCTTTTAAGCACTTCCCTGATTAGTTCTGCAGGAGATTTTTTTCCTGTTATTACTGGATTTTAATTCTTTTCATTGTAAAATATTGTTTTAAGGAACCCACACATTTTGGGGGTTCAATTTGAATAATTTCAGAACTGAGGACTGATTACAAATCCTGTTCCTATATGTGTATATTGTCACGACAATTTACGAACCAGTGAATATTCTTTACAATGATGATCATCAAGAGGAAAGTATATTTTAGTTGCCAATCAGTAAAAATTACCTGTCCCAGGGCATGAGGACAACTATAATTTTGCAGGTCCGATATTTCATGAAATACACGTATGCCAAATATATGCAGCCAAAAGCGTTAAAACTTATATAAAATCTGCTCACTATGATCTCTAATTTTTTTCAAGCAATAGCACAGTTTCATCCGTAGAAAATGTTAACCAGCATAATAGATATTTTTAATGCAGAGCAATGGTTTTTGTACTAAGCATCTTTTTCATGACACAGACAGGGAGGAAGCCGGTAAAGTTTGTCTAGAACAGGTTCCTCCATCTGTCTTTAACTTTCTGATTCAACTCTCTGATTTACCATTGCCTATATTTTCCCCATTCAAAATCCAGTAGACTTCCATCTTTCATAAAATTCACAGCCCATGTAAGGAACAGGAATACGCTTATGGCTAAATATCCGACAGACATACATCTGTATGGTTTATACTGATTTCAGAGGGAGCCACACAAGTTATGAAGAGAAGGATTTCAAGCATTAGTATGTCTGCTATTTTCCTCTGGCTAAATTCTGCTCTCAGATTCACATAGAGGATTTTGACTCATATTCTGTTCTCTTACCAGGATTTTCACATGTGAACAGAAATCCCGGCACTTTTCTCTAAATATGCAAAAGTTTTCATTCCATGTGCACTGAGGAAAGAATAGATCATCTCACTGCACTTAGGATCATATCCTGCACTCCATCCTATTGACATCACTGTGTTCAGTTAGAGTTGGGCATGCAGATCCAGGGCATTATTGGGCCTCAAATGTGTATCAAAATACATAATATCCTATGACTAGGAAATCAAAGCAGGGAACATTTCATTAGAAATAGAGGTATTTGTATTTCCTTTGAGGTGTGAGATAAAATGTCTGTCCCACCAAGGAGATACAACAGGGTTCATACATGACACATGGCATAGCCTACTGCACTGGAAAGAAATGATTTGCAAAGATCATTTCCTGAAACATGCATCCACACAACAACTGAGCAGAAGAAGCAAACATTAGCATCATTCTCTCTTTCCGTTGTTTGACATAGCCTAGAACACAGTTAAAACTGGCTGCTTTAGCCCCAGGCCATCTTTTGAATGTTTCTTATTTATTTAAAAAAATAAACAGATGAACTCCCAGTTCCTATATTACACCCACCTGGGCAACACAAGCAATTGTCAACCTGGGGCAGGTTCTGTATCCTTCAAGAGCATCATTGGCTCTCGAGTGTAACCCTTTGCTTTCTCACTGTGACACATGTAAGACTGTGCAAACAACTCCCCTGCAGATGGAGTTAGTAAAAGCAAGTAGGATGTGTGCATAGCCCAATCTTATCTGGAGCTTGAAATAATGCCCCCCTCCTTTTTTTATCCTTTCTTTTCCCTTCCTGTTTCTTGTTCTCCTGCACAGAGATTCCTGTTGCTCCACCCACCACTGCGGCCAGCAGCGCAGAAGAACCTGCAGGTATGTTATTTTCCTTTCTTTTTTAATCCACTCCACTGATGGGTGCATGGATGGAAAATACCTTTTCAGTGCAGAGGAGGGAGGCTTCCTGGATAGGCAAGCAAGAGTGAAAGCCATTTTGGGGAGAAAGGCAGGGGAAATGGGAGATTTTCGCTCCACAAGTACCCCCTTGGTTCTGTTAACTATACTGAGATAAACTAATACCAATTAAAGGCCAAGACGTGCTTGCAGAGAGAAGATCCAAAATGCCTGTGCAGGTGGTCGCATCCGGGACCCTGCATCATGTGGCTGCACAGATAGAAACGCAGGGAGACTTTTCGGAGGAGGCACATGGTGACTGCATTGGCTTGGTTTGTGTGTATGTGACGTTCTAGTCTGGGGTTGCCCAGAGTGGGCCTGGAACTGAAACACCATGACCAGACTGAGATAAGGACTAGAAGCCAAGTTTCACCCGCGTGGTTACAAATCTTCCCTTGTCTAGTGACAGTGAGGCTAAAAATGGCTCCATGCCACCACAGTGCCTGGCTCAATTGTTCTTCATCAGCAGGGCAAAAGTGATTTGTCTTTTGCTTGCCCCAAACGCTTGGGCAAGCCAGGATGGCACATTCGCTCCTTACAGCCGATTGAGCCAGGGCGTGTAGGGGAGGGATTCCCTCCACCGTCAAAGAGAAGCTGGGCTAGGTTTGGGACAGAGATTCAGTGCAATGTGCTGGCTTGGGTGGGGAGGGGGGAATAGATGTGCATGCACTTACACCACTGCCCTCCACTCCTTATGCCCAACACTAGTAAAGGCAGGAGGATAATCATGGTATGAGCCTGAGCTTTAAAGCAAGATCATCTGGTTTCTAGCCCCTCTGTTGCAATGGAGTTCCAAGGGGCCGTGGGATAACCATGGAATATTTAGGTGGCTGTGGATTTGTTATAATGTCCAGATTGACAGCCTCAGTACAGTGTCCCTGATCCAGGATAAACCTGAATCTTTCTGAGAAAGCCCAGGCACCTCATGACGTGCGATTCATGCTCCTCCTCCTTGCACTAGAAACAAATACTTTTATACAGTGCAGATGTTGGAGCTGAAGACCTCAGAGCTGATTCTTCTCTCACTCACACCAGCTTTACACCAGTGCAATCCCACTGACTACAATGGAGTTACTCCTGATTAATACCAGCGTATTTCATAGAAGAATGCCCACCCCTCACCCCAGCTCCCATGTCACAAAGTGATTTGCCAGAGATTTATATACAGTTTCCTTGAGGCCTAACATGTCTTAACAGGCAATTACAATGCAAGCAAGAGGCCCCCAGGAAAGTGGACATAACTGATGATGTCCAAAGACTTGTAGATTCCTGCAGTATTTGAACAGAACTGTCTCTGTGCAGGACTTTGGGAGCAGAGGTTGTTTGCTTTTGTCCCAGCAGTGTAGGAGGATTCATAAATTAGGGATTTTGTACTAAAAGTGATGGATGTCGCCTTCACTTGAACTCAGTCCCTTGCACTGTTTGGTGGCAGGACTTTTCACCCAGTGAACTTTCAGGCCAGTCACATTGCTCCGTACTTAGTAACCCTTTCCACGACAGGGACACCTGGAAAGTGAAAGGGTGAAGGCTTTAGTTTGCAGTGTCATGGAAAGTTGAAGCCTGCTCAATGTTTTCTTTAGCACTGACGTTTAAGCCTTTGCTCTATTCCTCCTGTGTCACTCAGTCACAGCAGCAGCAACCCTGCATTTCAACTTGTCTTGTCGGGTTGATTGGTGGCCCAGATTAAAGAGGGGAAATCTGTTGCTCAGGTCAAGAAATATTTGAAGCCTGGAGTCTGTAACTCTCATCTATGCCTCATGAAGACTGTTCACTGAACTGCAGTCCCCATGGCCCAGGTACGAAGTATGAATCTGTGCAAAAACAAACTCCTCCCAAACTGTATGTCCCCTAACCCGAGTTTGGTATTGAGAGCTTGCACTGACATTAGGTCAGTTTGTTAACTGTTGTCTTTTAACGTTAGCAAATTTGTACATGTGATGACAGGAGATTGATGCGTGTTTCAACAATAAATAAAACAGTAGTAAGAAGGATTAGCAACAGAGGCAGCCCTGCAGAATTGGAACAACTAAGTTTGAAAATGCTGGATGTTTGGGTCTTTGTTACACATTTCACAACCACAAATCTAAACCTTCCTTGTTACAGCTCCAGCTTGTTTTCTCTTGTCTTATCATCTTTCACTGGGAAGAACTATTGCTCCCTTTTGTCCTTAGACTGTCATGGTGAACTTCTGAGCAATTATCTTCTGACTCTCAGAGTTCCTCCAGAAGTTTATTTTCTAAGTTTTTCATTGTCTTTGCTACTTTGTTATGAGTTTCTTCCAGTTTGCAACCACCTCATTCTTATGCAACGTCCCCAGTACTAAATGTGCTTCCCTGACTAAAGCCTCTCATTGATACTGACGAGAGGTAATAGTTCCTTCCTAGGGACCTGGCTATTCTCAGTGGAAATGCATGTGTAGCCTTTTATTTTATTTAAAGCAAATTTTGTCCTGGGGTATTACACCACCGTGGGTTCAGCTCTGGTGGCTACAGTTTCAAGCTCAGCAAAGTGAAAGTCACCTCTGCGACTTGCTTCAGATGTAGAGTCTCTAGGAGCACACAAAGTCCAAGAGTAGTGACCACACATTATAGGATTATAGAAGTACAAGGTGGATCAGTAGTTAGAAGAGATAATTAGGTTTTTGGTGTATAAGTAAGTAGGACTGAAACACAAGGCCTATAGACTGCGGCCTGTAAGATTTTAGCTTAGCCATACTAGGCTATAGAGTTAAGAAATGCTTGACATAAGTAAATGACCAAAGAATGACCTTGTGCCACCAGTTTATGGGAAAACATGTACCAATGGGTGATATTGCAGAAAATTAACTCCAGTGGCCTTACCAAGGTTTCTGACCATGATAAAATGGACTGGATTCAGAATAAGGATAAGAGAGCTGTATCTTACATTGGCATATCTCTTTGTAATGTGTTTGTTTTCGAAGTTTAACTGATATCTGTGGCAGTAGTTTCAGACAATCTCTCTTTAGAGAAAGAAAGCAACTTGGGACCGATCACCAATAACCATCCTCCGATTCAGCACCAGTGAGAAAGTGAGCTCACAAACGGAGAGGAGATGAATAAGATGTTCTATGCCGTTTATTTGTTTAGCTGTCTAGATGAAAAGCATCTGGTTATTCCTTCACCCTCAGTAGTGTGCTATGAAATACTGGAGGAAAATGACCCTTTCTAGGACCTTTGAAATGTTGTACAATTTTTAATCTGTTGAAGTGTAAAGATTAAAAGGCGTCAGCTGTCTGATAGCTGCCAAACCACTGTTGTGCTGCTGAATGCACAATATCAGGTGTATCCAAAAACTCTAATGATTTCCATGGGATGCTAATGAGCGACAGCAGTGCAACAGGTGCCAGAGGGAACAGGCTCTAAAGGGCTCATCTGGAAATATGCTTGTGACAATCTGGTTGGAACGCTAAAGGAAACGTTGTCCCATTGCTCTCCCTTGACAAAAATCAAATTGCCAAAGGAGCTAAACCCAAAACCTTCACCGGTGCTGTAAATTAAGACTTCTTTGGGATGCGATACATATCATGAAGGTGCTGAGGGACATCTTTGCTGTTCCTGAAATGTGTGGGAATGTACAATAACCCAGTCTCAGTCTGGGGGACCCCAAAAGGTTTCAGATTAAGAGGAGTACATAAGTGTAAATTAACGGGCAGCGAAGGGACTAATCCTGACAGTATTCCAGTGGGGGTTTGACAGCAAGTTCATTAGGAGATTCTGCAGGCTGCAGTTTGTAGTAATACTGAGTCGGCTCCATCAGAGAATGGTAAATTCGAGCATAAGGTCTGGCTCAGACCCGGTTAGAGAAAGGCAGATGGAATATTAAATTTGATGCTCACGGGGTCTGGTTATCGTGGGGTGACTCACAGATGGAGTTAGCATGCTGTCTCGAGGCCAGGGAACACTGTGTTTTTTATGTCATGCCTTGGGGCCCTCTCACAAGCACTTCCCAATACACTGCAGTGTGATCAATGTCAAACCAGAACACTGGTGCGTGTATCAAAGGCCATGCCGATGAATATGGACATTCTGTAGCCGAGGAGATGCAGACGTGGACTCTCATGGCTACTCTTCTGCCTAACTTGGTTTGGGGTGCCTCTCCAAAGAGAGCTCTGGTAATGGTACTGATTGCCGGCATAAACCATGGTGATGGTGACAGTGTCAGTGCATAGGGCTAATGGGTAACCCCTGAGCTGCTTTGTGCACGGATCTCAGGAGGCCGTTTTGCTGGGTTGAGAGTGCTGGAGGCTCATGTCCTCCCCAGCCCCTGGCAGCAATGATACAAGCTTGTCCCACCTCAATATTCCACTGCCCCCTCTTCCCCACCAATGTACCACAGCCCTGCCCTGGGTTCAGATGCTGAGAGGGCAATTCAGTCTGCACAGGTCCCCAGTATTTGCCCTGAATTACCGAGACAGTCAGTCAGTGCCCAATGTCATCATGCATTTGGTACTGTGGACACTCGCCCTCTCGGAACTGGACTTACACCAACAATTCATTTCACATGCTCATCTGAGCAGCCAGCAGATCAGCTGGGCAGGTCCCACTCGGTTGCCTAAGTTGTGTCCAAAGCATCTCTTGGTCTGATTCTGATCTCCCTTTGGCTTTACACTAATGTTACCTTCCTGGCTTCAGTGGAGTAGCTCTGAATTTACACTGAAACTGAAAGTGAGCTACACAGATCAACACATATGTTACAAAACTGGTTGGGTTGGGTGGTATTTTGTTGCAGCTGGTTCACGTGACCGTCCCCAGCATCGCCCATCAGGGCTGCTGGGAACACATGCAGCGATGGCTTGGGCTGCTGAAAGTGCCTGGATTCTGCAAGTCTTTGTGTGGTGTGCAGAAGCTAGCTGAAGGTGAAGGGTGAGAGGAGGCTATGCTCAGGCATGAGTTATAGTATGCAAGGTTCAGCCTGATGCACTGAGCTGTGGTAAGTTATAGCAAGAGCAAAGGCTAACAGAAAGCATGAAGGGCAAAGAATGGGTGTGTCTGAGACGATACTGGCCATAGGAGGATCATCTTGCTGCTGAGGTGCTTCCTGCTCCGAGTAGCCCAGTTGCAATGAAGCAACACACACTAGTGCAAGATCTCAGACTTTTACCTATGCCCAAATACATGCCCCACTCCATACCTGTGCTGGACAGGCTCAACCTTAAGAGGCTATATACCAGTATGTTGAATTTGTTGCTGCTGCATTGTTGTCCTCTGGTGTTAGTGCCTTGTCGTGGCGGGGCAGCTTGTGTGCTCTAATGATCCCCAGAGCCTATGTCGGTGGGGGCTTTTTCTCCTGGCAGGTTCAACCATGCTGATTTGGTCCGTGGGGGAGGGGCCAGACAAAACAGACACCCTGGTCCTCCAAGTTGGGGGTTAGGCACAGGGCTAACAACTCTGTCACGTAAAAAACAAAATATGTTATGGAAGCAGCAGCGGAGAGATCGACTGTTACTGTGCATGATGACTGTATGACTGCCAGTGGTGACAGCTGAAAGGAAGCCATTGGCATGAAGACTGAAATGCTCATCACCAAGACAAAAACCAAACTTGTTTTTTTGGAAAGTACGGACAATGTATGAAACAGGAAAGCTAGATCAGGTCACAGCAGAGATGAGATGCCACAGCTTACACATCCTGGGTGTCAGCGATAGCAGATGGACAGGATCAGTGAGATTAACAACAGCCTTCAGAGAAACTTTTCTGTATTCTGGATGGGATGATGTATAACACCATGAGGGTGTTGCCAGCCTTTTGAAGAAAGCGGTGGAGCAGTCCCTGCTTGAATGGACATCCATCAGCAGCAGAGTTATGAGAGCCAGACTGAAAGGGAAATATAATAATATCACCCTGATTCAATGCTATGCTCTGACAAATGACAATGAGGAAGAAGCAAAGGACAAATTTGACCTTACATTACAGGCGGAGTTAGAGAGAGTACCATGCCACGACCTAACTATCGTCATGGGAGACCTGAATGCCAAGGTCGGTAAGGACAACACAAACAATGACAGAGCAATGGGAAGACATGGGTGTGGCACCATGAATGAAAATGGAGAGAACATTGTGATTTCTTCAGTATGAATGACCTAGTCATTGTCGGAACCCTATTTCAACATTGTGAAATTCACAAGCTGACATTGTGTTCTCCAAATGTCAGAGATAAGAACCAGATTGACCATATGATGATCAATGGCAATGCTCACTGACAGATATGAAAATGAGAACGGGAGCAGATGCTGGCAGCAACCACCAACTTGTGACTGCCTCCATCAAGCTAAAACTGAGAAGTGTGGGTCCATCAAACAAGGACCATAGACGTTATCCCGTTGACAAGCTAAAGTCCCCTGAAATACAGAAAGCCTTCGTTCTGTGTTTAAACAACAGGTTTCAGGCACTTGAAGACCTTGATAAAGAGGAGGGGAATGGAGATGAGATCAACAAGAAGTGGGACAAAGTAACAACGATCTATAAACAGAACAGTGAAGCCTGTCTAGGCTACAGACAGAAGAGAAGAAAGGAGTGGATTACATCCTGCCCATGGAATGCCATAGAAATCAGATGAGCCCTGAAGAAAAAAGTTTTTGACACAAAATCCCAGAAGCTAAAGGACAAATATCACAAGCAGTTTAGCAAGGCACACCAGGAGGTCAAACGCCTTGTGAGATCAGACAAACGACATTATATTGATAATCTGGCAACATGGCTTATCAGTGGTAAACAACAGACACCAACAAACACTCTCATCAGGGACAAACAAGAAATGCGCTTGACAGAGCACTTCAAAGAATTGCTGAACAGGACGCCACCTAAAGAGGAAGCAAACATCCAGGAAGCAGAAGAAGATCTTGATGTCAACACAGACACACCAACTAAGGAAAAGACCATTCCAGCCCTCAAATCCTTAAAAAATGGGAAAGCTCCTAGCAAGGATAACAGGAATGCAGAATTGTTCAAGGTAGATCCTCAGTTAACAGCATCTATCCTGGTCCCTCTATTTACAGCAGTCTGGGAAAGGGAAAAAGTGCCAGATGAGTGGACCAATGGGGCTACAGTGAAGATTTCAAAGAAAGGGACTCTCAGTGATTGGTATCACACTTTTATCTGTGCCAAGCGAGGTGTTGTGTAAGATCATAGTCCAGTGTATATCAGAGACAGTTGATAGCATTCTCAGGAAAGAGCAAGCTAGTTTTCACAAAGGGAGTGGATGCACAGACCAGATCTTCACTCTACGAAACATAATAGAAGAATGATTGATTAGAATGACAACAGCAATCCTATATAACTTCATAGCCTTTGAGAAGGCTTTTGATAGTATTCACAGGACCAGCCTATGGCACTTTCTGCAGGCATATGGAATCCCTCTCCATGCAATCAACATCATCAAAAGTTTCTATTCTAACTTTACATCCAGTGTTTGATCACAGTGAGCTCAGTTTTGAAGTCAAATAGGAGTACGTCAAGGATGTGTCATATCTGCAATTCTCTTCAACATTGCGATTGACTGGGTAATGCAGCATACAACTGAAGACATGCCAAGAGGCATTAAATGGACACTCTTCTCATCCCTTGAAGACCTGGACTTCGCAGATGATCTCGCTCTCCTATCACATCCCAACACCATATACAAGAAAAAAACAACTCGACTCAACGCATTCAGCCAGCAAATTTGGACTGAAAATCAACTGCAATAAGACAGATATCATGCCGTTTAATATTGCCTCACCATCACCAGTACAGAGAGAGGATTATGTTCTCACCAATGTTGAAACATTCACATAATTGGGCAGCAGCATCAGCCAGGAGGCTGGAACAAACCAGGACATCCGGAACAGAATCAATAAAGCCAGGAACACCTTCAGGAGCTTAAATACAGTCTGGAAATCATCAAAATACAACACCAAAATCAAACTCAAGATTTATCAGAGCGGCATACTTTTATAGTACAGAATGCTGGGGAATGAGAAAGTATGACATGTCCAAATTGTCTTCATTCCATATAACTTACAGAGGATTTTTCTGAGGCATCTTTTGGCCCAGAACAATCTCAAACCAAGACCTATTCACACAGTCCAGCCAAGAAGATATGAGCGCCATCAGTACCAGGAGGCACGTGCTTCAGATGGAAACTGATTCCATCACCAGAATAGCAATAAGAGGGACACCTGAAGGCAAGTGAAAATGAAGTCACCTGGAAACAACCTGGAGAAGAGCTGTGGAAACTGAGCTGAAAAACCTGGGGCACAGCTGGGGAACCATTGAAAGACTTGCCAGAAATGGAAGGAGTGGAGGAGCTTCGTCGCTGCCCTAAACGCCAGAGGTATAATGGGAACACGAGGAGGAGGAGGAGCATTGCACAAGGAACTGGTTCAGTCCAGGTCTCTATGTGCAGATTGCCTGCAGTCTGTTCCAATACATTCCTCATCAGTCACCTCACCTGTCAGCTTGTCTCTAAACATGATCCTGGGGATTACTTGCAAGCACCTTAAAGCCCAAGGATTTGGTATCAGAAATTCAAGTTATTCAGTTAGTTTTGATTGGACATGCAGGTCACCTGGTGTCTCTTTGTCCTCTGATTGGATGAGTGTAACTCTTGGGATTGGGTCTCTGCTACAAATATTCATCTTTATGAGCCCAAAATTTGCTTTCTGCAAATGCTCACTCCCTCCTTTACGGCCATTCTTCATGCCAATACACTCAACCTCTCAAATCTTCACAGGGAGTGAATGCAAAGGGAACACATATGCAGCCCCAATGAATCCAGGTGGGGTGGATATTTCTTGCTGTCTTTGCCAGTCTCTGTCAGACAGCACTCCAATTTAAAGGGACACAATAGACAGCCCACCCAGTATTTCTCTACCGGTGTTTCAGGTGATTACGCGGTACTGAGTGTTTGCGGGTGACATGCCTCCCCAATCCAAGTACTGAATTCAAAGTCAGGAGAAAATCAGAGAGAAATAGCTCTTTTTGTAAAGTAAAGAGCCGGCTGCAATGACCTGGCGAAATTCCAGATACAGTAATTGTACCTGACTACCCGATATTCCTTTTGCCACATTGATAGGATACCGTATTCTTCACACCCTGCCCTCCACAGTGCCAAGGTGAGGAAGGTAATGTCTTTTACTGGTCCAAATTCTGTGGTGAAAGAGACAAGCTTTCGACCAACAGAAGCTGGTCTCTTGGTGTAAGTTCTGCAGGAAGGCACCAGTGGCAAGACTGCCTGCTCCCATGCTTCCTGAAAAGTGTGTGTAGAGGAGAATCATCCCAGAGCACAGATTGGTGCACCCTCCAGGATGAATTGAACCCAGAGCCTCAAAACACTGAACATTTAAAGCCCTCTATCCATGCTCATCACTCCTATTAGCATTGCTGTGCAGTTACACAGCTGCAGTGCTTAATTTGCGCCAGGGCTTGCCAGGGCCGAATCTGGCACCTCCGAGCTTGGGAGTGCATAGCCCCGGCACCTCTGGGCTTCCTGCATCAGTTTGGAAAGTAAAAAAAATTGCTTAAGCCCCGGCACCTCTTTTGTTACAGATCAAGCACCGCACAGCTGCCCTGCTTAGCCTGCATTTCAGTGACAGGAGAAGTGATCCTTGTGTATAACACTCTGAAGGATTTTGAAATGAAAGGTCCCATGGTAATATAGCAGAGCATTTGTTATTACTCATTGTTTCACTAGTGTCCACAGTGTCATTATCCAGTGCCTGTAGCCGTGTGCCTCTGGCACAGAGAGATGGATCTAACTACAGTTTATTTTGTGATCTGCTTGTAGATGGATAATTGTTACTTATCTGAGCTTTAAAACATTTTTTTAAATCTAGATTTGGGCAAAACACTTAAAGTTAAGCACCTGCTTAGGTACTTTGATTGTGGGCTAAAGCGGGAAAGGAAATTCTTGTTTTCAGACTGCTAGAAGAGAGTAACAAACAGACTGAAGAGCAAACCAAGAATTCCAGCAATCTGGGAACTATGAAAAATGACTCAGCAGTGTCATTTGGATTCCTGTATTGTTTAAAATTAGGATTTCCTCGTTCCCCTGCCTGGATCAGTTACAATGGAACAATCCATCTTTTCAGAAACCGATCATAGCACAAGGCGCCCTCTCTTTAAAAGCACAAGGAAGGTTCAGCCAAATTGAGCAATCTGATTGGCCGAGTATGCCAGAGCGCCTGATAATAATTCTTTTTATAACAATTTTTATTGGACTTTTTAAGCACCACTTCAGCTGGGGAGCTTGAACCTCCCATATTTTTGTTCCTTCCGTTTCATTATCTGGCCAACGTGTCAGACGGCTCTGGATCTCGGCGCCGTTTAGATTCCACCACTGCACACATCCTCCGAGGCAGCCTGCCGAAATCCGCAGCATTTCCTAGACAATCTGTAAGTCAGCGTCTCTGCAGGCTGCTGCTCCAGGAGAAGTAGCCAGGGTTCCTGTGGTACGGCCACAAAGGGCCATGCAGCTTGAAATCCAGAGAGAAATCTAGGAGGAGGTTTTGTGAAACCAGCTCCTGGAAAGATGCTTCCTTTAACTTGGTTTGTAGCTAAGACTGGCAGAAAGTGGCTTCCTAGCCAACAACTGAATTAGTGTCTCCAAGGAGAGAAGACTTAAGGAGCTTGGCTTGTTTAGCCTAATAACCAAAGGCTGAGGGGAGATAGGATTGCTCTCTATAAATACATCAGAGGGATAAATACCAGGGAGTGGGAGAAGTTATTAAAGTTAACAGCCAGTGTTGGCACAAGAACAAATGGATTTAAACTGGCCATCGAGTCTTCAAGTATAGGCTTGAAATTAGGCAAACGTTTCTAACCATCAGAGGAGTGAAGTCCTGGAACAGCCTCTCAAGGGAAGCAATGGGGGCAAAAAACCTAACTGGCTTCAGGACTGAGCTTGATAAGTTTATGGAGGGGCTGGTCTGACGAGGTTGCCGACAGTGGCATGCAGTGCATCCCTGACTGCTTTTTGCAAATATCTCCAACAGTCAGCGATGGGACGCTGGGGGTGACGGCTCTGAGTTACTACAGTGTATTCTTCCCCAAGTGTCTTCTTGGGTGGGCTTCCCCACACACCATATTTGAGATCACGAAGGAATTTCCCCCCTGGTCGACTGGCAGAGAGGCATTAGGGGTTTGCATCTTCTTCTGCAGCATGGGTTACTTACTGGTTTGAACTAGAGCAAATAGTGGATTTGCTGTGCTTTGAAGCCTTTAAATCAAGATTCGAAGACTTCAGTAACCCAGCCAGAGGTTAGGGGTCTGTTACAGGAGTGGATGGGTGAGGTTGTGTGGCCTGCAATATGCTAGAGGTCAGACTAGAGGATCACGATGGTCCCTTCTGGCCTTAAAGGCTCTGAGTTGGGCTAATCTCCAAAGAGTCAAATTCAGCTCTGGTGTAAGTTGGCAAAACAAGATTGACTTCAGGAGGGACAACCAGAACATTCTGCAACCCCAACAGTTCTGGATTAGTTTGGTAAAGCAGCTCAAATTCCACTGCTTGTACGAACCGTGTCCACACTCTGACACCCTCTAGGGTCTGCTGCACAGGCCAGGATAGCTGGAAATTTTGGTGGCTGCCTGCTGCTAGCCAGGACAGAAATGAGCACAGCCTTTGCTGGCATCCCGTCCTATCTGCAACATGGAAGGTCCAGACAGAGGCACAGTAAAGGAGAAAAACAATGGGGGGTGTGGAAAGTTTTACAAACCTGGAGCGAAGCTGCCAGTCAGTTCTTCTGTTATCTGAATCTGGCCCAGATTGGCTTGGAAACAATTATCTTAGTAAGTTTGCCTAAAGAAATAAATACAGGTGATTTGGGGTCATACGCAATGTTGAATGACTTCCCACTGGAAATAGATCTAGCAAATTCCACGTCTAGATCTGAACTTGCCCAAAAGGTGATTAGATCCAGGGATTGGGTTTGGCCCTCTGATTTCCTACCGGTAAGGAAGAGGTGGGATTTATAGCTGTGAATACAAAAGACACTCTTTACTGAGGCGGCTGAACACAGACAGACCCTGTGGATCTCTGACTGTCTTGCAAGCTGACCCACACACGCTGCCTCCATAGGGTCTTCCTAAATCCTGGCCTAGACTCATCAGCCATGGAAAGCTCTGTGCAGCTGTTAGAGAAATAGAAGCCAGCTACAAAGTTAGGCTCCAGATCCAAACGTTCCCTCTGTTTGGGGGGGATCCAATATGGAGATTGAATCAGGCCCAGCTGGAGTTCCTGTAGTGTGCAGGCAGGATTGATATCTTCCGGAATCAGCTCCTGAGATGTGAGGCAGGCAGCTGCTCTCTGTGTTGGAACAATTTGAAATAGATTTGAGGGGAGGAAAAAAATCAACCCCTGCAAGCTGTGAGAGCCTTTCGAGACTGTTCCTATTGCTAAGCCTCAGTTGGAAAAAAACACAAAAACAGGCTATGGCTCCGGTCTGGGCAACAGAAACTTTATAAGAAATATTAGAAAACATTCATGTAAAAACATCATTTCTCCAGGAGGGAAAACTCTCCAGCTCATGTGCTGAGCTGATCCGCCCAGCAGCCTTATCGCTGGATTTATATTTGTCCTTAAAGTGACTCCAAAATAAAGATCAGTGCAGGACTCTGATACAGGAGTTGCCAGTTGGCAAGGACGGGCAGAGTATGGGAGCCACAGGCTCAATACTGCATGGTGCTGAGCACCAACTCCCACTGACTTCTGTGACAGCTGTGGGGGGTTAGCACTTCTCGAGAGGGGCTCTGCACACCACAGTATTGGGCCCCTCATATTAATCCAGGGGCTCAGATCACTTTCTAACGTACTTGGGAAACATAGGCAGCATTCCCCTAGCCAAGCAGAAACCCACTTTACACTGCAGTTTCAGTCTCTGCCTGCAAAACGTTCACTGCTTCTCCGAACCTCTCGAGTCTGTAAGTTTCAGTTGGAGCTGACGTTGCTGGTACTTCCTGCCTGCACTGGGACCAGGAAAAGAAGAGAAACAGCCTTTGTCATGGTGTTCTGGCATCCCAGCCTCTGGGTCTGGCCAGGACCAGGAAGCCTGAAAGAAATACTGTGCAAAAGGAAGACATCAGCAACATCAAGTGACCAAACCTAAACTAAATAAATCAACAAATAACTAACATGCCAGGTTCGAGGCTGGATGAAGGGTCAGAGAAGGTTAATTTCATTTGCCCATTCTCCATTGCAGATCAGCATTGCAGAGACATACCAGCCACCATTGCTCCCAAACAATCCAGAATGGTAAGAGACATGAGGGGGCTTCCACAGGAAGCCAACAGTGTTCTCCACCTGCGCAGATGTACATGCCCTGTGGCCAGGAAGGCTCTGTGGCAGAAAGTTAAATAGAGGTTTCCATACTGTTGAGCACAGCTTAATGGGGAGCGTATCTTACAGCAACCTCCACTGGCTTTCATGTGCATTCATGGACACATGAACCTCCCATTCATGGTCACATAACTCCCCTGGCAGTAACTGCAGCAATTGTCTGCATGGCCATTAGGAAAGGATTTAATGTCTTGCTAGTGTCTTCTAGTATGGTTTAGCATCTGGAAACACGTGGCCAGCACTGTGGGACCTTTCTGACCGGAAGTAACATCAGCAAGGAGTGCAAGGAAAACAGAGTACAGTTTGGCAGCTGATGGGCTATGGAATTCCAGTGAGCCTCTCCAGGACTTAGGGCCCAAACCAAAACACAGATATCCAAGCACACCGGACTTGGGGATAGTCTGGGGCTGGATCTAAACTTTGAAACGTGGGTCCATTCTTGATTGATTACCTAAATCACTGGGCCCACTCTTACTCCTGGAGACATCAGTGGCAACCTCCCATTAACTTCAGTGGAGTTCAGCCCCCGAGCCAATATGGTGGCTACACTACAGGATTAGTCTGATTTTACATAAACCGGCTTTGTAAAACAGATTGTATAAAGTCGAGTGCACGCGGCCACACTAAGCACATTAATTCGGCGGTGTACATCCATGGTCCGAGGCTAGCATCGATTTCTGGAGTGTTGCACTGTGAGTAGCTATTCGTAGCTATCCCATAGTTCCCGCAGTCTCCCCTGCCCCTTGGAATTCTGGGTTGAGATCCCAGTGCCTGATGGGGCAAAAATCATTGTCGCGGGTGGTTCTGGGTAAATGTCGTCGCTCATTTCTTCCTCCGGGAAAACAACGGCAGACAATCATTTCGTGCCCTTTTTTCCTGGATTGCCCTGGCAGACGCCACAGCACAGCAACCATGGAGCCCGTTCAGCTTTTTTTTTACTGTCACCGTATGTGTACTGGATGCTGCTGACAGAGGCATTACTGCAGCGCTACACAGCAGCATTCGTTTGCTTTTGCATGACAGCAGAGACGGTTATCAGTCATTCTGTACCATCTACTGCCATTGTAAACTGTAAACTTTGTAAGATGACGGTTATCTGTCATTCTGTACTGTCTGCTGCTATCATGGGTGCCCCTGGCTGAGGTCGGCCGGGGGCGCAAAGGCAAAAATGGGAATGACTCCCTGAGTCAATCCCTCTTTATGGTATCTAAAAATAAATCAGTCCTGCCTAGAATATGGGGCAAGTGTACTAGAGAACCAGTGTATCAGAGAGCACAGCTGCTCCATGTCAGATCCTGCAGAAATGATGAGCTGCATGCCATTCACGGGAGTTGCCCCTGCAACAACCCCACCCGTTGCTTCCCTCCTCCCTAACCTTCCTGGGCTACCGTGGCAGTGTCCCCCCCATTTGTGTCATGAAGTTATAAAGAATGCAGGAATAAGAAACAGTGATTTGTTAGTGAGATAAAATGAGGGGGAGGCAGCCTCCCGCTGCTATGACAGTCCAGGCAGAACATTAAGCAGTGTGAGGGAGAGGAGCCCAGCATCCCACTGCTATGATAGTCCAGGCATTACAGAATCTGTTCTTTACACATGAAAGGGAGGGGGCTGATGGAGCTCAGCCTCCAGTTGCTATGATGAGGACGGTTACCAGCCGTTCTGTACCATCTACTGGGAATGACCAGGAATCATTCCTATTTTTACCCAGGCGCCCCCGGCCAGCCTCACCTGAGGCCAGCCAGGAGCACTCACGGGCTGATGGTGATGACGGATAGCAGTCATATTGTACCGTCTGCCACCGGGGAGGGGAGAAGAGCGAATACTGCTCTTCAATGCTGCAGCATCGCGTCTACCACCAGCATTCAGTAGATATAGGGTGACATATAAAAAAGTCAAGAAACGATTTCTTTCCCTTTTCTTTCATGTGGTAGGGGGAGGGAGTAAATTGACGAGCTATACCCTGAACCACGCCGGACAATGTGTTTGAACCTACAGACACTGGGAGCTCAGCCAAGAATGCAAATAGTTTTCGGAGACTGCTGTGGACTGTGGGATAGCTGGAGTCCTCAGTACCCCCTCCCTCCCTCCATGAGCGTCCATTTGATTCTTTGGCTTCCCGTTACGCTTGTCACGCAGCACTGTGTAGCCTGGAGATTTTTTTTTCAAACGCGTTGGCATTTCTTCTTCTGTAACGGAGCTGTGATAGAACAGATTTGTCTCCCCATACAGCGATCAGATCCAGTATCTCCCGTACGGTCCATGCTGGAGCTCTTTTTGGATTTGGGACTGCATTGCCACCCGTGCTGATCAGAGCTCCACGCTGCGCAAACAGGAAATTGTAATTCAAAAGTTCGCTGGGCTTTTCCTGTTTACCTGGCCACTGCATCCGAGTTCAGATTGCTGTCCAGCGCGGTCACAGTGGTGCACTGTGGGATACCGCCCGGAGGCCAATACCGTTGATTTGCGGCCACACTAACCCTAATCCGATATGGTAATACCTATTTTAGCGCTACTCCTCTCGTTGGGGAGGAGTACAGAAATCGATTTAAAGAGCCCTTTATATCGATATAAAGGGCCTCGTAGTGTGGACGGGTGCGCCGTTAAATTGGTTTAACGCTGCTAAAATCGATTTAAACGCGTAGTGTAGACCAGGCCTCTGTTGGGCTGATAATAATGTCTGTAGTCATGTGCTGAGATAAGGGCACTCAGATCTGACTGTTTGGGTGGGGCAATCAGCTGGTCACTGCAGAGGTTTGGAGACAATCCCACACTCTCCTCTTCAACCTACACAATGGTGTAGGCCCATGAAGGGAAGGAAGGGAGGGGTCCACCTTTCTCTGAAGTATAACATATTGGCTGCTGCTGAAGGCAGGATACTTCACTTGATATTAGTGGGGGGAACCCATGGACCAGATTCTTCTCTCTTTTACACCAGTGTAAATCTGCAGTAACTCCAGGGACATCAGCATATTAGTCCTCTCTACAGTACAACATTTATCAGACTTTGTCACTAACTGGTGACGGTGTTGGCTTGGAGCGTGGTTTGTGCCTACACATTGGGTGGTTAATACTCAGTAAGCATGGCAGTATGCCACCCTGACAGGAAGCACATGCTCATCTTCCAGGAACCGCTTTGAGACACTGTTTTCTAGCAGTCCAGACAGCAATGTCTGATGGTGCGGGAAGGATTCAGATTCCAATTCAGACAGGAAACACTAACTCTGTGTAACTGGTTTGGCTGGCCTTTCTTCCTCCCTGCTCTCTGTGCACTAGGGCACCACACAGAGTGCATTGGCATTTCTTGGGCATGCCTCTTGGGTTCTCTGCTCCAAATGTAGGGCTGGAAGAGGAACTTGAGGGGTCATTAAGTCCAGCCCCCCGCACTGAGGCAGAAGCAAGTAAATCTAGACCATCCCTGACAGGTGTTTGTCCAACCTATTCTTTAAAACCTCCAATGGGGATTCCACAGCATCCCTGGGCAGCCTGTTCCAGAGCTTAGCTACCCTTAGAGTTAGAAAGATTTTCCTAATATGTAACCTAATTCTCCCTTGCTGCAGATTAAGCCCATTACTGCTCGTCTGTCAGAAATCAGGGCCTGCATCAGAACTTGTCTTGAGGCAATCCCATCAGTGCAGCTGGCCTGCAGGAGGCAACCGGATTGGCCGGCCCACTGGAGGGCCAGCAAGCTGGCTCTTAAGCCAGCAGCAGCAGCTCACTGGCTTTGCCATGCTCATGCCCACCACTGCCCTTGCTCCTATCTTACCTTGTTTCTGCCGCTCCTGCCTTACACCCATCCTTGCCTGCTCCCCTGCTTCCTCAGTTCCTGACCTCTGGCTTAACCCTTGGCTCCAGCTTCTGACTATCAACTCCAGCTTGACCCTGAGCTCTGATAGCCAGTTCCTGCTCTCCAGCTTGCCCCATGGCTCTGGCTAATGACTACTGACTCAAGCTTAATCTCTGGTTCCAAAGCTTGGTTCCCAATGCCTGCTCTGACCACTAGGCTAGACTGTCCTCATCCCAGTTCCCCAACATTGTACAATCTTTGGTGGACACGGAGAACAGCTGATCCCCATCCTCTTTAGAACAGTTCTTCACATATTTGAAGACTGTGATCAGGTCCCCCCTCGGTCTTCTTTTCTCAAGACTAAACATGCCCAGTTGTTTTAAATTTTCTCACAGGTTGAGTTTGCTATACTCTTTATGACTTCGGTTGTTCTCCTCTGGACCCTCTCAAATTTGGGGGAAGGGATAACTCAGTGGTTTGAGCATTGGCCTGCTAAACCCAGAATTGTGAGTTCAATCCTTAAAGGGGCATCTGGGGCACAAATCAGTATTTGGTCCTGCTAGTGAAGGCAGGGGGCTGGACTCACTGACCTTTCAGGGTCCCTTCCAGCTCTATGAGATAGGTATATCTCCATATATTATATTATTATTTGTCCACATCTCTCCTAAAGTGTGGCACCTGGAAGTGGAAACACTACTCCAGTTGAGGTCTCACCAGTGCCAAGTAGAGTGGGACAGTTACCAGCCATATCTTACATACAACACTCCTGTTGATACACCCCAGAATTATGTTAGCCTTTTTCACAACTGCATCACATTCTAGACTAATAATAAATGTGATCCATTATAACCCACCAATCCTTTTTAGCAATACTGTCAACTTGCCAGCTCTTTTCTCATTTTGTAGTTGTACATTTGATTTTTCCTTCCCAAGTGAAGTACTTTGCACTTATCTATTGAATTTCATCCTATTGATTTCAGACCAATTCTCTAATTTGTCAAGGTTGTTTTGAATTCTGAGCTTGTCTTCCAAAGTGCTTGCAATCCCACGCAGCTCGTTGTCATCTGCAAATTTTATAAGCATATTCTCCACTCCAATATCCAAGTTATTAATGAAAATAGTGAATAGTAGCAGATCCAGAACTGACCCCTGCAGGACCCCACTAGATACATCCTCACAGTTTGACAGCAAACCATTGAGAACTATTCTTTGAGTCTGGTCTTTCAACCAGTTGTGCACCCACCTTATAGTAATTTCATCTAGACCACATTTCCCTATTTTTTTTAGGAGAATGTCAAGTGGGACTTGAACTGATACCAACCTGGGTGAGTCAATGTGACAAACACAGCTACGATGGCAGTAACACTGCTGGTTGGACACACACTGAGCCAGGTGACCTGTAACTGGTTAAAGTTACCTCTAACTGGTTACACAGCTCTGGCTGAAAGTCAGAGCATGGGCAGAGCATTACACATTATCCATGGGCTGGGAACTGGGCCCTGTCTCCCTGTGTTTGCATTAGCTGCAGTCAGCGCCTGCCAGCCCCTGCCTTCTATCACCTTGGATCAAACTCTCCCATTGAAGTCGGTGGGGGTTTGGGCTGAGGAAAGACTGGATTTAGCTCCTTTTAGCTCCTCTCACCAACAATTATTTCTAGGTAAAGGAGCAGGTGATTTACCCCTGGGAGAGCCCAAGCCATGTGAGCACCTGGACTGGCTGGTATGTTGTGTGAATAGATATGTTTACAGCACCCTTTTCCCCAGCTCTGAGCTCCTCCTCAGTGGGCCAACACCTCAATAACAACTAGAGATGGGCCAGAGCTGCAAAGTCTGGAGCCATATCCGAATCTTAGAATCACAAAATATTAGGATTGGAAGAGACCTCAGGAGGTCATCTAGTCCAATCCCCTGCTCAAAGCAGGACCAACACCAACTAAATCATCCCAGCCAAGGTTTGTCAAGCCGAGCCTTACAAACCTCTAAGGATAAAGATTCCACCAACTCCCTAGGTAACCCATTCCAGCGCTTCACTGTCCTCCGAGTGACATAGTTTTTCCTAATATCCAACCTAGACCTCTCCAGTTGGAACTTAAGACCATTGCTTCTTATTCTATCATCTTCCACCACTGAGAACAGTCTAGCTCCATCCTCTTTGGAACCCCCCTTCAGGTAGTTGAAGGCTTCTATCAAATTCCTCCTCACTCTTCTCTTCTGCAGACTAAATAAGCCCAGTTCCCTCAGCCTCTCCTCATAAATCATGTGCCCCAGCCCCCTAATCATTTTCGTTGCCCTCCGCTGGAGACGCTCCAATTTGTCCACATCCCTTCTGCAGTGGGAGGACCAAAATTGAACACAATACTCCACGTGTGGCATCACCAGTGCCGAATAGAGGGCAATAATCATTTCCCTCTATCTGCTGGTAATGCGCCTACTAATACAGCCCAATATGCCATTGGCCTTCTTGGCTACAAGGGCACACTGCTGACTCATATGCAGCTTCTCGTCCACTGTAATCCCCAGGTCCTTTTCTGCAAAACTGATGCTTAGCCGGTCATTTCCCATCCTGTAGAGGTGCATGGGATCTTTCCATCCTAAGTGCAGGACTCTGCACTTGTCCTTGTTGAAACTCATCAGATTTCTTTTGACCCAAACCTCCAATTTGTCTAGGTCACTCTAGACCCTCTCCCTACCCTCCAGCTTATATATCTCTCCCCCCAGCTTAGTGTCATCTGTGAACTTGCTGAAGGTGCAATCCATCCCATCATCCAGATCATTAATAAAGATCTTGAACAAAACTGGTCCCAGGACCAACCCCGGGGCACTCCGCTTGATATCAGCTGCCAACTAGACATCAAGCTGTTGATCAGTACCCATTGAGCCTGACAATCTAGCCATCTTTCTATCCACCTTGTAGTCCAGTCATCCAATCTGTACTTCTTTAACTTGCTGGCAAGAATAGTGGATCAAAACCTTTGCTAAAGTCAAGATATATCACATCCACTGCTTTTCCCATATCCACAGAGCCAGTTATCTCATCATAGAAGGCAATCAGGTTGGTCAGGCATGACTTGCCCTTGGTGAATCCATGCTGACTGTTCCTGATCACCTTCTTCTCCGTCAAGTGCTTCAAAATGGATTCCTTGAGGACCTGCTCCATGATTTTGCCAGGGACTGAAGTGAGGCTGACCAGTCTGTAGTTCCCCAGGTTCTTTTTCTTCTCTTTTTTAAATATGGGCACTATATTTAGACTACATTTAGTCCATCCCCAAGTTTGAGAGGACTAATGTCTGGGGTTCTGATTGAGGCTCCTCTCTAATAACAATGTGAGGCGTTTCACAAATCAGTTTCTTATCCCTACAGGACTGCCTTTTGGCTGGTGTACTGTAATTCTGCTTTCTTGCTGTGTCCCCAGACAGCCACACTCACATCCCCTCCTTCTGATCCCAAGTTCCTCCCTGGACTGAGATCTTCTGTGCAAGATGCCATCCCAGGCCAATGACGCACTGCTAAGTCACCCTCAGGGAACTGGAAAAACACACCAGAGAAATTCCACAGTGCAGGGTGGGCAGACTTGGCATGTTTCCAAGGTTTACCACAGGACTCGGGTGCAAAATGGAGCAACAGTTCCTGGGGGTTTCTAATGACCTTACTCTTCCCCTTTGTTGTGTAAAACTGTGACATTTAATTTGCAAGAGCTGTTGTGAAACATGATTATGCAAGTACCAGCATTATTGAAAACTGGATACGAAAAACCCTGGAGAACATACAGTAGGGAACATTCCTGCACTGGCCAGAGGATGGACTATGCTTGACCTAAAAAGTCAATTCCATTTCTGTGAATCAGTGCAAATGTGATCTCATGGAGGGGGAGCGGAGGGGAAGGAGGAGGAGCAGAGCACAAGAGAATGTTGGTTATTATCTTGGGCTCATAGAAATTGAAATCAACCGCTGTGAGCCCATCTTTGTGTTAATGTAGAGAACAGCATTGTCATTCTTTTCAAAACATGTCAACTGTCCACCTATTTGTATGGAAATGTCACCATTTAAAATGCCCAAATCCTTACAAATAACACACAATTGTATCCACAGGAAACATCGTATGGCTCAGATATTTTGGGGGGCTGGTCACTGTGAATCACAAGGTATGTCTTCACTTCAGAGTTAGCCAGGGTGATCGGCACATGGGTTTGAGCCCCTCCGCTAGCCTAGCCTGGGTGTGAGCAGCCGTATGGCAAAGCCCTACCATGTCCTCACTGGTGCTGCACTCTCTCATGTGTGTCACCCAGATTTCTGGGACCATATCCCATGGTTCTCTGTGCTGCAGTAAGCACAGCCTCTGTATGCGCCTTTCTTCATGAATTGTGGGTAATCTTGTCTGCCCTTCTGGGCATACGGGGTGAATTTTCGGAAGGCAGTGGAGAACTATCAACACAATGGATTTAAACTGCATTTTCACTGCAAAGTGGATGGGTTCCCAGCCCAAGTGAAAGCAGAACCCAGGCTCTATCCCACATCCCCAGCCAAACCAACTAGCCTGGGTTGAAAGCACCATGAACCATGGGTGAGAGGGTTTTGTGTGTAGACGGGAGTGGGCTTACTGGCTACATCCAAGTTCTTATGGTGCATGCCCTTGGGGGGGGGATTTGGAGGAAGGGTTTATTAAAAGGTTCCAGGGGTTGATAATGTCATAAATCAAACGTGAACGTAAACCAAATGTCCCAGTCCTACTAGACCCATGGTCTCCACTCCCAGTAACATGACTGGTTTTACCATGATTAAATATCTGCTCTTCATCCCAAAATTGCTCTTGCTTGTGAATGGAACAGGCACATAGTGTGTTTGTTTGTGTGCAGAGTGGGTGGCGAGTTCTACTGGTCACACTTAATCTCATACTAAGTAGTGAAGCACTGGAATGGGTTATCTAGGGAGGTGGTGGAATCTCCATCCTTAGAGGTTTTTAAGGCCCGGCTTGACAAAGCCCTGGCTGGGATGATTTAGTTGGTGTTGGTCCTGCTTTGAGCAGGGGATTGGACTAGATGACCTCCTGAGGTCTCTTCCAACCCTAATATTCTATGATTCTAAGCTCTTGTCACTGCCCATGCCAAGCAATTCCCAGTGGCTATTTCCCATTTCCCAGTGGATACTTCCCGAGAGCCAACAATGCTTTCATAGACTGTAAATTCCTTGTTTAAAAAGCACTAGCATCACATTGGAGGTACTACCATAATCTGAATAAAATCCATAATTATACGAGGAAAGTGTCACTCCACCACTAGGTGCCTTAGTGCCTAGAAATAATAAACTAAGGGAAATAACTAAGGGAAATTAGGTTTTGTAATGATCCATTCCATCATGTGCCAGCAATGCCCCTCTGCCATATACATTGGCCAAACCAGACAGTCTCTACGCAAAAGAATAAATGGACATAAATCTGACATCAGGAATTATAACATTCAAAAACCAGTAGGAGAACACTTCAATCTCCCTGGTCACTCAATTACAGACCTAAAAGTGGCAATTCTTCAACCAAAAAAAACTTCAAAAGCAGACTCCAACATGAAACTGCAGAACTGGAATTAATTTGCAAACTGGACAGCATCAAATTAGGCCTGAATAAAGACAGGGACTGGATGGGTCATTACAAAACCTAATTTCCCCCATACTAATTTCCCCCTACTGTTACTCACACCTTCTTGTCAACTGTTTGAAATGGGCCACTCTCATTACCACTATGAAAGTGATTTTTCCTACCTTGGTATCCTACTGTTAATTGAATTGTCTTGTTAGACTGACGTCCCACTTGGTATGGCAACTCCCATCTTTTCACGTGCTGTGTATTTATACCTACTACTGTATTTTCCACTCCATGCATCTGATGAAGTGGGTTCTAGCCCACAAAAGCTTATGCCCAAATAAATTTGTTAGTCTCTAAGGTGCCACAAGGACTCCTTGTTGTTTTTGCTGATACAGACCAACACGGTTACTGCTCTGAAACCATTCTTAACTCCAGGCTCCTTTGCTGTGTTCATCATGTTTAACACCCGACTCCTGCTCTAAAGAATAACACCTCACAATGGGAATCCATTTACAATGGAGGAAGCCAAAGGTTGTGCCAAAGGTTAGAAGGCTGTGAAGGGTCACTGAGGACTCCCCAACCAACACAAAGGAAAGCTGTCTGCCTTTCCCTCTCCAGTTCTTACTATTTTCACTCTGCTTTGGTTTTGCAGGTGGATGCTGCTACTTTGCAACAATGGGGCATCTTGGTAGGAGTTGGAGGGCAGGGGGAGTGAGCATGGATGGCCTTTATAAGTGCACCTCACTCCCCTTCCCCACACCCACCCTTATCCTTTGCAAAGCAAAAGTCCTTCTATGGAGGCTTTTATTTTGTCTTGGGAGTTGAGTCTCGCTGGAGTCTTTGTGTCGGTCTCCTCAGAATGCGGGGCAGCCAAGATCAGCTTTTCTGTTGCCGGGGAGGAATTTATTATTTCTGAAGGCATTCCCATGGAGATATTGAAGCATCTTGAAGGAAAATGCTGGAGGCAGGAGGAGGTTTCTTCTCTGGGTGCACTGAAGATGTCCTCAGCTAGGTTTGCTTTTTGCTTCGTATTTTTAAGTGGAATGAAAGCAACCGTGGATGTTTCCTTCACTTACAGACTGTGCTACCAGTTCATGGGGCTCTTGGATTTCCAGCACCAAGAGCAAGGCCGTGTGAAAGTGATGCAGGGCTCAGAGTCAAAAAACAGCCAAGGTATTTTTCTCAGAGTTGGCCCAAAACCAGACCCTTGAACCTGAAGCCCTTTGAACTTTGGTTAAGTTAAAATCAAAACCTCCAGATCCAGACTTTTCTCTGTGGTTGTAGCTCCAGGTCTGATCTAAGACTAGACACAAGCAATTTGCTGTCTTCAGCTTATGGCATTTCAGCCAGGATTTCAGAACTGTCAAATCTGCCGTTTGAACCCCACATTACATCCACCCAGAGTGCCCCGCCAGGCTGCCTGTTGAATTCCCCAGGGGAAGGGGATTCTTTCAGACAGACTGGGAGTGGGCAGGGAGTTCTTACACACCAGTGATTCTGCACTGGGCAGTGGCACATCTCAGGGCAGCCTGCAGGAGCTCTGACCTACACCAGCAAAGGGATGGATTTGGTAAGCAGCAGAAGGCATATCAGTTCCAGGATGCCACCAGGTCTTTGTGCTAGCCTCTCTGAGTGGTCTTTTCCATGCTCTTAGGCTGGGGCCAAGCAGCTGGCTCAGCAGGCCTATGGGATGAGTTTGCAGCTCCCTCACTACAAAGGCAGGTCCTTGGGGCTCACTGCTTCATGATCCCAAACTCAGAGGCTGGCTTTTTGCCTTGTGTTCCAAGGATATTGCCTTAACCGTCTTCAGCATGCACAGCTGCAGCAACAGTCACGTCCTGTGGATCTTGAACTTGCCCTGCGATGCTGTGGGGTTTTCTGGTGGCAAAGGATTGGCTTGGCGCAAGTTATACAGGAGAGGCCTGTGCTTGCACAGCCCTCTCAGTGGAACAGGACCAAACAGGAGCCCAGCTGTGCAGGAAGTGAATGAGTGGGGAACAGTGCTCAGCAGTGCCAGGCATTCATGTTGTTTCTTTAGCAGGTCTGAAATATTTCTGCTGTGTGCTTGTATCTGTGCACGGGAAGTGGATTGTTTTAACAGGTCAGCTTCCCATCATATTCTATATTTTTCTGCTTGCAAATTCAGAATTAAAAGGACAAGCAAAATATCTCATATACAGCTTTATTTTGTTCTTCCTGGACAATATGTCAGGTAAGGAAAGGCTTATGGGGGTATCTGATTTCAAACTGGAATTGTCCACAGATCTGGTGAAATCACAGAATGCACCTTCCACTGTGCACACAACCAACCTTCATAAAATAGTGAGAAACTAACTGATTAGCCTTAGTTTATTAAGGTCTAACATGTAACGTCTTGGAAGTTTGCTGGGTATTATATTAGGTGAAAAGGTGTGCACACACACACACAGATTAGTTAAAACAGAGCAATGGGTGCAAATGCAGCCACTTTCCACATGTGCAGGGTTATGAAATATTCCTCTTTAGGTAAAGGCTCTCTGATCATAGAAAATGAATGGACAGGGATTTCTGTGGTGGCTAGTTTCTGAGCAGCAGTTTCTTTTATTGAGCACAGTCCTGCCCCATCTCAGCAGACTGGGCATATTCTCACAACCCACTTGAATGCAAATGAATTAGGGAGCCCACATGCCTAATGCATCACTGTTTCTTGTTCTACTGAGGATGAGCTTCTAATGATGACACTGTGCTTTTTCATCCAAAGAACTCAAAGAGCTTTACAAAGGTAGGTAAGAAGCCAGTGGGTGAGTGGTGCTATTTCCATTTGGTATTACCAAATGGGTAAGTAGTATTGTCACAATGGAGTATTAAAAATGACATGCACAGAAAGGTGCTTGCCCTTTACCGGTCTGGTCTACACACAAAGTCATACCAGGTTAACTCAAGTTCATTTTTTAATCAGTTTAGTTAAACCAGTGTACAACTCTGAGTTGGCACTCTTAGCCCACGTCCAGACTAACCCGCGGCATCGGCGGGTTAAAATCGATTGCTCGGGGATCGACATATCGCGTCTAGTCTGGACGCGATGTATCGATCCCCGAGCGCACTAACATCGATTCTGGAACTCCATCAACGCGAACGGAGTTCCGGAATTGACACGGAGAGGCGCGGACATCGATGCCGCGCCGTCTGGACGGGTGAGTACCTCGATTTTAGAAACTCGACTTCAGCTACGTTATTCACGTAGCTGAAGTTGCGTATCTAAAATCGATTTTAATACCCTAGTCTGGACGTGCCCTTAGGTTATGTCATCACTCCCGAAAAAGGTGTGCTCTTACAGCAAGAGAGCTCAGGTGTGTTACCTCTCCCACTGTGGAAACAAGGCACTGTAGCTCAGCAAGGTCAACCCCCCGCGGGTGAAACATAGTGTTGAGGTTCCCTACCTACATCACGGTAAATTCTATCTGAGTCTTGTCTCCACTAGGACCATACAGTGGGATTGCTAATGCACATTAGTTATATTGCTTTAAAGAACCATCTTTTGGGGCAGTGGAGCCTCAGTTTTATACTGATTTAACCCCGGTATATATCAGTTTAGCTTGTGTGGTAAACTTTAAGAGGCTACTAAACCTCTATAAGTGTAGTGTGAAGACATAAAAACAAAGAACCATGCTTTAAACAGCAACTAGAGAACTCCTTAACCAGAAAGTTCCTACATTTATTAAGCTCCCCTCTACAACACATCCTGTGCTCTCTGGTACCTATGAAGGACCAGAAACTCAATAACCATTCCACATCTCCTTTTCTTTATAATAAAATATTAAAACTTAAAATATAAACCAATATATATATATATATACAAATGATTAAAAATAAACTCCAGATTCCTTAAAACTATTTACACTACTCGGTTCCCTTATCAGTTGCATTTAAATAGTCCTGAGCAGTGTTCTAAAGATCGAGTCTTTGGAATGGAGGGAAGGGAGTCTGAGCAGTTCTCTGGAGCGTGTTCTCGCTTCTGTTTAGTTTGCACGTGAAGTTCCCTGTGGAACTTCCTGACAGAGGACCTGCAGGTCCCAGATCGGCTCTTCATTGTGTTGGGAAATATTGAAGATGAACCTGATTCTCCAGAAGAAGTCCTTTTGGAGTCTCCGCTGGGTAGGACCTGGGAGTTTCTGCCTGGTTCTGAACAGCTCCAAATGTCTGGGAGCTTTAGAGCCAAACTTTGTTCCATGGTCTCATTTCACATAGTGCTTTTGTTCTCAGCCAAACATTGAAGTTTTGTTGCTGCCAAATTTTTATTTCAGCATCCTATTTTCAAAATTCCTACAGGTCAGGCCACTCCAGTTTAAGCTGTATTGGTGCCACAGGTAAAGGTATCCTTAGTCTGCTGGCGATAGTCCAGACTCATACAGTGCTGACTGATATGCCAGGAGTGGGTCCACTGATTTTGTTAGAAGTCTTTCTAAAGTCTGTACTGCTCTCTCCACCTCCCTGTTGCTTGGGGGGGAAATGTGGACTAGGAGTACGATGTTCACAATCAAAGCCCTGAGCAAATGCTAGGAATATTTCAGCAGTAAATTGAGTCTCATTATCTGCTATTAGGATTTCAGGACTCTAGGTCTTGCAAAGATTGACTTTTGTTTCTCGATGACCTGTGCCGATGATGTCTGCATATAGCCAAGTCAGTGTATCTGGAGAAGTAGTCGACTACAGAAATGCATGCGTGTCTTTTCCAGAAAAACAAGTCTGTGGCTACCCGCTGCCAAGGTCTGCCAGGTAGCTCTGTAGAAAGTAATGGTTCTGGTGATTAATTTTTCCCCCCTTGTTACATAACTTGCAGCCCTCTGCTAACATCTGAATTTGCCTACTCAAACAGGGCCACCATATGGATTTTTGTGCATTTGAACTGCACTTGTTCATACCTTGGTGTCCCTCATGGATTTCGGAGAGCATCACTTTCCGAACTACCGCAGGGATAAGAATGTGCCATCCTTTCAGAAGTAAGCCATTGGCCATGTGAAGGTCATTTTGGTCCTGACATTATGATAGTAGTTCTGTTGGAAGTTGACTCCCAGCCGAATTCTTTGGCAGAGTTGAGTCTGTTTCTGGCAAGTCTCATCCTTGTTCATCTCTAATTTGCTGAAGTCAGCTGGCAGATGCTGGAATTTCTGGCAGAACAAGGTCAGTGTAGATTTTGACATCTTTCTCTAAGCTTTTCCTCCTCCCATCAATGGATGCTCAATTGGGGCTCTAGATAGAGTGTTTGCTTCTGTGAGTGCTTTCCCTGGTATGTGCTCGGTGTTGAAAGAAAGTCACATCATCAGCCATAGTCAAAATCTTTGAATCCTCGGGGAAAGGTCAGCCAGTCATTTTTAACTCAATAATGCTACTAAGGGCCTGTGGTCTGTTTCTATGTTACAATTCAAGCCAAACAGCTATTCTTTGAGCCATTCACAGGTCCAAGTGACTGCTAGAGCTTCCTTTTCCAGTTGAGCAAACCACTGCTCAGTTTCTGTGAGGCTTCTTATTGTGAATGAAACAGGTCTCTGGTCTCCTTCCAGCTGCTTCCATGTGAGCTCTCAAATCATATGAAGATGTGTCCACTGCTACCATTGCTGGATAATTTACCGAATATTGTGCCAAAACAGGTGGAGATGTCAGTAGTTCTTTTATTTTATTAAATGAGTTTAGGTGTTGGTTACCCTAAATAGACATATCATGACCATTAAGGACATCGATTATGGGTTTTGTTAGATGAGCTACACTTGGTAAGGTTTTCCCAAAATGAATTGGCATGCCCAGGAATCTTCTTACAGCAGAAATATCTTTGGGTTTGGATGAGGTGAGTAATGCCTTCAGTTTGTCTGAATTCTAGTTTGCTAATTATATGTCATACAAATTTTATCTGCTCCTTTCCAAATTCACATTTCTCATTCAGAATGAGGCCAGCTTGTTGGAAGCATCTCAAAACTGCATGTGGTAGCTGATCATGTTCATTTTTCTCTCTGTCATATAACAGATAGGTACTGAAGCACCCATGGAAAAAATTAACACATGGAAGCCAGGTCCCTTTCCCCCTCCCTCCAGCATCTCCCACCTGTTGGTGGCCTTGCCAATCAACTTATCCCCCTCCTGCCCAGCACCTCCCAACTGCTGCGGTCAGCTGTTTCGCGGCATGCAGGAGGTGCTGGGTGAAGGGGGAGGAGTGTGGAGGAGGCATGCTCTGGAGAGGGGGTGAACTTGGTGGGAAGAGATGAGGTAGGGATGAGAAGAGGTGGGGTGGAGGTGGGGACTTGGCAGAAGGGGTTGGAGGGATGGGGCTTGGAGTGGAGCTGTGGGGTTGAGCACCCCCTGGGCCCAGAGGAAGCTAACTATGATAGCTATGATATACCAATACTAACACATCATCTGCCTAGCAAAGGATGCCAGGCAAACCTGACACAATCTAAGAGATTCTCTTTTGGAAATGTTCTAGTGCTGAAGATATGCCAAATGGAAAACAAGTGAAACAGTACCTTCCAAACAGGGTGATGAATGTAGTTAATGGTATAGATTCTTTAGCAAGTGGAATTTGCCAGAAGTCTTCTGTAGCAGCTAACTTTGAGAAGACTTTGGCTTCTGGTAACACCTATCATCTGGTCCACTGGGCTAGGGAAGCTATCAGGGCAGAACAAAATATACATGTCTTTCTCTGCACACGCTTACATTAAGTTGTGTCAGGTTGAGACAAATTCAGATTTTGCCATCGAGCTTTGGTACTACTACAGTCCCCACACACCAGTGAGTGAGTTCTTCTATCAGGGAAATAACTCCCATATCTTCCATTCGCTTTCACTCTCCTTTGACTTTCCCTAGCAAGAGTATAGGAATGCAGGGTTGGACTGTGGACCAAATGTATTTTGTACTGCCCTGACAGCTTTCCTAATCCCTGTGAAGACATGTGGTTACATCTCCTGTTTAGTTTGCTTTTTGCCATTAGTGCACTGCAGTTTCTCTACGAGATGTAGTTTTGTATTGCTGGCAACTCTAGTAGGGGAGTTGTCAGTTCTTATATTACATTTATTATCTGATGAAGAATTTTCCATCATTTCTCTAGTTTCCCAAGTAACTGGCCACAAACATCCAATGTATTGTTACTAGTCCCACATAACATTTTATTTGGTTTTTGCAGATATCCATCCTGGCATCAGTTATAATCTTCTTTTTTAGAATTGCAGTGATGGCTGCCCCAGTATCAATTTTAAATTTAAGGTTTTCGCTGTTTAGATTAATGGCTGTGTACCAAGGTGTTGTCTGTTCTATTGAGAAGTATGGACTCATTGCCATCTGATGATAACACTCCCTCTGGGATTGTTTCCACTACTCTTGGTGACGTGCATGTTATTGCAAAATGTCCCATTTTATAACATCTACCACATTCTGTCTTTTTTGCTGGATATTTTTGCCATCTGTGGCTTGGTGTCTTGCCACAACTTCCAGAGCTTTCCCAAGCTTTCCTCCTATTAAGGCTCTTTAGTCTCAGATGCTCTAGATCTGCACTTTATGTATGTTATACATTTGGTCTGATTGCTCCTTTCACATTTGTCTTTTTTGTTTACTGTATCAGTATTGTCCCCTCTGCTGCTAACATGTAAGTCACATTGCTGTTCTTTATAGTTTCTTGCATTCTGACTTTTGCTATAACTTTTGCTAGTGTGAGATCTGGGTCTAACTGATAGTTGTTGGTGTAAGAAGCACCAGTTTATCTGCACAACTTCAGTTAATCCCCGATGTATATTGGCTTATAGCCAGCCCTATAATAAACTATATAAAGATGTATTAAATAGGAAAAGGAAATTAAAGAGTTATTTAAAAGTTTAAAACAAGCAAACATAGACACACAAATTAGTTACTGCCTTAGGTTTGAAAAGATAATATAGACTTCTATCATCAGGAAGCTCTATTTGATCTTTAGGGCTAACTCAGGCTAAAAAACTGGGGATCTCTTGCTTAAGCTTAGAAACATTTTGCCCCCTAGAGTCAAAGCAGCATAGATATCCTGAGTTCCTTTGATTTAGGATTTTTTTTCCTTGTCCTTCTATGTGCTTTGACCTGCAAAATCAGCTGATGGAAGGAGTCCACTTGCATGACTCATCTTCTCAGGGAGAAGAGCTATACAACAATAGGATTTGTTAGTCCTTTTGTTGACGATTCCTCAATCCAGATGTGGGGCATTTCCAGTTGTAAGATCCACCCATAGACTGTCTGGTATTGTCTGTAGAAGAGCAATTCTTCACACTAATTAATGTCCCTCCCCTGTATGGCGATTCACACAGTCACAGAGTCTCACAAGACAACTGCTCAAATGTTACATTACAATATGGAGCACAGATACAATGTTTAGATAATGTTTTCACCTCTTAGCTCAGAGATATTACAAGTAAGATTAATACAGGCAGCAACTCATAGGCATTCAATAGGAGTCCAGACATTACACATTTGCTTATAATTCTAATACTTATTTTATCAATATTAACCCCCAAGTGAGCCAGACAGATTCCAGCTGTGTATCTGTTAGTGTCCAGCTGAGACATGGGGACCTTGGCACAAGCTGGCACCTGGCCTGCCAGCATCACAACTCCTTCTTTGGAGAGAGGGATTCACTCCTGACACAATGTAGACACACATATCAAGAGCCATGTTTTAAACAGCAACTGGAGACCTCCCAAACCAGGAAGTTCCGACATTTTTAGGCTCCCTGCTGCAACACATGGTGGTCCTCTCTGGTAATTGTGGAGGACAAGGAATTCTATAACCATTCCACAATAACTAGTTTTAAACCATCATATGTGTGTCCACACTAGGATTTGCTAAATGGGGTTAGATAAACTGTTTTTTAAACCAATAAACCAGTGCAATTTCCATGCACAGACAAGGTCTCGGTTTGGGGGAATGAAAGGGGACTGAGTATAAATGTTTTAAAACAATTTATGTTAAAAGCTATGGGCTAAATTCTACTTTAAGATTCTCTGATATAAATCTGAGTCACTCTGTTGATGTCAGCAGAATGGCTCTGGATTTAAGCTGGTGTCTCTGCGTAACTAATTCTGCCCAGTGTGTGTGTATGCTCCTAATGATCCCGGATTTTAAGTACATCAACTGATGGATTAAAATGTTCAGCTCACCTCTAAAGAGAAACTTTCACTGTATTCCAATGAGCAACAGACTCCACCTCTGGGTTACAGCCTTTCCATCTGTACATGCTCCGTGCCTCACAGCACTGGTACAGTGCATGGGCCATTCTGACAGAGAGCTGCTGGCTGGCTGGTAATTTATAGAGTGGCCAATGCTACTGAGGACAGATGGTTTCCTATTAATGTATTTAATCACACAGACTAGAGCTTTCTGTGAGTTGGTATCCTGGAGGGCAGCTGTAATAGGGAATTCTGAAGTATGTCAGCAGTTGGGGCACAAACTCGGGGGCTATTCTTCAAGCTGGGAATAGGAATAAAGGCTTTTGGCTTGTGGATGGCTCTCCAGAGGAAAAGCTCCCAGCCAGGGCTGCTGAGAGAGGGTTCGGGCCCCGGTGAAAAAAAATTTGGGGCACCCCAGCAAGGGCAGATGGGTTAAACAGGGCTGATGAAGCTGGGGAAACCGGGCTGCAGGCCCCCTTCCAGACTGCTGGGCCCCGGTAATTTGTACCAGCTTCCACCCCCCCTCATCAGCCCTGCTCCTGGCTGTGTTACCTTCGTGACAAAATGCAGTTTGGGCTGGAGTGAAGTGTTTTGTAAATTTTGTAGGATTAAACCATGGCGTGAAGCCTCACTCTGTGTGTGTATGTGTGTGCACACATGTCTCCATATGTGGGTGTGTGGATGCATGTCTGTGTGTGTGTGCACATGCATATCTCTGTATTTTTGTGTGTGTGTCTGCACACGTCTGTGTGTATGTGTTCACGTGTACATATCTGTGCATGTGCATGTGTTTTGTGAGTGTATATGTGTGTGTGTGCTCGTGTGTGTGTGTGTCTCTTTGTGTTCATGCATTTGTGCATGCATGCATATGTGTGTGCATATGAGGCCTTGTCTACATACAAAATTGCATCGGTTCAGTTAAACTGGTTTTGTTAAACCAGTTTACTTAAACTGGTGCAAACCCTTGGTTGGATACTTTTTTGGTTAAACAGCGGCCTATTTTGGTTTAATGTAAACCTGTTCTTTAAAAGAAATCAGAATAAACCTGGATTAAAGTAAAATAAGCGTTGCCCCTCAGCCTTGTCTAGTGGTTTAGCTAAATCGTTGAAAATCACAACTTAGTTAAACCAGTGCAACTCAGTGTGTTGACCAGCTCTCAGGCTTACCTCTGCAGTACGAGCTCCAAGAGGCATGGCTCCTGAGAGTATGTCTGCACTGCAGCTGCAGCTCAGGTAGATAAACATACATTAGCTTTGATAGAGCTAGTGCACTGGCTAGCCACTTGAGTATGTACTTAGGCTCTCTGGAGGAGTTGTACTTGGGTGTCTTGACTGGGCCGCTGCAGTTACATTGCTATTTTTAGCATGCTAGTTCAACCAAGCTGGTATGTGTCCATCCACCTGAGTTGGAAATTACACCAGCCCCTGCAGTGTAAACATACTCTCAGGAGCAGTGGCCTGAATCCTGCATGGTGACATGAAAGTGCAGGGTGAAACACTGCCACTACTGCTCCATTTTATAGGATGCAGTACGCATCCTACCCTGCACCAGGTGAGCTCTGCTGGATGGATTGAAGGGTGGGCTCACACCTGGTCACTCCTTGCCCCCATGAGATTTCCAGCTCGCCCAGTAGAGAGACTTGCATTCATTTGATTTGTATCTTTCAGCAGATATATGGGGCATTTTCCAGACACTTGCTGCAGGCTGATCCATTTCCCTCCACAGTTCAGGCAATATAATATTTTTGACCATTCGGATTTGATCCTTTTCTCCTGTGAGGATGCAGGGTGCTGGGCACTTGCAGTTTGACACAGGGATCTTAGTAAACAAGCCAAAGGCTTCAGGGCTTTAATTCACTCCAGAGAGAAGTTGCCAATGGCAACTGCACCTTGGGGCCTGGCTGGCTGGGATGCAATTGATCCGGTTAATGGTGGGACAATGCATACAAAGAAATGTTGGGGAGAGGGCTGCAGTATCTGCGTGGTTTGGATCTGCTGATAGGGACTGTGGCTGTTTCAAATTTAAAAGGAAGCAAGTGAGTAAAGACTCTGGTGGAGTGTAACAGGGTGGCTTGCCCTTAAGGGCTAGAGGCTTGGGACCAGCCAATCATGTATCTAAGGAGCAGGAATCAGCTGATTTCCCTATAAAGAACAGCAGGAAGCTGCAGAGGGGGGAGTTCAGGGAGATTAGGGTGGATTACAGAGACTGCTGAAACTTGCTTGGGAGTGAGACTCCAGGCAGGAAAGGCTTGAGAGTGAGGGGGCAAAGGCATGGTGTTGAGCAGGGATTTGAGAATTTTATTTTAAACTGTTTTGTTAATAAAACCTCAGGCCCCAAGGAACAAGTGGTACTGGATGGAAAGCATGTGTGTGGCATTTATTTAAGAAGCTCCTTGATGGGGGAAACCGAGGCAGGCTGCGTGCAGAGTGACCTGAGGCTATGAGGGGTGTGTGGCAGGTGACCACCCATTGACATGGAGGCACAAAGACGGCAAAACCTCACTGCTCATATGTTGACTTGTTTTCTAGTGTCCTAGTGTGCTCAGACTTTCCCTTTGGCTGCTTGACTGTAGCTTGACTGTAGCTCAGGCGTGCCAGGGCAGATTATGCCTGCGAGGCAGCTGAGCGTCCCATCATTCTCCACAGGGGGCACCTTGGCATTCTCAGCTGTGGAATCTGGAGGCTGCAAAGAGGCACCCATGGGAGCATGCAGTGTGGGGGATTCCAATGTAGCGAGAACTGCCATGTGCAAGTGGTGGGGGTGGAGGTGCAATTCATTCCAGATCACTTCCTGTTGCTTCCGCTTTGGCACTTTATAATATGTGTCTCAGGGCCCCCTTCAACACCATCCATTTACCTGTCACTCTCAGGCCTTTCCTGCCCGTAGTCTCACTCCCAAGCAATTTTCAGCAGCCTCCGTAATCTGCCTCCCTGCATCTGGAACAATAACAATAGACTGGGGCAAACCTCAGCGCCTGATACCAGTGAACCCAGAATGTTGCAGGAAGGGAGCCTCGGCCTCCAGGCCCAGCTCTGGTTCTGCTGCCTCTGAACCAGACAGCTGGGAATTCTGGGGAAGTGCAGCTCCAGACAGGGATGTGGACGGGGCAGCTCAACCTCTCCTATGCTTTCTTGTGGGCTTTTTGGGCATCTCTAAGAACTGCCAAGCTTGCGGCCAAAGCAGCTCGCTCGAGAGTTCCATGCAGAGAGCGAGGAAGGGGACCATCACTGGTGAAGGTTTAACAGCCCTTTGTTTTCCCAGGGAATATCGATGGATGACGGCAGCACAGGCAGGGGCAATGGGGAACCAGCAGTGAAAGAGTTAATGACCATTAATATATATTACATTAAGGGCTGAGTTGTGGTGCTCACCCATGCTGGGTATGCTGCATGGCCATCCCTCCCCAGGTGTGAGACACGATCCCTTCCCCAGTGCTTGGAGGGGAGAGTGCACACTACAAATCTGCTCTCCCTGTGCGCTGTCTGGCCAGCACTGCACAGTGAGATGGAGCCAGGGGGCCTTGCTTCTCCCCCAACCCTTTGGGACTGGCAGTCCTGCAGGCTCTAGGAGGGGGCAATCCCATTACTCTCCCTAAGCCCAGGGACTGCTGGTCTGTCTGTGTGTCCAAGTACTGGGGTGGGGTGGGGGAGTTCCATGTGTCACTCCTCTGAGCTAGACACAGATTAGCCCTAGACTGAAAGAGATGCACACTCAGGCAGATGCTCCATCGAAACGTTTGCTCTAAATGGGGTACCTTAGCTTCTGCTAGTGGTGTTGGAGCCATCAGGCCTTCCTCTTGCCAAGCTCCAGCTGCAATTGCTTCCCCATCAAAGAGTGGAAGAACAGTGGAGGGGAGGGGAGAGAGGTTCTGGGTGGGGACTTTCAGTTATGACTCCAATAAGCATCCTTCAGTGGGGGGCAAAAGGATCCTGCTTTCTGGGTTATAACTACATGGTGGCAAACAGAACTTCTGGACGTGGCATTCTCGCCGGGCTGCAGGGGATGAAAGGGGCAGAGATGGGAATACTAATGGAGCCCTGGCTCCTGCAAAAAGCCTGGGCTTCGGTTTCCAACCCGGCAGCTCCGGGCAAGAGGCTTTAATCTAATTACATGCTTTATTTGCGCCAATTTGTTTTTCAATCAATCTTGTTCAGTCAGAAGAAAGGACATTGCATTGCTGTGGGCTTATCTGCACCTTCTTTTTCCAAGAGTGAGTTTAATGGCAGTTATCCTTGCTGGAATTGCCTGTGGGGCTGCAGCCCTCACTCAGTTTGGCTTCCTGTTTGCACATGACACAGCCTGCCCTGAGTGAGTGTCATTTTGAACCTTATCTTCCTACAGCACTCATCAGTGCAAAGTTGTTCGGTTACAGAACAGCCCAGCTTAACATAAGTGTCTCTTTGAACCAGGCCTTATGTATGTAGTCAAGCGTATTGATTTAACTAGATCCATTTCAAAGTTAATGTGGTTAAACCAGTGCAAACTCCCGCTGCAGATGTAGCTAAACTGGGTTAAGCTTCATCCAGATCAGGTTAGACTGGGTCAGTAAATCCAGTTGATTTATTAAATCAGTACACTTTTCCTGCATAGACAAGATCTCAGGTTTGGTCTGCACTTCTAAAAGTTTCCAGCATAACTATGTCAGTGAGGGCTGTGGCTTTTTGTCTTTTTTTAACTGGAAGCACTAAAGCAGATGCAGTTATACCAGAGGTGAAAGTAAGCGGGTACGGGCCGGTACGGAGGACTGGTAAGAAAAAGTCCAGTGGCTACCAGCAAGAAAATGGAGCACGCTCTCCCTCTCTGACTCCACCTCCGGCCTCCAGCAAAACTGAGGGTCTGGCAGCCCGGCTCCATGAATGTTCGGGGCCAGGTCTCCCCCCTGCTGCCCCCTCGCACCTCCCCTGAGTGTGCCACGGCCCCTCTTTGCTGCCCTCATGCACCTCCCTGGGTCCCGGAGCAGAGCATTTGTCTCTCCCCGCCCCCTGCAGCTCCATGCTGCCTGCCTGCATTAACTGCCACCACAGGGTCCCAGTGCCCCTTTCCACTCCTGCAGGGTAGGCTGCCCTTCCCTCTCGGACCCTTTCATTTTCCAGTGGGACCCTCCACCAGTACAGCTGCCCCCCTGCCTGCAGTCACTGCTTTTGTTCCATGCTGGGCAAGGGGCAGCCCCAGTGAAGCTACAGTGAGGGGCAGCACAGGGGAGGAGGTGCACATGTGATGGCAGACCCCCCCCCCGGCATGGCACCCACCACAGGGGAGGCAGGGGAATTCCTGGACCTGAGAGGGGCCCTAGGAGCATGTGCAGTGACAGTGGGGGAGTGAGTGTGCTGCCGGGGGCGGAGAAGGGGGTCCCTACCCCAGAGCTCATTGCTGCCAGCAGGGAGAGGGTTGGGGGGGTCCCTTCTCTCTGGCTCCAGTCCCAGGGGAGCCTGCTTGCACCCCAAACTCATCCCCAGCCCTGCCCCACCCCAAAGCCCACGCTCCCAGCCAGAGCCCTCATCCCCCCATACCCCAACCCTCTGTCCTAGCCCTGAGCCTCTCCAACACCCCAAACCCCTCACCTCCAGCCCCCGCCAGAGCCTTCATACCCCTGCACTCTAACCCTCTGTCTCAGCCCTGAGTCCCCTCTCACACCCCAAACCCCTCATCCCCAGCCTCATCCCAAATCCACCCCAGTCTCACCCCACAGCCCTCATCCCTGCACCCCCTCTTATCCCCAAACTCACTCCAAGAACTCGCGCCCCCTCCCTCCACACTCCCTCCCATCCCCAAACTCCCTCCCAGAGCCTGCACCCTGCACTCCTCCTGCACCCCAGTCCCCTGCCCCAGCCCAGGGCCTGCACCCCAGACCTTCTCCCCCACCCAAACTCCCTCCCAGAGTCTTGGGCAGCTGGGGGGTGGAGTTTAGGGGGACAGAGTTTGGGCAGGGGCAGTTTCTGGGCACCGCCAAAATTTCTACAAACCTGCCACCCCTGCCGGCAAGAGCTGGTATGCCATACTGGGGTGGATTGACTTCCTGAGGCAGCAATTTAAAGGGCTGGAGCCCAGGGCCCTTTAAATTGCTGCCAGAGCCCCGCTGCCAGAGCCCTGGAGTAGCAGCTGCGGGGCTCGGGTGGTGATTTAAAGGGCCCAGGGCTCCTTGCTGGATCACCGCTGGAACCCCACTGCCACTATCCTAGGGCTCCAGGGACAAATAAAGGCCAAAGCCCTTTAAATAGCCCCCAGAGCCTGCCGGAGCCCTGGGGTAGCGGTGGCAGGGCTCTGGTGGCTATTGAAAGAGTTCGGGGCTCCTGCTGCCTCTACCATCCTGGGCCTTTTAAATAGCCACCAGAGGCCTGCCACCGCTACCCCAGGGCTCTGGCAGCAGGGCTCCAGAGACAATTTAAAGGAACTGGAGGGTAGCAGCAGCCAGAGCCCCGGGCCCTCCTGCTGGAGCCCTGGGGCTCCGTCAGCAATTTAAAGGGTCTGGGGCTCTGCTTTGGTAGCAGCAGCCAGAGCCCCAGGCCCTTTAAATCCCCCCATTTAAATTGCTTCTGAACCCCAGGGCTCCAAGCCACCTCTGCAGCTGGGAGCTCAGGGGGTGATTTAAAGGGCTTGAGGCTCCCAGCTGCTGCTACCACAGCCCTAGCGCCAGGCCCTTTAAATCCTGATTTAAAGGCCTGGGGATTTAAAGGCTCCACCTCTTCCGGTGGAGGCCACGCCCCTTCTCAGGATTCCAGAGTACCGGCAAGTCCTTTTAAGTTACTCTCACCCCTGAGTTATACCGATATAAAGCACCAGTATAGCTTATTTTGCTTGGTCAACTCTGAAGAAACTACACTGCTATGAGCACTTTTATACCAGTATAGCTGGATCTACACTAGGGGGGTCCACTTTAAGCATACAAACATAGTTCATGTGGCATAACTTGAAAGTGTAGACCTGGTCTTTGGCCTGTAGCCTTAGGCCTGGTCTACACTTCAAAATTTTGCTGGCGTAGGTATATCAGGAGTATGAAAAAATCACCCTCTTAACAGGGCCGGATTAAGGTTATGAGGGGCCAAAGGCGATTTGGAAAGGAAAGGCCTAAGTATGAATTACATATTGCAGAAAAAATTACAACCACCATAAATGGAATTCGCAATCTTGATGGATTAATTTGTACAAAGCAATATCTAATGAGGAAAGCTTTCCGATGGCCTCGCTACTGTCACTCAGCTGTTACTTCAGTATAGACTGGAGGGCCTACAGTAGGGCCTAAAAATAGGAGGGCCTAAGCAGGGGCAGCTCTATGTTTTTTACCACCCCAAGCACGGCAGTCGGGAAGCCTTCGGTGGGGTTTCTGCGGGAGTTCCACTGGTCACGCAGATTCGGCGACGTTTCTGCTGGTGATCTGCCGGTCCCGTGCCTTCAGCATACCCACCACCGAATTGCCACCGAAGCTGTGGGACTGGTGGACCTCCTGCAGAAACGCCGCAGAAGGCTGCCTGACTGCCGCCCTCTCAAGATTTGGCACGCCGCCCCCGCTGCGCTGATGCCTGAAGCTGTCCCTGGGCCTAAGGCTATAGCCAGGCCTTATTAGCCTAGGGGTTAGTCTGGTCCTGCCCTTAACTGACACAGCTGTGCTGGCAAAAGCCCTGCAGATGCAGTTATGCAGGCGAAACAGTCCTTTTGCAAGTGTAGCTAATTTATCTCAACGAAGTGGTATCAGCTATACCTGCAAAATAAGTCTTAGGAGACTTTGCCATTATAGCTCTACCGGACAACCCTTGCTAGTGTAGACAAGGCTGAGTCTGAGGGAGCTGCATCTCAGAGGACAGTGAACAAATCCTGCTGTACCCTCGAGCTCGGCGTGGCGGGCTGGGTTAGAGGTTCTCAAACTTTTTTT